>NW_027253532.1:0-318750 GCF_044704955.1 Pristiophorus japonicus
GCAACCCCCCGGGATGGGTAGTAACACAGTACTGACCCCCGCCCCCCCCCGGGATGGTAGTAACACAGTACTGACCCCCCCCCCCCCCCCCCCCGGGATGGTAGTAACACAGTACTGACCCCCCCCCCCCCCCGGGATGGTAGTAACACAGTACTGACCCCCCGGGATGGTAGTAACACAGTACTGACCCCCCCCCCCCCCCCCCCCCCGGGATGGTAGTAACACAGTACTGACCCCCCCCCCCGGGATGGTAATAACACAGTACTGACCCCCCCCCGGGATGGTAGTAACACAGTACTCACCTCCGTCTCCTCCTCTATCTTGGCTCCTTCTGCTTGCAGTACTGACAGTAGAGAATCCGGGCCGGCCACGTCATGAAATCGCTCTGTGGAAGTCAAAAGGCAAAATCAGTCCACCCGGTCTTCATTATTCACTGGCCTCCCTTCCCTGATCTTCCATCCCTCGGCTAACGCACATCAGACACCGACTGCATCGGCTGCACATTTCTGTGTTTTGGCTGAAGTTGTCTGGATCCAGTTTGGGGAAGGACAGCGGTTGAACCTGTGCAAGCGCAGCGGCAGACTGGACGTGAGCCCGTTCTCCTTGCGCACAGAAACAGGCCGTTCGGCCCCACAGGTCCGTGCCGGTGTTTATGCTCCACATCAGCCTCCTCCACCCCTCTACATCTCAGCCCTTCAACATCAACTTCTATTCAGGAGGTTGATTCCTGAGATGAAGGGGTTGCCTTATGAAGAAAGGTTGAGCAGGTTGGGCCTATACCCATAAGCCCAACAAGCTCCCCGCTGGAGTGGGACTAAACTACAGAACCAGTGGGAACCTGTTTAACCTTCGCTGTCTCCAGGCCAGGTCCAAGACCACCCCAACCTCTGTCGTCGAGCTACAGTACGCGGACGACGCCTGCTTCTGCGCACATACAGAGGCTGAACTCCAGGACATAGTCGACGTATTTACTGAGGCGTACGAAAGCCTGGGCCTTACGCTAAACATCCGTAAGACAAAGGGCCTCCACCAGCCTGTCCTCACCATGCAGCACTGCCCCCCCAGTCATCAAGATCCACAGCGTGGCCCTGGACAACGTGGACCATTTCCCATATCTCGGGAGCCTCCTGTCAACAAGAGCAAGCATCGACAGGTAAGTGGACAGAGGCGGCTAAGTGGAGCTGAGTCCACGGCCAGATCAGCTATGATCTTGTTGAATGGCAGAGCAGGCTCAAGGGGCTAGATGGCCTACTCCTGTTCCTAATTCTTGTGTTCTTGTGTTTGTGTTTGACAACGAGATCCAATTCCGCCTCCAGTGCGCCAGTGCAGCCTTCGGCCGCCTGAGGAAGAGTGTGTTTGAAGACCAGGCCCTCAAAACTACCACCAAGCTCATGGTCTACAGGGCTGTAGTAATACCCGCCCTCCTGTATGGCTCAGAGACATGGCCCATGTACAGCAGACACCTCAAGTCGCTGGAGAAATACCACCAACGATGTTTCCACAAGATCCTACAAATCCCCTGGGAGGACAGACGCACCAATGTTAGCGTCCTCGACCAGGCCAACATCCCCAGCATCGAAGCACTGACCACACTCGATCAGCTCCGCTGGGCAGGCCACAAAGTCCGCATGCCCCAGACACGGGATTCCCAAAGCAAGCGCTCTACTCGGAACTCCTTCACAGCAAACGAGCCAAAGGTGGGCAGCGGAAACGTTACAAGGGACACCCTCAAAGCCTCCCTGATAAAGTGCAACATCCCCACTGACACCTGGGAGTCCCTGGCCAAAGACCGCCCTAAGTGGAGGAAGTGTATTCGGGAGGGCACTGAGCACCTCGAGTCTCATCGCCGAGAGCGCGCAGAAATCAAGCGCAGGCTGCGGAAGGAGCGTGTGGCAAACCTGTCCCACCCTCCCCTCCCCTCAACGACTATCTATCCCACTTGTGACAGGGACTGTGGCTCTCATATTGGACTGTTCAGTCACCAAAGAACTCACTTCAGGAGCAGAAGCAAGTCTTCCTCGATTCTGAGGGACTGCCTATGATGATGATGATGATACGCATTGGAATTTAGAAGGATGAGAGGTGATTGTGGAAAGATCAGAAAGGATTAAGAAGTTAGTTCAGACCTGGGGTCGAAAACCAATGAACTCTCTTGCACAAAAAAAAACAAGCAAGCATTGAGCTCAGGGTGAAGGAGATAAGGGAATGAGATAAGGTTGTAAAGCTGCAGGATAATAAAGCCAAATTCAAAGGAGTTGCCCTGGGTAAGAGATAGTGTGCAGATACTGAATGCCAATTAACAGAGTTCCGGCAAATGCTAATGACTGAATGAAAGGTCAGCTGTAAGAAAAACAGACTGAAGGCCAATGGACAGGAGGGAGTTACCATTAACAGGACCGGCTGTGGGGGAACAGCAGGGGGCGTTGGGAATGGATGAAAATACTTCATTGATCAAGATAAGGTTCACACATGGTAACGAAGACACCGACTTGGTAATAACTCTTGGAGGAGAGAGACAGGTTGCAATAACAGCAGAATGTCTCTCTGTATTTCTTCTAAATACAAGCAGGCAATTAATAGTAACTCACATGTGTTAACTGATAGAAGAAAGGTTATAAAGATAGACAAGTTCGGACGGTCCGGAGCGAGAACCTAGAAGCAACACTCGGCAGAAGCAGGGACCAGAGGACAGTGCCTTGAAGGAACAGTGACCGGATTGATCATCCGGGGATGTATTGGGTAACAATGAGAATAGTTAGAGCGAAAAGGAACACCTTTTGGAACGCATTTCTCCAGAGTTAAATAGAGTGTAAGTAGTGAGTCTTGTACTTCTGTATTGGGGAACTATAGAGTGTAAGTAGTGAGTCTTGTACTTCTGTATTGTGGGGAACTATAGAGTGTAAGTAGTGAGTCTTGTACTTCTGTATTGTGGGGAACTATAGAGTGTAAGTAGTGAGTCTTGTACTTCTGTATTGTGGGAACTATATCAAGTTTCCACATGATTTGCGCCTGATTTTTAGGAGCAACTGGTGGAGAACGGACTATCTTAGAAATCGCAATTCTCCACATTTTTTTTTCTGCAGTTCTAGTCAGGTAGAACAGTTCTAGTTTGGAACAGAATTTTTTCTTCAAAAGGGGGCGTGTCCGGCCACTGACGCCTGATTTGAAAGTTTCCACAGTGAAAACATACTCCAAACTAAAGTAGAATGGAGCCAGTGAAGATTTTTGTAGAACTGAAAAAACCTGTTCTACACATAAAAAAATCAGGTGTAGGTTACAAATCAGGCGTCCAGAACGAGGTGGGGGGGAGAGGGGGAAGGGAACTTATTAAATTCTACAATAAATCCTTATTTATACTTATACAAATATTATACAAATAAATCCAACCTGAATAAACATTTATAAGCAAAGAAAAGATTAAATAAACCATCTTCCTACCTGTGTGAAAGTGCTTCAGCCAGGGAGAATGCTGCAGCAAGCCTCACAAAACGAGGCAGCCGTTCCCGAACGCAGGCGGGCGGGCGGGAGGGGAGGAGGGAGCCGACCGAACGCGGGGGGGGAAGGGAAGGGAGATGACCGAACGTGGTGGGGGGAGAGAGCCGAACGAACGCGGGGTGGGGGGGAGAGGGAAGGGAGCCGACCGAACGCGGGAGGGAAAGAGAGAAGGCTGCAGGAAGCCTCAAAAATTGAGGAGCCATTTCCCGACGGCAAAGGGGGGAGGTCGTCAGGAAACGGCTGGCTCAACTTTCTGAGGCTTCCTGCAGCCTTCTCACTGCGACAAGAAGCCTCAGTGCTGATGGCAATGTACTTTTATTAAAAAATGTTCAAAAATTAAACAGCTACCAAGAACTACAAAAATGGCCGAGTGGCAATGTTTTTTTCACACTGAGCATGCGCGAACGCTCCAACGCGCACGCGCAGCGTTGCCGGCAGGAAAAAAACTAATTTAAATAGTAGCCGCCCCCTCCCACTTACAAAATCGGTGCGAGTGTAGGCTCCGCCCCCCTGGGCGCCGCGCCAAACAGACAAGGAGCTGCAGGGCGCTCCAGAATCGCGAGTTTTTTTTTTTAGGCGCCCAGCTCAGAGGGGCGCCCGTTTTTTTTCGTGTGGAAACTTGGGCCCACAAAGTGTAAGTAGTGAGTCTTGTACTTCTGTATTGGGGAACTATAGAGTGTAAGTAGTGAGTCTTGTACTTCTGTATTGGGGAACTATAGAGTGTAAGTAGTGAGTCCTGTCCTGTCCTGTATTAAACGAACATTAACGGTATTGCCATTGTCCAGTGTGTCATTTAACATTTAACTCAAGAACCGTCGCAGGCAACTACTAGTCACACGTCTAGCGAAATAGCCGTTTCTGCAACAGAGATCTTATTGAGACGAAAGATTCTGAGGGGGCTTGACAGGATAGATGCAGAGTGGATGTTTCCCGTTGTGGGGGAATCTAGAACATAAGAACATAAGAAATAGGAGCAGTAGGCGGCCATACGGCCCCTCGAGCCTGCTCCGCCATTCAATATCATGGCTGATCTGATCATGGACTCAGCTCCACTTCCCTGCCCACTCCCTATAACCCCTTATCTCCTTATCGGTTAAGAAACTGTCTATTTCTGTCTTATATAAATTCAATGATCCAGCTTCCACAGCTCTCTGAGGCAGCAAATTTCATAGATCCACAACCCTCAGAGAAGAAATTTCTCCTCATCTGTTTTAAATGGGCGGCCTCTTATTCTAAGATCATGCCCTGTCGGTCTAGTCTCCCCCATCAGTGGAAATATCCTCTCTGCATCCACCTTGTCAAGCCCCCTCATAATCTTACACATTTCGATAAGATCACCTCTCATTCTTCTGAATTCCAATGAGTAGAGGCCCAACCTACTCAACCTTTCCTCATAAGTCAACCCCCTCATCCACGGAATCAACCGAGTGAACCTTCTCTGAACTGCCTCCAAAGCAAGTATATCCTTTTGTAAATATGGAAACCAAAACTGCACGCAGTATTCCAGGTGTGGCCCCACCAATACCCTGTACAGCTGTAGCAAGACTTCCCTGTGATCTTCGTGAATGACGGAGCAGGCTCGAGGAACCAAATGGCCAACCCTTGCTCCTATTTCTTATGTTCCTTTCGCCCTCATGTGTTTATCGGGCTTCCCCTTAAATGCCTTTATTCTATTCGCCACAACCACTCCCTGTGGCAGTGAGTTCCACATTCTCACCACTCTCTGGGTAAAGAAGTTTCTCCTGAATTCCCCATTGGATTTATTGGTGATTATCTTATATTGATAGCCCCTAGTTCTAGTCTTACCCACAAGTGAAAACATCTTCTCTAGGTCTACCCCATCAAAAAAGTTCATAAATTTAAAGTGTGATATGGAGACCAGAACTGTACACAGTAACTCCCAGTGTGATATGGAGACCAGAACTGTACACAGTAACTCCCAGTGTGATATGGAGACCAGAACTGTACACAGTAACTCCCAGTGTGATATGGAGACCAGAACTGTACACAGTAACTCCCAGTGTGATATGGAGACCAGAACTGTACACAGTAACTCCCAGTGTGATATGGAGACCAGAACTGTACACAGTAACTCCCAGTGTGATATGGAGACCTGAACTGTACACAGTAACTCCCAGTGTGATATGGAGACCAGAATTGTACACAGTAACTCCCAGTGTGATATGGAGACCAGAATAGAAGCATGGTCTAACTAAGGTCCGAGAGTGTAAGTGTAACACAACTGCACTTACCCAGCTCCGTCCTGTGCTCCTGCACCGTGTCGTGCAGGTTCTGCAGCTCCGTGTATTTGTCCTGGAGCTGGCCCTTGCCCTCCTCCAGCTGCGGCTGAAACTCCAGGTTCTTCTCCGCCAGGCTGCGATTGGCCGCCAGCAACATCTCCCGCTCCAGCTGGAGGTTCTGCACCTGAGGGGAGACGGACAGACAAGACATAAGTGAGCAGGGTCCTCAGTGCGGAGGGAGATGGCGTAGAGCCCCCTGGCAGAAGTGAGCAGGCTCCCGAGGTGAGCAGGTCATAGTGCAGAGGAAGATGGCGGAGCCCCCCCGACCGAGATAAGTAGTGTCCTAGTGCGGAGGAAGACCATGCAGCCCCATGATAGAGGTGAGCAGGGCCCCAGTGAGGAATGAGATGGCGGAGAGCCCCCTGGCGGAGGTGAGCTGGGCCCCAGTGCGGAGAGCCCCCTGGCGGAGGTGAGCTGGCCCCAGTGCAGAGGGTCCCAGTCTGGAGAGAGATGGGAAAGCCCCGACAGAGGCAAGGAGGCCACATTTTCGGGATGTGGGCAGCGGTGGGAGTGCCAGCATTTATTGACCATCCCTAATTGCCTCTCGAAGGTGATGGTGAGCCGCCTTCTTGAACCGCTGCAGTCCGTGTGGTGAAGGTGCTCCCACAGTGCTGTTAGGGAGGGAGTTCCAGGATGTTGACCCAATGACGATGAAGGAACGGCCGATATATTTCCAAGTCAGGATGGTGTGTGTGTCTGGGAGGGGAACGTGGAGGTGGTGGTGTTCCCATGCGCCTGCTGCCCTTGTCCTTCTAGATGATGGAGGTCGTGGGTTTGGGAGAGCTGGGGCCTGGGTTCAAATCCAGTCTGGAGACCAGTAACTGAAGGCAGTGCTCAAACAGTGATTCACTCCCGTCTGGTACTGTACACCCCGTGTGTGTCTCAGTGCCCCCGGTACATGTACAGTACACAGGGTAAAGGGGAACGATTCACTCCCGTCTGGTACTGTACACCCCGTGTGTGTCTCAGTGCCCCCGGTACATGTACAGTACACAGGGTAAAGGGGAACGATTCACTCCCGTCTGGTACTGTGCACCCCGTGTGTGTCCCAGTGCCCCCGGTACATGTACAGTACACAGGGTAAAGGGTAACGATTAACTCCCGTCTGGTACTGTACACCCCGTGTGTGTCTCAGTGTCCCCTGGTACATGTACAGTACACAGGGTAAAGGCGAACGATTAACTCCCGTCTGGTACTGTACACCCCGTGTGTGTCTCAGTGTCCCCCGGTACATGTACAGTACACAGGGTAAAGGGTAACGATTCACTCCCGTCTGGTACTGTACACCCCGTGTGTGTCTCAGTGTCCCCTGGTACATATACAATACACAGGGTAAAGGGTAACGATTCACTCCCGTCTGGTACTGTACACCCTGTGTGTGTCTCAGTGCCCCCGGTACATGTCAAGTGGAGAGTGGGAGAGAGAAAAAAAGGGCAGAGGAGAGTGAGGGAGAGGGAGAGAAAAGGCAGAGGGGATTGGGGAAGGGATGTGAAAGAAAAAAAGACTTGCACTTGTATAGCACCCTTCACGACCACCAAACATCTCAAAGCGTTTTATAGCCAATGAAGTACTTTTGGAGTGGAGTCAATGTTGTGATCTGGAAAACACGGCAGCCATTTTGCACACAGCAAGCTCCCACAAACAGCAACCTGATAATGACCAAATAATCTGTTTTAGTGATGTTAATTGAGGGATAAATATTGGCCAGGACACCGGGGATAACTCCCCTGCCCTTCCTCCAAATAGTGGCCATGGGACCTGAGAGAGCAGAATGTCTCATCCGAAAGACGGCACCTCCGACAGTGCAACACTCCCTCAGTACTGCCCCTCCGATAGTGCAACACTCCCTCAGTACTGCCCCTCCGACAGAGTGGCACTCCCTCAGTACTGCCCCTCCGACAGTGCAGCGCTCCCTCAGTACTCCCCCTCCGACAGTGCAGCACTCCCTCAGTACTGCCCCTCCGACATTTCAGCACTCCCTCAGTACTCCCCCTCCGACAGTGCAGCACTCCCTCAGTACTCCCCCCACCCCCCCCCCCGACAGTGCAGCGCTCCCTCAGTACTGCCCCTCCGACAGTGCGGCGCTCCCTCAGTACTGCGCTCCCTCAGTACTGCCCCTCCAACAGAGTGGCACTCCCTCAGTACTGCCCCTCAGACAGTGCAGCGCTCCCTCAGTACTCCCCCTCAGACAGTGCAGCACTCCCTCAGTACTGCCCCTCCGACAGTGCAGCACTCCCTCAGTACTGCACCTCCGACAGAGAGGCACTCCCTCAGTACTGCCCCTCCGACAGAGAGGCACTCCCTCAGTACTGCACCTCCGACAGTGCAGCGCTCCCTCAGTACTCCCCCTCCGACAGTGCAGCACTCCCTCAGTACTGCCCCTCCGAGAGAGTGGTACTCCCTCAGTACTGCCCCTCTGACAGTGCAGCGCTCCCTCAGTACTCCCCCTCAGACAGTGCAGCACTCCCTCAGTACTGCCCCTCCGACAGTGCAGCACTCCCTCAGTACTGCACCTCCGACAGAGAGGCACTCCCTCAGTACTGCCCCTCCGACAGAGAGGCACTCCCTCAGTACTGCCCCTCCGACAGAGCGGCATTCCCTCAGCACTGCACTGGAAGTGTCAGCCTACATTTGTGCGCTCAACTTCCTGGAATGGGACTTGAACCCACAGCCTTCTGACTCAGAGGCGAGAGTGCTACCATGGAGAGAGAGAGAGCGAGAGCGGGAAAGGGCGGAGGAGAGTGAGTGAAAACGAGAGAGAAGGAAGAAAATAAAGCGATCGCACGGTACACATCGCGAGGATAGGCTCCAGCTGTGGTGCCTGCGCAGTCGAATAGCCTGCCAACACTCAGTGGGTTGGGGTGTTGGCGGGTTAACAGACAGCTGTGAGTCACGGACTCGCGGCCTGGCCCGCTCAGGCGAGAAGGGAAGTCAGCCTGCCACGCTGCCGTGCAGGTTACTGTACGTGTGGAATGCAGTTTAGCGGGTTCCCGCCCGGTCGAACCGGTACGAGGCGGATTAAACCGAGCGCAGATGCAGCCCTCTGCCTCGTTAACCCTTTGCGGCCCCCCTCGAAACAAATGCGTGTGGAGCGGGCAGAGATCAGATCCCCCACCCTGGCCCACCTTCTCATCAGGGACCCTTCCAGGCTGCAAAGAGAGCGAAAGATTTGGATTTCTACAGCTTCTATCACCACCTCAGGGCGTGCCAATGGGCTTTACAGCCATTGAAGTGCTTTTGGAGTGTAGTCGTTGTTGTAATGTGGGAAACGCGGCAGCTAATTGGCACACAGCAAGCTCCCATGGACAGCCAAGTGTTAATGGCCCGATCATCTGTTTCACTGTGATGTTGATTGAGAGATAACTATTGGCCCAGGACACTTGGGAGAATTCCTCCCTGCACTTATTCGAAATACTGCAATGGAATCTTTTACGTCAACCTGAGAGATCAGACGGGGCCTCGGTTTAACATCCCATCAGAAAAACCTCCCACAATGCAGCACTCCCTCAGTACTGCCCCTCCGACAGTGCAGCACTCCCTCAGTACTGCCCCTCCGACAGTGCAGCGCTCCCTCAGTACTGCCCCTCCCACAGTGCGGCGCTCCCTCAGTACTGCCCCTCCGACTGTGCGGCGCTCCCTCAGTACTGCCCCTCCGACAGTGCGGCGTTCCCTCAGTACTGCCCCTCCGACAGTGCGGCGCTCCCTCAGTACTGCCCCTCCGACAGTGCGGCGCTCCCTCAGTACTGCTCCCCCTCAGTACTGCCCCTCCCACAGTGCAGCACTCCCTCAGTACTGCCCCTCCGACAGTGCAGCACTCCCTCAGTACTGCCCCTCCGACAGTGCAGCACTCCCTCAGTACTGCCCCTCCGACAGTGCAGCACTCCCTCAGTACTGCCCCTCCGACAGCGCAGCACTCCCTCAGTACTGCCCCTCCGACAGTGCAGCGCTCCCTCAGTACTGACCCTCCAACAGTGCAACGCTCCCTCAGTACTGCCCCTCCGACAGTGCAACGCTCCCTCAGTACTGCCCCTCCGACAGTGCACGCTCCCTCAGTACTGCCCCTCCGACAGTGCGGCGCTCCCTCAGTACTGCCCCTCCGACAGTGCACCATGATCGAAATAAATGCACCAACACTAATCGCTCTCTCGCTGATGAAACTCGAGGTATTTAGTTTCACTGCTGTGCCCAACTCTCATTTCCGGGATTTGTGTAACAGCCCCTGTGCCTCCAGTAATTGCAGAACCTTGAACCACACAGAGCAGGAAGGGGCCCAGGCCAAACTGTGTCCCACGCTCGCTCAGCTAATCACCAGTTGACAAGAGTCGGCAGGTTAGTGAGGGACGTCAGATCCCCAGGCCGTTCAGCCCCTCGAGCCTGTTACACAGGAACAGGAGGAGACCATTCAGCCCCTCGAGCCTGTTACACAGGAACAGGAGGAGGCCCATTCAATCAGATCACGGCTGATCTGTACCTCAACTCCATTTAGCCATCTTTGCTCCATATCCCTCGATACTGTTGCCAGGCAAAAGCCTATCAGAGCTTTTTTTGGTAATTTCTAATCGACACTCAGCCTCAACAGCTTGTTAGGGGAGAGAGTTCCAGATTTCCAGCACCCTTTGTGTGATCAAATGCTTACTGCCAGCTCCCCTAAACGGCCTGGCCCTTGTTTCAAGGTAATTCACCCTTGTCCTAAGGTAATTCACCCTTGTCCTAGATTCCACTTGCAGAGGAAATACTTTCTTCCTCGAGCGACACGATCAAATCCATTAATCACCTTAAACACCTCAATTAGACCAGCCCTTAATCCTCGAAACTCATGTAATTGGCAACCAAGTGAGTGAGGACACCAGAGTAATTGAAGGCTTTGTACCCAGTGTCAATAACACATCCTGGTTAAAGTGACTGTCTCAAGTAATGACACTCATCCCTGCTCCCATTCACACAGCTATAACTGTGCAGGGAGACGGGGAGATACACACACCCTGACAGTGCAGCGCTCCCTCAGTACTGCCCCTCTGACAGTGCAGCGCTCCCTCAGTACTGCCCCTCCGACAGTGCAATGCTCCCTCAGTACTGCCCCTCCGACAGTGCAGCGCTCCCTCAGTACTGCCCCTCTGACAGTGCAACGCTCCCTCAGTACTGCCCCTCTGACAGTGCAACGCTCCCTCAGTACTGCCCCTCCGACAGTGCAGCGCTCCCTCAGTACTGCCCCTCCGACAGTGCAGCGCTCCCTCAGTACTGCCCCTCCGACAGTGCAGCGCTCCCTCAGTACTGCCCCTCCGACAGTGCAGCGTTCCCTCAGTACTGGCAATGAGAGTGTCGGCCTGGATTTTGTGCTGAAATCTTTGGAGTGTGACTTGAACCCATGACCTGCTGACTCAGAGGCGAGCGCGATGCCCACTGAGGGACAACTGGAGGATGATTTTAAAGCACGCTGTCTCTCAATGCTCCATACATGTGACCAGCTAGCTCAGCAGAGGGCACGCTGCATTGAGTCTGCTTTCTAGAGGGGAGAGAGACGAGGGAGAGGGAGGGTGGAACGGCGGAGGGAGGGAGGGAGGGAGGGAGGGAGGGAGGGAGGGAGGGAGCCGACGAAGTGATAGACAGAGACAGAGGGAGAGAGATTGACAGAGGGAGAGAGATTGACAGAGGGAGAGAGATTGACAGAGGGAGAGAGATTGACAGAGGGAGAGAGATTGACAGAGGGAGAGAGATTGACAGAGGGAGAGAGATTGACAGAGGGAGAGAGATTGACAGAGGGAGAGAGAGATTGACAGAGGGAGAGAGAGATAGAAAGAGAGAGAAAGCACAAGGATAAACAAGAGTATCTGTCAGAGAGAGCACGAGCGAGAGCACTGGTCTCAGCACTGATCATGAAGCCTCTTCACATCGTTCCGAAATAAAACCCCTCGGTGCTTGGCGTACAACGGATTCCGTCGTGGAGTGGGCCGTGGCAGCCATTTTGTGCAGAGCAGTTCATTTGTTCGGAGGGTGTTGGCCGAGGGACGAATGTTGGCCCGGACAATGCGGGATTGGGGGGGCGGCGGTGAGAAATCACAGGCCCCTCCGACAATGCAGCACCCACCCCTCCCAACCACCCTCTGCCCCCACCTCTGCTCGAGGCTCCAAAGCAAGGGGGCTGGATCGTACGAACGTCTGACTCCGGGGGAGCATTACTGACCGAGACGAGGGAGTTATACAAAGAAACAAACACACACACACACGGAGCAGGTCCAACATTCACTGCCAACAGTTCGCCAGCACAGCGATGTCGCTTGCTACGGCGAGGTCAGATTTCAGGAAATAAATCGGGAGGCACACAACAATCTGATAACGGAAGAGCGTGTCAACACCGCAGTTAGGGGAAATTCCCACCGCAGCACCAGCCTCTGCCAAGGCCTTCCATACCACTCCATTTCAATCCCTACCCAACCCCAGGCACCGACTGCTGAATCTGGCGGTCCTGGCTCCATGGGCGGCATTCTCTCGGAGTCACCACACGCCCGAGGCGCAGGAGCTGAATCAACGCCGACACTCCAGTGTCAGTGCTGAGGGAGGGCTGCACTGTCGGAGGGGCAGTACTGAGGGAGCGCCGCACTGTCGGAGGGTCAGTGCTGAGGGAGTGCTGCACTGTCGGAGGGGCAGTACTGAGGGAGCGCTGCATTGTGGGAGGAGGAGGGGCAGTACTGAGGGAGCGCCGCACTGTCGGAGGGGGGTGCAGTACTGAGGGAGCGCCGCACTGTCGGAGGGGGGTGCAGTGCTGAGGGAGCGCCGCACTGTCGGAGGGGGGGGGGGGAGTTCTGAGGGAGCGCCGCACTGTTGGAGGGGGGGCAGTGCTGAGGGAGTGCCGCACTGTTGGAGGGGGGGCAGTACTGAGGGAGTGCCGCACTGTTGGAGGGGGGGCAGTGCTGAGGGAGCGCCGCACTGTCGGAGGGGGGGCAGTACTGAGGGAGTGCCGCACTGTTGGAGGGGGGCAGTACTGAGGGAGTGCCGCACTGTTGGAGGGGGGCAGTGCTGAGGGAGCGCCGCACTGTCGGAGGAGGAGGGGCAGTACTGAGGGAGCGCCGCACTGTCGGAGGGGGGGCAGTGCTGAGGGAGCGCCGCACTGTTGGAGGGGGGGCAGTACTGAGGGAGTGCCGCACTGTTGGAGGGGGGGCAGTGCTGAGGGAGCGCCGCACTGTTGGAGGGGGGCAGTACTGAGGGAGTGCCGCACTGTCGGAGGGGGGGCAGTACTGAGGGAGTGCCGCACTGTTGGAGGGGGGCAGTACTGAGGGAGTGCCGCACTGTCGGAGGGGGGGCAGTACTGAGGGAGTGCCGCACTGTCGGAGGGGGGGCAGTGCTGAGGGAGAGCCGCACTGTCGGAGGGGGGGCAGTACTGAGGGAGAGCCGCACTGTCGGAGGGGGGGCAGTACTGAGGGAGTGCCGCACTGTCGGAGGGGGGGCAGTACTGAGGGAGTGCCGCACTGTCGGAGGGGGGGCAGTGCTGAGGGAGTGCCGCACTGTCGGAGGGGGGGCAGTACTGAGGGAGCGCCGCACTGTCGGAGGGGGGGCAGTACTGAGGGAGCGCTGCACTGTTGGAGGGGGGAGCAGTACTGAGGGAGAGCCGCACTGTCGGAGGGGCAGTACTGAGGGAGAGCTGCACTGTTGGAGGGGGGGCAGTACTGAGGGAGCGCCGCACTGTCGGAGGGGGGAGCAGTACTGAGGGAGAGCCGCACTGTCGGAGGGGGGGCAGTGCTGAGGGAGAGCCGCACTGTCGGAGGGGGGGCAGTGCTGAGGGAGCGCTGCACTGTTGGAGGGGGGAGCAGTGCTGAGGGAGCGCCGCACTGTCGGAGGGGGGGCAGTACTGAGGGAGAGCCGCACTGTTGGAGGGGGGGCAGTACTGAGGGAGAGCTGCACTGTTGGAGGGGGGAGCAGTGCTGAGGGAGCGTCGCACTGTTGGAGGGGGGCAGTGCTGAGGGAGCGCCGCACTGTCGGAGGGGCAGTGCTGAGGGAGCGCCGCACTGTCGGAGGGGCAGTACTGAGGGAGCGCCGCACTGTCGGAGGGGCAGTACTGAGGGAGCGCCGCACTGTCGGAGGGGCAGTACTGAGGGAGTGCTGCACTGTCGGAGGGGCAGTGCTGAGGGAGCGCCGCACTGTCGGAGGGGCAGTACTGAGGGAGCGCCGCACTGTCGGAGGGGCAGTGCTGAGGGAGCGCCGCACTGTCGGAGGGGCAGTACTGAGGGAGCGCCGCACTGTCGGAGGGGCAGTGCTGAGGGAGCGCCGCACTGTCGGAGGTACCGGCTTTTGGATGAGACCTTAAATCAAGGGCCCCCATCTGCCTTCTCGGGTGGACGTAAAAAATGCCAGGGCACAATTGGAAGAAGTGCAGAGGGGGCTATCCCCGGTGTCCTGGCCAATATTCCTCCCTCAACCAACATCACGAAAACAGCTGATCGGGTGATGATCACATTGCTGTTTGTGGGAGCTTGCTTGTGCACAAATTGGCTGCCCGTGCTTCCTGCATTGTAACAGTGACTACACTCCCAAAAGTGGGAGCACCTTCAGCACACGGACTGCAGCGGTTTCTCTTGCCTTGGAGGGAGTGCAATGAAGTTTCACTGGATTAAGAACATAAGAAATAGGAGCAGGAGTCAGCACTACGGCCCCTCGAGCCTACTCCGCCATTTGGTAAGATTCTGGCTGACCATCAACCTCAAGTCCACTTTCCCGTCTGATCTCCATCTCCCTTCATTCCCCATGGACTCCAAAAAATCTATCGATCTCAGCCGTGAATGTATTCAGAGACTGAGCCTCCACAGCTCTCGGGGGCAGAGAATTCCAAAGATTCACCACCCTCAGTGAAGAAATTCCTCCTTATCCCTGTCTTAAATGGCGGACCCCTTATCCCGAGACAAAGCCCCCTGGTTCTAGACTCCCCGGCCCGGGGGAAACATCCTCTCAGCATCTACCCCGTCAATCCCCTTCAGAATCTTGTCTGTTTCAATGAGATCACCTCTCATTCTTCTAAACTGCAGAGAGTATAGGGCCCATTCTACACAATCTCGCCTCATAGGACAGCCCTCTCCTCCCAGGAATCAATCTAGTGAACGTCCGTTGTACTGCCTCCAAGGCAAGTATATCCTTCCTTGGATTGAACCCTGGGATGGGGGGGAATTGCCCTATGAGAAGAGATTAAGCAGACTAGGCCTATATTCTCTAGAGTTTAGAAGAATGAGGCATCTTATTGAAACATACAAAATTCTTACTGTGCTTGACAGGGTAGATGCAGAGAGGATGTTTCCCTGGGCTGGGGAGTCTAGAACCAGGGCTCACAGTCTCAGGGTACAGGGTTGGCCATTTGATACTGAGTTGAGTTATTATTTAAATGGAGAAAGATTGCAAAGTGCTGCAGTACAGCGGGACCTGGGGGTATTTGCGCATGAAACACAAAAGGATAGTATGCAGGTACAGCAAGTGATCAGGAAGGCCAATGGTATCTTGGCCTTTATTGTAAAGGGGATGGAGTATAAAAGCAGGGAAGTCTTGCTACAGTTATACAGGGTATTGGTGAGGCCGCACCTGGAATACTGTGTACAGTTTTGGTTTCCATATTTACGAAAGGATATACTTGCTTTGGAGGCAGTTCAGAGAAGGTTCACTCGGTTGATTCGGGGGATGAGGGGGTTGACTTATGAGGAAAGGTTGAGTAGGTTGGGCCTCTACTCATTGTAATTCAGAAGAATGAGAGGTGATCTTATCGAAACGTATAAGATTACGAGGGGGCTTGACAAGGTGGATGCAGAGAGGATGTTTCCACTGATGGGGGAGACTAGAACTAGAGGGCATGATCTTAGAATAAGGGGCCACCCATTTAAAACAGAGATGAGGAGGAATTTCTTCTGTGAGGGTTGTAAATCTGTGGAATTCATTGCCTCAGAGAGCTGTGGAAGCTGGGACATTGAATATATTTAAGACAGAAATAGACAGTTTCTTGAATGATAAGGGGTTATGGGGAGCGGGTGGGGAAGTGGAGCTGAGTCCATGATCGGATCAGCCATGATCTTATTGAATGGCGGAGCAGGCTCGAGGGGCCGTATGGCCCGCTCCTGCTCCTATTTCTTATGTTATGAGGAGAAACTTCCTCAGGTGAATCTTTGGAATTCGCTGCCTCAGAGAGCTGTGGAGGCTCAGTCGTTGGGTACACTCAAGGCTGAGGTAGATAGATTGTTGGGTATTAAGGGAATCGAGGGATATGAGGATGGGGCGGGAAAGTGGAGTTGAGGTTGATGATCAGCCAGGATCTCAGTGAATGACGGAGCAGGCTCGAGGGGCCATGGGGCCTACTCCTGCTCCAAATTTTAATGTTCTAATATCTCCTCATGGGGCTCAGTGCCAAATCTAGTTTGATAATGCTCTGTGAAGCACCTTGAGGTGCTTTACTACATTCATCATCACAGGCGGTCCCTGGAACGAGGATGACTTGCTTCCACATGGGTTCACAGATGTTTCAATGACGGACCCGATGTTCCAGGTCCTGATCTCCAGTTGAGGGGGTGGAAGATGCCTGTGGGTGGGTTTTTTTTAACGTGGGGTGACCGTTGCACACCAGCCACCACACGGGGCTTGACAGAGCTGGGTCTTGGTCCAGTGGCAAGGGTTGAACCAGGACGACTGGAGACCAGCTCTGCTGCACGGACCTAGTGCGCCCACACAAATACCGCAGTGTGGGCTGGGCCCGTGCTGTCCCCTGGGCCCGAACCCTCATTCGCCGCACCTCCGCCCCACAATGTTCCAGGGCCCGGCGCTCCAGCTCTATTTCTAGCCCCGACCCGCGTTGGTGTTCTCACACAGGTCGGGGCGGCCCACATTGTTGACGTTTGTGTCTCCATTGTGGGTTGGGCTGTTCTGGTGGCCAGAGCTCATGTCTGGTGTCGTCCAGCTGGGTGGGACTGCACTCGCCTGGTTCCATTCTTATCCGTCTAATCGTAGCCCGAGGAGTACCTGCGACGGCTTCTCTGCCCCCTCCCACATCGTTCTCCCTGGTGTCCCCCCAGGATCAACCCTCCGATTTCTCATCGACATGCTGCCCCTGGGCAACATCATCTGGAAACTCCAGCTGCTACTTTTTAGGTTGAAGAAGTGGGCCCACCACCAGATTCTCAAGAAGCAACTACGGCACGGGCGATAAATCCAGGCACATTCCCCACCCGGGAAGACTTTTCAAACGCACTTGCTCGCTCACCTCCTCGCTGTCCAGCACCAGGCCCTCCTGCTGCTCCGTGCTGTTCAGGATATTCTCCAGCTCCTCTCGGCTCAGCCCCCGCAGCTTGTTCATCAGTGGCACCGACTGAAGCTCTTCCATCGGGAGCTGCGAGTTAAAGAGAGGCAGAGTGAGTCGTCGAGCTTTACCTGGTCCTGGCTGCTCCCTCGGGCCACGAGGGTCTCGCCGCGACTCAGTGGCTAGCGTCCGCGCCCTCAGAGTCAGAAGGTTGTGGGTTCGAGCCCCACTCCACAGACTCGAGCCCGTTAATCGAGCCCGGCAGTACTGAGGGAGCGCTGCACTGTCGGAGGGGCAGTACTGAGGGAGTGCCGCACTGTCGGAGGGGCAGGTACTGAGGGAGTGCCGCACTGTCGGAGGGGCAGGTACTGAGGGAGCGCCGCACTGTCGGAGGGGCAGTACTGAGGGAGTGCCGCACTGTCGGAGGGGCAGGTACTGAGGGAGCGCCGCACTGTCGGAGGGGCAGGTACTGAGGGAGCGCCGCACTGTCGGAGGGGCGGTACTGAGGGAGAGCCACACTGTCGGAGGGGCAGTACTGAGGGAGCGCCGCACTGTCGGAGGGGCAGGTACTGAGGGAGCGCCGCACTGTCGGAGGGGCGGTACTGAGGGAGTGCCGCACTGTCGGAGGGGCAGTACTGAGGGAGGGCTGCACGGTCGGTGGGACAGTACTGAGGGAGGGCTGCAATGTCGGAGGGACAGTACTGAGGGAGTGCTGCACTGTCAGAGGGGCAGTACTGAGGGAGTGCTGCACTGTCGGAGGGGCGGTACTGAGGGAGTGCCGCACTGTCGGAGGGGCAGTACTGAGGGAGGGCTGCACGGTCGGAGGGACAGTACTGAGGGAAGCGCTGCACTGTCGGAGGGGCAGTACTGAGGGAGCGCCGCACTGTCTGAGGGGCAGGTACTGAGGGAGTGCCGCACTGTCGGAGGGGCAGTACTGAGGGAGCGCCGCACTGTCGGAGGGGCGGTACTGAGGGAGTGCCGCACTGTCGGAGGGGCGGTACTGAGGGAGTGCCGCACTGTCGGAGGGGCGGTACTGAGGGAGTGCCGCACTGTCGGAGGGGCAGGTACTGAGGGAGCGCCGCACTGTCGGAGGGGCAGGTACTGAGGGAGCGCCGCACTGTCGGAGGGGCGGTACTGATGGAGAGCCACACTGTCGGAGGGGCAGTACTGAGGGAGCGCCGCACTGTCGGAGGGGCAGGTATTGAGGGAGCGCCGCACTGTCGGAGGGGCGGTACTGAGGGAGTGCCGCACTGTCGGAGGGGCAGTACTGAGGGAGGGCTGCACTGTCGGAGGGGCAGGTACTGAGGGAGCGCCGCACTGTCGGAGGGGCAGGTACTGAGGGAGCGCCGCACTGTCGGAGGGGCGGTACTGAGGGAGAGCCACACTGTCGGAGGGGCAGTACTGAGGGAGCGCCGCACTGTCGGAGGGGCAGGTACTGAGGGAGCGCCGCACTGTCGGAGGGGCGGTACTGAGGGAGTGCCGCACTGTCGGAGGGGCAGTACTGAGGGAGGGCTGCACGGTCGGTGGGACAGTACTGAGGGAGGGCTGCAATGTCGGAGGGACAGTACTGAGGGAGTGCTGCACTGTCAGAGGGGCAGTACTGAGGGAGTGCTGCACTGTCGGAGGGGCGGTACTGAGGGAGTGCCGCACTGTCGGAGGGGCAGTACTGAGGGAGGGCTGCACGGTCGGAGGGACAGTACTGAGGGAAGCGCTGCACTGTCGGAGGGGCAGTACTGAGGGAGCGCCGCACTGTCGGAGGGGCAGTATTGAGGGAGCGCCGCACTGTCGGAGGGGCAGTACTGAGGGAGCGCCGCACTGTCCAAGATGCTGTCTTTCAGGTTGAGAAGTTAAACCGAGACCCCTTCTGCCCCCTCGAGTGGGCGTTGAGAGATTCCACCGCCATTATGTTGAAGAAGAGCACGGGGGAGTTATCCCCTGTGTCCTGGGGCCCAATATCTGTTCCTCAACCAACAGCACAAAATAAACGGATGATCGGGTCATTATCACATTGCTGTGTGTGGGAGCTTGCTGTTTGCTTATTGACTGCTGCGTTTCCCACATTACAACAGTGACTACACTCCAAAAGTATTTAATTGGCTGTAAAGGCTCTGGGATGCCCCGAAATCATGAAAGGTGCTATAGAAATGCAAATCTTTCGTTTGTGCTCGTTGGAGTGATATATATATATATAAAAACTTCATTGGTACATTGGTGAGACCATACCTGGAGTACTGCATATCGTTTTGGTCTCCGTATTTAAGGAAGGTTATACTTGCATTGGAGGCTGTTCAGAGAAGGTTCAAGTGATTGATTCCTGAGATGAAGGGGTTGTCTTATGAAGAAAGGTTGAGCAGGTTGGGCCTATACTCATTGGAGTTCAGAAGAATGAGAGGTGATCTTATTGAAATGTATAAGATACTGAGGGGGCTGGACAGGGTGGATGCAGAGAAGATGTTTCCCCTCGTGGAGGAATCTAGAACTAGGGGGCATAGTCTCAGAATAAGGGGCCGCCCATTTAAAACTGAGATGAGGAGGAATTTCTTCTCTCGGAGAGTTGTAAATCTGTGGAATTCTCTGCCCCAGAGAGCTGTAGAAGCTGGGACATTGAATATATTTAAGGTGGAGATAGACAGATTTTTGAGCGGTAAGGGAGTGAAGGGTTATGGGGAGCGGGCAGGGAACTGGAGATGTTTCTCCTCATAAGAACATAAGAAATAGCAGGAGTAGGCCATACAGCCCCTCGAGCCTGCTCCGCCATTCAATAAGATCATGGCTGATCCGATCATGGACTCAGCTCCACTTCCCCGCCCGCTCCCCTTAATCCCTTATCCCCTTATCGTTTAAGAAACTGTCTATTTCTGTCTTAAATTTATTCAATGTCCCAGCTTCTCCAGCTCTCTGGGGCAGCGAATTCCACAGATTCACAACCGTCAGAGAAGAAATTTCTCCTCATCTCAGTTTTAAATGGGCGGCCCCTTATTCTAAGATCATGCCCTCTAGTTCTAGTCTCCCCCCACCAGTGGAAACATCCTCTCTGCATCCACCTTGTCAAGCCCCCTCATAATCTTATACGTTTCGATAAGATCACCTCTCATTCTTCTAAACTCCAATGTGTATCGGCCCAACCTATCTTCATAAGGCAACCCCCTCATCTCAGGAATCAACCGAGTGAACTTTCTCTGAACTACCTCCAAAGCAAGTATATCCTTTCGTAAATATGGAAAGCAAAAATGCACGCAGTATTCCAGGTGTGGCCTCACCAATACCCTGTATAACTGTAGCAAGATTTTCCTGTTTTTATACTCCATCCCCTTTGCAATAAAGGCCAAGATTCCATTGGCCTTCCTGATCACTTGCTGCACCTGCATACTATCCTTTTGTGTTTCATGCACAAGTACCCCCAGGTCCCACTGTACTGCAGCACTTTGCAATCTTTCTCCATTTAAATAATAACTTGCTCTTTGATTTTTTTCTGCCAAAGTGCATGACCTCACACTTTCCAGGCTGAACGCCAGGGTATAGTCAATGTATTCACTGAGGCATATGAAAACATGGGCCTTACGCTTAACATCCGTAAGACAAAGGTCCTCCACCATCCTGTCCTCACCGCACAGCACTGCCCCCCCAGTCATCAAGATCCACAGCACGGCCCTGGACAACGTGGACCATTTCCCATATCTCGGGAGCCTCTTATCAACAAAGGCAGACACTGAGGCGGAGATTCAGCATCGTCTCCAGTGCGCCATTACAGCCTTCGAACTTCTGAGGAAAAAAGTGTTTGAAGACCAGGCCCTCAAATCTACCACCAAGCTCATGATCTACAGGGATGTAGTGGTGCAAGGGTCAAGGATGTCTCGGAGCGGGTGCAGGACATTCTAAAAAGGGAGGGAGAACAGCCAGTTGTCGTGGTGCACGTTGGTACCAATGACATAGGTAAAAAAAGGGATGAGGTCCTACGAAACGAATTAAGGAGCTAGGAGCTAAATTAAAAAGTAGGACCTCAAAAGTAGTAATCTAGGGATTGCTACCAGTGCCACATGCTAGTCAGAGTAGGAATCGCAGGATAGCACAGATGAATACATGGCTTGAGCAGTGGTGCAGCAGAGAGGGATTCAAATTCCTGGGCCATTGGAACCGGTTCTGGGGGAGGTGGGACCAGTACAAACCAGACGGTCTGCACCTGGGCAGGACCGGAACCAATGTCCTAGGGGGAGTGTTTGCTAGTGCTGTTGGGGAGGAGTTAAACTAATATGACAGGGGGATGGGAACCAATGCAGGGAGACAGAGGGAGACAAAAAGGAGGCAAAAGCAAAAGACAGAAAGGAGATGAGGAAAAGTGGAGGGCAGAGAAACCCAAGGCAAAGAACAAAAAGGGCCATTGTACAGCAAAATTCTAAAAGGACAAAGGGTGTTAAAAAAACAAGCCTGAAGGCTTTGTGTCTTAATGCAAGGAGTATCCGCAATAAGGTGGATGAATTAACTGTGTAAATAGATGTTAACAAATATGATGTGATTGGGATTACGGAGACGTGGCTCCAGGATGATCAGGGCTGGGAACTCAACATCCAGGGGCATTCAACATTCAGGAAGGATAGAATAAAAGGAAAAGGAGGTGGGGTAGCATTGCTGGTTAAAGAGGAGATTAATGCAATAGTTAGGAAAGACATTAGCTTGGATGATGTGGAATCTATATGGGTAGAGCTGCAGAACACCAAAGGGCAAAAAACGTTAGTGGGAGTTGTGTATAGACCTCCAAACAGTAGTAGTGATGTTGGGGAGGGCATCAAACAGGAAATTAGGGGTGCATGCAATAAAGGTGCAGCAGTTATAATGGGTGACTTTAATATGCACATAGATTGGGCTAGCCAAACTGGAAGCAATACAGTGGAGGAGGATTTCCTGGAGTGCATAAGGGATGGTTTTCTAGACCAATATGTCGAGGAACCAACTAGGGGGGAGGCCATCTTAGACTGGGTGTTGTGTAATGAGAGAGGATTAATTAGCAATCTCGTTGTGCGAGGCCCCTTGGGGAAGAGTGACCATAATATGGTGGAATTCTGCATTAGGATGGAGAATGAAACAGTTAATTCAGAGACCATGGTCCAGAACTTAAAGAAGGGTAACTTTGAAGGTATGAGGCTTGAATTGGCTAGGATAGATTGGCGAATGATACTTAAGGGGTTGACTGTGGATGGGCAATGGCAGACATTTAGAGACCGCATGGATGAACTACAACAATTGTACATTCCTGTCTGGCGTAAAAATAAAAAAGGGAAGGTGGCTCAACCGTGGCTATCTAGAGAAATCAGGGATAGTATTAAAGCCAAGGAAGTGGCATACAAATTGGCCAGAAATAGCAGCGAACCCGGGGACTGGGAGAAATTTAGAACTCAGCAGAGGAGGACAAAGGGTTTGATTAGGGCAGGGAAAATGGAGTACGAGAAGAAGATTGCAGAGAACATTAAGACGGATTGCAAAAGTTTCTATCGATATGTAAAGAGAAAAAGGTTAGTAAAGACAAACATAGGTCCCCTGCAGTCAGAATCAGGGGAAGTCATAACGGGGAACAAAGAAATGGCAGACCAATTGAACAAGTACTTTGGTTCGGTATTCACTAAGGAGGACACAAACAACCTTCCGGATATAAAAGGGGTCAGAGGGTCCAGTAAGAAGGAGGAACTGAGGGAAATCTTTATTAGTCGGGAAATTGTGTTGGGGAAATTGATGGGATTGAAGGCCGATAAATCCCCAGGGCCTGATGGACTGCATCCCAGAGTACTTAAGGTGGCGGCCTTGGAAATAGCGGATGCATTGACAGTCAGTTTCCAACATTCCATTGACTCTGGATCAGTTCCTATCGAGTGGAGGGTAGCCAATGTAACCCCACTTTTTAAAAAAGGAGGGAGAGAAAACAGGGAATTATAGACCGGTCAGCCTGACCTCAGTAGTGGGTAAGATGATGGAATCAATTATTAAGGATGTCATAGCAGCGCATTTGGAAAGAGGTGATATGATAGGTCCAAGTCAGCATGGATTTGTGAAAGGGAAATCATGCTTGACAAATCTTCTGGAATTTTTTTGAGGATGTTTCCAGTAAAGTGGACAAAGGAGAACCAGTTGATGTGGTATATTTGGACTTTCAGAAGGCTTTCGACAAGGTCCCACACAAGAGATTAATGTGCAAAGTTAGAGCACATGGGATTGGGGGTAGTGTGCTGACATGGATTGAGAACTGGTTGTCAGACAGGAAGCAAAGAGTAGGAGTAAATGGGTACTTTTCAGAATGGCAGGCAGTGACTAGTGGGTTACCGCAAGGTTCTGTGCTGGGGCCCCAGCTGTTTACATTGTACATTAATGATTTAGACGAGGGGATTAAATGTAGTATCTCCAAATTTGCGGATGACACTAAGTTGGGTGGCAGTGTGAGCTGCGAGGAGGATGCTATGAGGCTGCAGAGTGACTTGGATAGGTTAGGTGAGTGGGCAAATGCATGGCAGATGAAGTATAATGTGGATAAATGTGAGGTTATCCACTTTGGTGGTAAAAACAGAGAGACAGACTATTATCTGAATGGTGACAGATTCGGAAAAGGGGAGGTGCAACAAGACCTGGGTGTCATGGTACATCAGTCATTGAAGGTTGGCATGCAGGTACAGCAGGCGGTTAAGAAAGCAAATGGGGCGAGGAGATTTGAGTACAGGGGCAGGGAGGTGTTACTACAGTTGTACAGGGCCTTGGTGAGGCCACACCTGGAGTATTGTGTACAGTTTTGGTCTCCTAACCTGAGGAAGGACATTCTTGTTATTGAGCGAATGCAGCGAAGGTTCACCAGACTGATTCCTGGGATGGCGGGACTGATCGATCAAGAAAGACTGGATCAACTGGGCTTGTATTCACTGGAGTTCAGAAGAATGAGAGGGGACCTCATAGAAACGTTTAAAATTCTGATGGGTTTAGACAGGTTAGATGCAGGAAGAATGTTCCCAATGTTGGGGAAGTCCAGAACCAGGGGACACAGTCTAAGGATAAGGGGGAAGCCATTTAGAACCGAGATGAGGAGAAACTTCTTCACCCAGAGAGTGGTGAACCTGTGGAATTCTCTACCACAGAAAGTAGTTGAGGCCAATTCACTAAATATATTCAAAAGGGAGTTAGATGAAGTCCTTACTGCTCGGGGGATCAAGGGTTATGGCGAGAAAGCAGGAATGGGGTACTGAAGTTTCATGTTCAGCCATGAACTCATTGAATGGCGGTGCAGGCTAGAAGGGCTGAATGGCCTACTCCTGCACCTATTTTCTATGTTTCTATGATACCCACCCTCCTGTATGGGTCTGAGACATGGACGATATATAGAAGGCACCTCAAATCGCTAGAGATATATCACCAACGATGTCTCCGCAAGATCCTGCAAATCCCCTGGGAGGACAGATGCACCAACATCAGTGTCCTCGACCAGGCCAACATCCCCAGTATTGAAGCACTGACCACACTCGATCAGCTTCGCTGGGCAGGCCACATAATTCACATGCCAGACACGAGACTCCCTAAACAAATGCTTTATGTGGAGCTCCTTCATGGTAAACGAGCCAAAGGAGGACAGCGATAATGTTACAAGGACACCCTCAAAGCCTCCCGGGTAAAGTGCGACATCACCACTGACACCTGGGAGACCCTGGCCGCAGACCGCCCGAGGTGGAGAAAGTCCATCCGGGAGGGCGTTGACTTCTTCGAGTCTCAACACAAAGAGTGTGAAGAGGCCGAGCGCAGGCAGCGGAAGGAGCGCGCGGCAAACCAGCCCCACCCACCCCCTCCCCTCGCCGAATGTCTGTCCCACCTGTAACAGGGTCTGTGGCTCTCGTATCGGACTGTTCAGCCACCAGAGAACTCACTTTGGGAGTGAAGCAAGTCTTCCTCGATTCCGCGGGATTGCCTATGATGAATGTTGTTGTTGGCAGACTTCGAGAAGTCCAAATACACCACATCCACTGGTTCCCCTTTATCCACCCTGTTCGTTACATCCTCAAAGAACTCCAGCAAATTTGTCAAACATGACTTCCCCTTCATAAATCCACGCTGACTTTGCCTGACCGAATTTTGCTTTTCCAAATGTCCTGCTACTGCTTCTTTAATAATGGGCTCCAACATTTTCCCAACCACAGATGCTAGGCTAACTGGTCTATAGTTTCCTGCTTTTTGTCTGCCTCTTTTTTTTTTTTAAATAGGGGCATTACATTTGCAGTTTTCCAATCTGCTGGGACCTCCCCAGAATCCAGGGAATTTTGGTAAATTACAACCAATGCATTATCCCTGCCGCTACTTCTCATTAGACCCTAGGATGTAAGGCATCAGGTCCAGGGGATTTATCTGCCTTTAGTCCCATTATCTTACTGAGCACCACCTCCTTAGTGATTGTGATTGTGTTAAGTTCCTCCCTCCCCCCTATAGCCCCTTGACTATCCACTGTTGGGATATTGTTAGTGTCCTCTACCGTAAAGACTGATACAAAATATTTGTTCAGAGTTTCTGCCATCTCCATGTTTCCCATTACTGATTCCCCGGTCTCGTCCTCTAAGGGACCAACATTTACTTGAGCCACTCTTTTCATTTTTATATACCGAAAGAAACTCTTGCTATTTGTTTTTATATTTTGTAATTGGGGCCGACTCCTGCTCCTATTTCTTATGTTCTTATGTATCATTGACCGATCCCGGCAGGCCAATTGAGCAGGGTGATACAAAAACTGTTCCTCCGATTTAAAAAGGGCTTCATTAAAAAAAACGTTGGCAAATATCTTATTTCAGGATAGGGAGGGGACCGAGAGGTCTCTCCATCATGGCATCGTCAGCCAACTGTACAGTATGTCCTGGGCTCAAACCTGTCACCAAGCTCACGGTCTGCAGAGTAGTAGTGATTCCTGCCCTTCTACATAAGAACATAAGAAATAGGAGCAGGAGTCGGCCATACGGCCCCTCGAGCCTGCTCCGCCATTCAATAAGATCATGGCTGATCTGATCACAGACTCAGCTCCACTTCCCCGCCCGCTCCCCATAACCCTTCACTGCCTTATCGTTCAAAAATCTGTCTATCTCCACCTTAAATTTATTCAATGACCCAGCCTCCACAGCTCTCTGGGGCAGAGAATTCCACAGATTTACAACTCTCTGAGAGAAGAAATTCCTCCTCATCTCAGTTTTAAATGGGCGGCCCCTTATTCTGAGACTATGCCCCCTAGTTCTAGATTCCCCCATGAGGGGAAACATCCTCTCTGCATCTACCCTGTCCAGCCCCCTCAGAATCTTATACATTTCAATAAGATCACCTCTCATTCTTCTAAACTCCAATGAGTAGAGGCCCAACCTGCTCAACCTTTCTTCATAAGACAATCCCTTCATCTGCAGAATCAACCTCGTGAACCTTCTCTGAACAGCCTCCAATGCAAGTATATCCCTCCTTAAATACAGCGACCAAAACTATACGCAGTACTCCAGGTGTGGCCTCACCAATAACCTGTACAGTTGTCGCAGGACTTCTCTGCTTTTATACTCTATCCCCCCTTGCAATAAAGGCCAACATTTCATTTACCTTCCTGATCACTTGCTGTACCTGCATACTAACTTTTTGTGTTTCATGCTTCAGAGACATGGACTACATACAGTAAGCACCTCAAAGCCCTGGAGAAGTACCACCAACGCTGCCTCCGCAAAATCCTGCAAATTCATTGGCAGGGCAGACGCACCAATGTCAGCGTCCTCTCTCAGGCCAACATCCCCAGCATCGAAGCACTGACCACGTTCGATCAGCTCCGCTGGGCAGGCCACATTGTCCGCATACCCCAGAAACGAGACTCCCAAAGCAAGCGCTCGACTTGGAACTCCTTCACGGCAAACGAGCCAGAGGTGGGCAGAGGAAACGTTACAAGGGACACCCTCAAAGCCTCCCTGATAAAGTGCAACATCCCCACCGACACCTGGGAGTCCCTGGCCAAAGACTGTCCTAAGTGCAGGACGTGCATCCGGGAGGGCGCTGAGCACCTCGAGTGTATTCGCTGAGAGCATGCAGAAATCAAGTGCAAACAGCGGAAGGAGCGCACGACCATAAGGACATAAGAACATAAGAATTAGGAACAGGAGTATGCCATCTAGCCCCTCGAGCCTGCTCCACCATTCAACAAGATCATGGCTGATCTGGCCGTGGACTCAGTTCCACTTACCCGCCCGCTCCCCATAACCCTTAATTCCCTTATTGGTTAAAAATCTATCTACCTGTGATTTGAATACATTCAATGAGCTAGCCTCAACTGCTTCCTTGGGCAGAGAATTCCACAGATTCACAACCCTCTGGGAGAAGAAATTCCTTCTCAACTCGGTTTTAAATTGGCTCCCCCGTATTTTGAGGCTGTGCCCCCTAGTTCTAGTCTCCCCGACCAGTGGAAACAACCTCTCTGCCTCTATCTTGTCTATCCCTTTCATTATTTTAAATGTTTCTATAAGATCACCCCTCATCCTTCTGAACTCCAACGAGTAAAGACCCAGTCTACTCAATCTGTCATCATAAGGTAACCCCCTCATCTCCGGAATCAGCCTAGTGAATCGTCTCTGTACCCCCTCCAAAGCCGGTATATCCTTCCTTAAGTAAGGTGACCAAAACTGCACGCAGTACTCCAGGTGCGGCCTCACCAATACCCTGTACAGTTGCAGCAGGACCTCCCTGCTTTTGTACTCCATCCCTCTCGCAATGAAGGCCAACATTCCATTCGCCTTCCTGATTACCTGCTGCACCTGCAAACTAACTTTTTTTGGGATTCATGCACAAGGATCTAAAAGAGTTTCATGCACAAGGACCCCCAGGTCCCTCTGCACCGCAGCATGTTGTAATTTCTCCCCATTCAAATAATATTCCCTTTTACTGTTTTTTTCCCCAAGGTGGATGACCTCACACTTTCCGACATTGTATTCCATCTGCCAAACCTTAGCCCATTCGCTTAACCTATCCAAATCTCTTTGCAGCCTCTCTGTGTCCTCTACACAACCCGCTTTCCCACTAATCTTTGTGTCATCTGCAAATTTTGTTACACTACACTCTGTCCCCTCTTCCAGGTCATCTATGTATATTGTAAACAGTTGTGGTCCCAGCACCGATCCCTGTGGCACACCACCCAAGCTCCCCACCCAACAGTCCCTCCAACCACCGTCTGCCCCATCCGTTACAGCGACTGTAAGTCCCGCATTGGTCTCATCAGCCACCTGAGAATTCACCTTAGTGTGGAAGCAAGTCATCCTCGACCCCGAGGGGCTGCCTAAGATGTCATCCTGACCCAAGTGCTCGAAGAACATCTTTGACCCCCCCGAGTCGCTCCCCAGTTAAGAGAGCCAAAGGATTCAGTTGCTTCGTTACTGAGCCTCACACACACACACACACACACACACAGGAAAGTCCCAGGCTCCATCCCTGGCCTGTGCTGAGTTAGCCTGATCTCACACCCAGGAGACGGGATCCTTGACTTCATTAATAGAGGCATACAATACAACAACAGGGAAGTTGTTCCACTGGGTTAGGCCCCAGCTGGAGTATTTTGTCCAATTCTGGGCACCACACTTTAGGAAGGATGTGAAGGCCTGGGAGAGGGTGCAGAGGGAGATTGCCCAGAATGGTACCGGAGATGTGGGACTTCAGTTACACGGAGAGACTGGAGAAGCTGGGGTTGTTCTCCTTAGAGCAGAGAAGGTTAAGGGGAGATTGACCAGAATGGTACCAGGGATGTGGGACTTCAGTTACATGGAGAGACTGGAGAAGCTGGGATTGTTCTCCTTAGAGCAGAGAAGGTTAAGGGGAGATTGACCAGAATGGTACCAGGGATGTGGGACTTCAGTTACATGGGGAGACTGGAGAAGCTGGGGTTGTTCTCCTTAGAGCAGAGAAGGTTAAGGGGAGATTGACCAGAATGGTACCAGGGATGTGGGACTTCAGTTACATGGAGAGACTGGAGAAGCTGGGATTGGCCAGAAATAGCAGCGAACCTGGGGACTGGGAGAAATTTAGAACTCAGCAGAGGAGGACAAAGGGTTTGATTAGGGCAGGGAAAATGGAGTACGAGAAGAAGCTTGCAGGGAACATTAAGGCGGATTGCAAAAGTTTCTATAGGTATGTAAAGAGAAAAAGGTTAGTAAAGACAAACGTAGGTCCCCTGCAGTCAGAATCAGGGGAAGTCATAACGGGGAACAAAGAAATGGCAGACCAATTGAACAAGTACTTTGGTTCAGTATTCACTAAGGAAGACACAAACAACCTTCCGGATATAAAAGTAGTCAGAGGGTCTATTAAGGAGGAGGAACTGAGGGAAATCTTTATTAGTCGGGAAATTGTGTTGGGGAAATTGATGGGATTGAAGGCCGATAAATCCCCAGGGCCTGATGGACTGCATCCCAGAGTACTTAAGGAGGTGGCCTTGGAAATAGCGGATGCATTGACAGTCATTTTCCAACATTCCATTGACTCTGGATCAGTTCCTATCGAGTGGAGGGTAGCCAAAGTAACCCCACTTTTTAAAAAAGGAGGGAGAGAGAAAGCAGGGAATTATAGACCGGTCAGCCTGACCTCAGTAGTGGGTAAAATGATGGAATCAATTATTAAGGATGTCATAGCAGCGCATTTGGAAAATGGTGACATGATAGGTCCAAGTCAGCATGGATTTGTGAAAGGGAGATCATGCTTGACAAATCTTCTGGAATTTTTTGAGGATGTTTCCAATAAAGTGGACAAAGGAGTACCAGTTGATGTGGTATATTTGGACTTTCAGAAGGCTTTCGACAAGGTCCCACACAGGAGATTAATGTGCAAAGTTAAAGCACATGGGATTGGGGGTAGTGTGCTGACGTGGATTGAGAACTGGTTGTCAGACAGGAAGCAAAGAGTAGGAGTAAATGGGTACTTTTCGGAATGGCAGGCAGTGACTAGTGGGGTACCGCAGGGTTCTGTGCTGGGGCCCCAGCTGTTTACATTGTACATTAATGATTTAGACGAGGGGATTAAATGTAGTATCTCCAAATTTGCGGATGACACTAAGTTGGGTGGCAGTGTGAGCTGCGAGGAGGATGCTATGAGGCTACAGAGTGACTTGGATAGGTTAGGTGAGTGGGCAAATGCGTGGCAGATGAAGTATAATGTGGATAAATGTGAGGTTATCCACTTTGGTGGTAAAAACAGAGAGACAGACTATTATCTGAATGGTGACAGATTAGGAAAAGGGGAGGTGCAACGAGACCTGGGTGTCATGGTACATCAGTCATTGAAGGTTGGCATGCAGGTACAGCAGGCGGTTAAGAAAGCAAATGGCATGTTGGCCTTCATAGCGAGGGGATTTGAGTACAGGGGCAGGGAGGTGTTGCTACAGTTGTACAGGGCCTTGGTGAGGCCACACCTGGAGTATTGTGTACAGTTTTGGTCTCCTAACTTGAGGAAGGACATTCTTGCTATTGAGGGAGTGCAGCGAAGATTCACCAGACTGATTCCCGGGATGGTGGGACTGACCTATCAAGAAAGACTGGATCAACTGGGCTTGTATTCACTGGAGTTCAGAAGAGTGAGAGGGGACCTCATAGAAACGTTTAAAATTCTGACGGGTTTGGACAGGTTGGATGCAGGAAGAATGTTCCCAATGTTGGGGAAGTCCAGAACCAGGGGTCACAGTCTAAGGATAAGGGGTAAGCCATTTAGGACCTAGATAAGGAGAAACTTCTTCACCCAGAGAGTGGTGAACCTGTGGAATTCTCTACCACAGAAAGTAGTTGAGGCCAATTCACTAAATATATTCAAAAGGGAGTTAGATGAAGTCCTTACTACTCGGGGGATCAAGGGGTATGGCGTGAAAGCAGGAAGTGGGTACTGAAGTTTCATGTTCAGCCATGAACTCATTGAATGGCGGTGCAGGCTAGAAGGGCTGAATGGCCTGCTCCTGCACCTATTTTCTATGTTTCTATGTTCTCCTTAGAGCAGAGAAGGTGCAGAGGGAGATTGACCAGAATGGTACCAGGGATGTGGGACTTCAGTTACATGGAGAGACTGGAGAAGCTGGGATTGTTCTCCTTAGAGCAGAGAAGGTTAAGGGGAGATTGACCAGAATGGTGCCAGGGATGTGGGACTTCAGTTCTATGGAGAGACTGGAGAAGCTGGGGTTATTTTCAGAGCAGAGAAGATGTTGAGGGAGTGCAGCGAAGGTTCACCAGACTGATTCCCGCGATGGCAGGACTGACATATGAAGAAAGACTGGATCAACTAGGCTTATATTCACTGGAATTTAGAAGAATGAAACATATAAAATTCTGATTGGATTGGTTAGGTTAGCTGCAGGAAGAATGTTCCCGATGTTGGGGAGTTCCAGAACCAGGGGTCACAGTCTAAGGTTAAGGGGTAAGCCATTTAGGACCGAGATGAGGAGAAACTTCTTCACCCAGAGAGTGGTGAACCTGTGGAATTCTCTACCACAGAAAGTTGTTGACGCCAGTTCGTTAGATATATTCAAGAGGGAGTTGGATATGGCCCTTACGGCTAAAGGGATCAAGGGGTATGGAGAGAAAGCAGGAAAGGGGTACTGAGGTGCATTATCAGCCATGATCTTATTGAATGGTGGTGCAGGCTCGAAGGGCCGAATGGCCTACTCCTGCACCAATTCTCTATGTTTCTATGTCTCTGTTAAGGGGAGATTTGATCAAGATGTTGAAAACCATCAAGGGTTTTGATAGAGTAAATAAGGAGAAACAGTTTCCTGTGTCGGGAGGGTGGGTAACCAGAGGACACAGATTGAAGGTAATTGGGAGATGAGGAGAGATGTGTTTACGCAGCGAGTTGTTGTGATCGGGAACGCGCTGCCTGAAAGGGTGGTGGGAGCAGGTTCAATAGTGACTTACAAAAGGGGTGCTGGATAAATACTGGCAGGTGAAACATTTGCGGGGCTATGGGGAAAGGGCAGGGGAGTGGGACTAATTGGAGAGCTCTTTCAAAGAGCTGACACAGGCACGGTGGACAGAGTGGTCTCTTCCTCTGCTGTGAGATTCCATATAAAGACTTGCATTTTGATAGCGCCTTTATCGACAGCCCAAAGCGCTTTACAGCCAATTTATTATTTTTTGGAGTATAGTCACTGCTGTAAACGCGGCAGCAAGTTTGCGCACAGCAAGCTCCCACACACAGCAACGCAGTAATGACCAGATCATCTGATTTAGTGATGCTGATTGAGAGATACATATTGGCCCAATGACATTGGAGAGAATTCCCCTTTTCTTCTTCGATAGAGTGCCCGCGGGATCTCTTACGTCCACCTACTGTCAGCCGTGGCTCAGTGAGTCAGAAGGTCGTGGGTTCAAGTCCCATTCCAGGGCTTTGAGCACAAAATCGAGGCGGACACTCAAGTGTAGTACTGAGGGAGTGCTGCACCGTCAGAGGGGCAGTACTGAGGGAGTGCTGCACCGTCAGAGGGGCAGTACTGAGGGAGTGCTGCACTGTCGGAGGGGCAGTACTGAGGGAGTGCTGCACCGTCAGAGGGGCAGTACTGAGGGAGCGCTGCACTGTCGGAGGGGCAGTACTGAGGGAGCGCTGCACTGTCGGAGGGGCAGTACTGAGGGAGCGCTGCACTGTCGGAGGGGCAGTACTGAGTGAGCGCTGCACTGTTGGAGGGGCAGTACTGAGGGAGCGCTGCACTGTCGGAGGGACAGTGCTGAGGGAGCGCTGCACTGTCGGAGGGGCAGTACTGAGGGAGCGCTGCACTGTCGGAGGGGCAGTGCTGAGGGAGCGCTGCACTGTCGGAGGGGCAGTGCTGAGGGAGCGCTGCACTGTCGGAGGGGCAGTGCTGAGGGAGCGCTGCACTGTCGGAGGGGCAGTGCTGAGGGAGCGCTGCACTGTCGGAGGGGCAGTGCTGAGGGAGCGCTGCACTGTCGGAGGGGCAGTGCTGAGGGAGCGCTGCACTGTCGGAGGGGTAGTACTGAGGGAGCGCTGCACTGTCGGAGGGGCAGTGCTGAGGGAGCGCTGCACTGTCGGAGGGGTAGTGCTGAGGGAGCGCTGCACTGTCGGAGGGGCAGTGCTGAGGGAGCGCTGCACTGTCGGAGGGGCAGTGCTGAGGGAGCGCTGCACTGTCGGAGGGGCAGTGCTGAGGGAGCGCTGCACTGTCGGAGGGGCAGTACTGAGGGAGCGCTGCACTGTCGGAGGTGCTGTCTCCCCTCTGTCGCCCCTCCGACAGTGTCAGCCTAGATATTTTGTGCTCAAGTCCCTGGAGTGGGACTTGAACCCACGACCTTCTGACTCAGAGGCGAGAGTGCTGCCCACTGAGCCCCAGCTGACTCTGTGGTCAGCAGTGTCGAGTCATTGGGGAAGTCGCTGTTTAAACTGTGCAATACCTGATGACGGACTGACACTGCAGTCAGTCTCACCCTGTCGCTGTGTCCACGCACAGATCCCTCGCCAACAGGCAGAGTGCGATCCCAAAAAGGGAGGATGCGATTTCCACCTGAAGAAGCGGCTGTTAATCCAGAACTGTTAAATCCCAAAGCTCCCAGAAGGTAGGGTCCAGTCCGGGCAATAGCCAAACTTCCGCTCACAGACCTAGAGACGATTGGGGGGAAAAGGCACACGGATCGAGAAAGGGAGTTAGTTCACAAAAGTGCCCCAGTCTCTGTCTGTCGCTCTCAAATGAATTCGGTGATGGGGTGTGGAGGGGTCGGGGGGGGGGTTTATGACCAAAAGGCTGCAACAACACGAACTGATCGGTGCGTGTCCTCAGCTCTGTCACTCATCCAACGTCGTCCCCATTCATCCCGATCTGTCCAAAAACCTTTAATGAAAGAAATCCTCAAAAAGGAATCAAAAGGTTTTGCCCCAAAAAAGGAAAAAAAAAAAAATCGACCTTCTGCCGTTCTGCCTGTCGAAAGCAAGGCTCTCCGAATCCGGGATTCCCTCACAGGTCTAGACTCTTCTCAAAATCCAGGACAAGTCTCCCAAAATCAGGGTTTTCTGCCTCGAAATCCAGGAGTCTCTCAAAAGTGAGGATTTTCTTCCTTCTAAATTCTGAATAGTCTCAAAAATCAGGATTGTCTCTCTCAAATGCTGGATTCTCTTAAAAATCAGGATTCCCTCCCTCTAAATCCTGGATTATCAAACATTTGAGCATTTTCTTCCTTCTGAATTCAGGAGAGTCTCAAAAATCAGGATTGTCTCCCTCAAATTGTGGGTTACCTCAAAGATAATGATTTTTCTTCCTCTAAATCCTGGATTATTTTACAATTTGAGGATTTTTCTTTCTTCTGAATCCTGGATTCTCTCAAAAAAAATCAGGATGCTCTCCGCCTAAATCCTGGATTAGCTGAAAATTGATTATCTTCTTCCTTCTAAAATCCGGAATAGTCTGAAAAAAATCAGGATTGTCTCTCTCTCTCTCAAATCCTGGACTCTCTCAAAAAATCAGGATTGCCTCCCCCCCCCCCTTCTAAATCCTGGATCATCAAACATTTGAACATTTTCTTCCTTCTGAATTCAGGAAGAGTCTCAAAATTAATGATTTTTTTTTTTCCTCTAAATCCTGGATTGTCTGGAAATTGAGGATTTTTCTTCCTTCTGAATCCTGGAAAGTCTCAAAAATCAGGATTGTCTCCCCTCTATATGGTGGGTTACCTCAAAGGTAATGATTTTTCTTCCTCTAAATCCTGGATTATTTTACCATTTGAGGATTTTTCTTTCTTCTGAATCCTGGAAAGTCTCAAAAAATCAGGATTGTCCCCCCTCTAAATCCTGGATCATCAAACATTTGAGCATTTTCTTCCTTCTGGATTCAGGAAAAGTCTCAAAAATAATGATTTTTTTCCCTTTAAATCCTGGATTATCAAACATTTGAGGATTGTCTCCCTCTAAATCCTGGAAGATCTGGATATTGAGGAATGTCTTGCTCCTGAATGGAGGGCCTGGGACTGTCCCCCTCTGACTGAGGGTCAGTGCGGCCTCGCTCTGCCTCTCCACCGCTGCCGGCCCCAATGACTCAGGCCCGGGCCAACAGGCGGCCACTCACAGCCCCGCCTGCTGCTTCCCCCAAGCCTCGGCCAATCACAGTCCGCCTTCTGCCCGCTTTCGGCCCGGAGACCCCGGGCCGGCCCAATCACAGCCCCGCTTAGAGGAGCACGGGCCCCGGCCAATCGCAACCCGTCTCTGGGCTCTGCATCGGCGGCCCAATCACAGCCCCCTGCTTTTAACCCTGACTTCGGCCAATCACTACCCGCCCCAGGCCCTCCAGCCGAGCGGTCCAATCACAGCCACGCCTGGACCCGGCTTCGGCCAATCGCAGCCACGCCTGGACCCGGCCTCGGCCAATCACAGCCCGTGTCTCTCCCCCAGACCATTCCAGCTGTACTTAAAGAGAGGGGGGGGGGGAAGGGAGACCACTCAAACTCACCCAATCAAACCTCCGAACTCACAGCTCTCCAGCCCACTGTGTTACTACTGATCAACTTCTACTTGTTTAGTTAATTGAAGCGGCCATTTCTTTTTCATTCTGCTTTGATTTTAACTAACCTGGCAGCTGATTTCTCCCCTCCACCCCTGACAACAAATGGAACAGTCCACATCATCGGACTCCAACATTTACCACGGGTAGGGGTGCTCTTTTCTGAATTCTGTTACAATCTATTTAAACGCCGCTGAAATTAGAGTATGTAGAATGTGAACTGGAGTTATTCATATCACAGTAAATGCTATATCAAATACGGACTTGGTAGCTACAATCTTTTCCAATTTTAATAAAATTGCAGAACATGTGCCCCCCTCTTCCATTCACAATGGAATAGGCCAGGAGGCGAGGAATTGGACTGATCCACAAAACTAATAGGGGAGTACCTTCAAGCTATGAATTACTTATTTCTGTTTTTCCACAAGAAATTAATTTCTAAGAGTTTATTTTTCTCATACACTTCTTATATTCCAGGGCAGGTGTGGAAAAATCTAGTTTAAGTATGAAAGCCTTCCAATTGTGATTTTTATTTATTTCCCTGCCACCCCTGCAGGTGCGAGTTGGGTAAGCCCCTCACCTGCTGTACTGATAGAGGGGTTTCAGGTGACGTAGTGGGGGACCTCCATCTTAGTTCCATTCATAAAAGGGTCAGCCCCAGGGGCTAATGTATGAGACCATTCACATTAGTATGCAGGTACAGCAAGTAATTCGGGAGGCAAATAAGAACATAACATAAGAATATGAGAAATAGGAACAGGAGTCGGCCATTTGGCCCTTCGAGCCTGCTCCGCCATTCAATAAGTTCATGGCTGATCTGATCATGGACTCAGCTCCACTTCCCTGCGCGCTCCCCATAACCCTTTACTCCCTTATCGCTCAAAAATCTGTCTATCTCCGCCTTAAATATATTCAATGACCCAGCCTCCACAGCTCTCTGGGGGAGAAAATTCCACATATTTACAACCCTCTGAGAGAAGAAATTCCTCCTCATCTCAGTTATTCTGAGACTATGTCCCTCGTTTTAGTTTCCTCCACGAGGGGAAACATCCTCTCTGCATCCACCTTGTCGAGCTCCCTCAGTATCTTATGTTTCAATAAGATCTCCTCTCATTCTTCGATGCAGGAAGAATGTTCCCGATGTTGGGGAAGTCCAGAACCAGGGGTCACAGTCTAAGGACAAGGGGTAAGCCATTTAGGACCGAGATGAGGAGAAACTTCTTCACTCAGAGAATTGTGAACCTGTGGAATTCTCTACCACAGAAAGTTGTTGAGGCCAGTTCGTTAGATATATTCAAAAGGGAGTTAGATGTGGCCCTTACGGCTAAAGGGATCAAGAGGTATGGAGAGAAAGCAGGAATGGGGTACTGAGGCTGCATGAGTAGCCATGATCCTATTGAATGGCGATGCAGGCTCGAAGGGCCGAATAGTCTACTCCTGCACCTATTTTCTATGTTTCGATGTTTCTTCTGAACTCCAATGAGTATAGGCCCAACCTACTCAACCTATTCTCATAAGTCAACCTAGTCATCTCATGAATCAACTTAGTGAAGCTTCTCTGAACTGCCTCCAATGCAAGTATATCCTTCCTTAAATACGGAGACTAAAACTGTACGCAGTACTCCAGGTGTGGCCTCACCAATACCCTGTACAGTTGTAGCAGAACTTCTCTGCTTTTATACTCTATCCCCCTTGCAATAAAGGGCAACATTCCATTTGCCTTCCTGATCACTTGCTGTACCTGCATACTAACTTTTTGTGTTTCATGCACAAGGACTCCCAGGTCCCTCTGTACTGCAGCACTTGGCAATTTTTCTCCATGTAAATGGAGTATAAAAGTAGGGGACTGTATCATCATCATAGGCAGTCCCTCGGAGTCGAGGATGACTTGCTTCCACATTAAAAATGAATTCTCAGATGACTGTTAAGTCCAAAGCGGGAGCTACAGTCTCAGTCGCAGGTTGGACAGACATTAGCTGAAGGTACGTTGGTTGAAGTGCCGGTTTTTTGAAGTGCTCGGATTGTTGTGTGCTCCTTCTGCTGTTTGCGCTTGGTCTCCGCGTGCTCACACCGAAGAGACTCGAGGTGTTCAACGCCCTCACGGATTATTCTCTTCCACTTTGAGCGATCTTGCGCCAGGGATTCCCAGGTGTCGGTGGGGATGTTGAACTTCTTTGAGGAAGCCTTGAGGGAGTCCTTGAAGCGTTTCCTCTGTCCACCTGGGGCTCATGTGCCCTGTCGGAGCTCTGAGTGGAGCATTTGATTTGGGAGTTTCATAGCGGGCATGCGGACGATGTGGCCCGTCCAACGTAGCTGGTCGAGGGCGGTCAGTGCTTCATTGCTGGGGATCTTGGGCTGATCGAGAACACAGAGGTTGCTGCATCTATTCTGTCAATGGATTTGCAGGATCTTCCTGAGGCAGCGTTGGTGGTACTTCTCCAGTGATTTGAAGTTCCTGCTGTATATAGTATATATACAGTATATATCCCGACTTTATCAGACAGTCAGAGGAGCAGTTTGAAGCGCGAGGCATAAATTGTGGGCAAATCATTAAAAATCCCAGCAGCAGAATCAACAACGCAGAGGTCGGGAGGTCAGCAGCGGCAAGGGGCGGAGGTCGGGAGGTCGGGACGGGCGAGGAGCGGAGGTCGGGAGGGATGAGGGTCGGAGGTCGGGAGGGATGAGGGTCGGAGGTCGGGAGTGGCGAGGAGCGGAGGTCGGGAGTGGCGAGGAGCGGAGGTCGGGAGGGATGAGGGTCGGAGGTCGGGAGGGATGAGGGTCGGAGGTCGGGAGTGGCGAGGAGCGGAGGTCGGGAGTGGCGAGGAGCGGAGGTCGGGAGGGATGAGGGTCGGAGGTCGGGAGGGATAGAAACATAGAAACATAGAAACATAGAAAATAGGTGCAGGAGTAGGCCATTCAGCCCTTCTAGCCTGCACCGCCATTCAATGAGTTCATGGCTGAACATGAAACTTCAGTACCCCCTTCCTGCTTTCTCGCCATAACCCTTGATCCCCCGAGTAGTAAGGACTTCATCTAACTCCCTTTTGAATATATTTAGTGAATTGGCCTCAACTACTTTCTGTGGTAGAGAATTCCACAGGTTCACCACTCTCTGGGTGAAGAAGTTTCTCCTCATCTCGGTCCTAAATGGCTTACCCCTTATCCTCAGACTGTGACCCCTGGTTCTGGACTTCCCCAACATTGGGAACATTCTTTCTGCATCTAACCTGTCTAAACCCGTCAGAATTTTAAACGTTTCTATGAGATCCCCTCTCATTCTTCTGAACTCCAGTGAATACAAGCCCAGTTGATCCAATCTTTCTTGATAGGTCAGTCCCGCCATCCCGGGAATCAGTCTGGTGAACCTTCGCTGCACTCCCTCAATAGCAAGAATGTCCTTCCTCAAGTTAGGAGACCAAAACTGTACACAATACTCCAGGTGTGGCCTCACCAAGGCCCTGTACAACTGTAGCAACACCTCCCTGCCCCTGTATTCAAATCCCCTCGCTATGAAGGCCAACATGCCATTTGCTTTCTTAACCGCCTGCTGTACCTGCATGCCAACCTTCAATGACTGATGTACCATGACACCCAGGTCTCATTGCACCTTCCCTTTTCCTAATCTGTCACCATTCAGATAATAGTCTGTCTCTCTGTTTTTACCACCAAAGTGGACAACCTCACATTTATCCACATTATACTTCATCTGCCATGCATTTGCCCACTCACCTAACCTATCCAAGTCGCTCTGCAGCCTAATAGCATCCTCCTCGCAGCTCACACTGCCACCCAACTTAGTATCATCTGCAAATTTGGAGATACTACATTTAATCCCCTCGTCTAAATCATTAATGTACAATGTAAACAGCTGGGGCCCCAGCACAGAACCTTGCGGCACTCCACTAGTCACTGCCTGCCATTCTGAAAAGTACCCGTTTACTCCTACTCTTTGCTTCCTGTCTGACAACCAGTTCTCAATCCACGTCAGCACACTACCCCCAATCCCATGTGCTTTAACTTTGCACATTAATCTCTTGTGTGGGACCTTGTCGAACGCCTTCTGAAAGTCCAAATATACCACATCAACTGGTTCTCCCTTGTCCACTTTACTGGAAACATCCTCAAATGAGGGACGGAGGTCGGGACGGGCGAGGAGCGGAGGTCGGGAGCGGCGAGGAGCGGAGGTCGGGAGTGGCGAGGAGCGGAGGTCGGGAGGGATGAGGGTCGGAGGTCGGGAGGGATGAGGGACGGAGGTCGGGAGTGGCGAGGAGCGGAGGTCGGGAGGGATGAGGGACGGAGGTCGGGAGTGGCGAGGAGCGGAGGTCGGGAGTGGCGAGGAGCGGAGGTCGGGAGGGATGAGGGACGGAGGTCGGGAGGGATGAGGGACGGAGGTCGGGAGGGATGAGGAACGGAGGTCGGGAGGGATGAGGGTCGGAGGTCAGGAGGGATGAGGGACGGAGGTCGGGAGGGATGAGGGTCGGAGGTCGGGAGGGATGAGGGACGGAGGTCGGGAGGGATGAGGGTCGGAGGTCGGAAGGGGCGAGGAGCAGAGGTCGGGAGGGATGAGGGTCGGAGGTCGGGAGGGATGAGGGTCGGAGGTCGGGAGGGATGAGGGTCGGAGGTCGGAAGGGGCGAGGAGCAGAGGTCGGGAGGGATGAGGGTCGGAGGTCGGGAGGGATGAGGGTCGGAGGTCGGAAGGGGCGAGGAGCAGAGGTCGGGAGGGATGAGGGACGGAGGTCGGGAGGGATGAGGGTCGGAGGTCGGAAGGGGCGAGGAGCGGAGGTCGGGAGGGATGAGGGACGGAGGTCGGGAGTGGCGAGGAGCGGAGGTCGGGAGGGATGAGGGTCGGAGGTCGGGAGGGATGAGGGTCGGAGGTCGGAAGGGGCGAGGACGGAGGTCGGGAGCGGCGAGGACGGAGGTCGGGAGGGATGAGGGTCGGAGATCGGGAGTGGCGAGGAGCGGAGGTCGGGAGGGATGAGGGTCGGAGGTCGGGAGGGATGAGGGACGGAGGTCGGGAGGGATGAGGGTCGGAGGTCGGGAGTGGCGAGGAGCGGAGGTCGGGAGGGATGAGGGTCGGAGGTCGGGAGCGGCGAGGAGCGGAGGTCGGGAGGGATGAGGGTCGGAGGTCGGGAGTGGCGAGGAGCGGAGGTCGGGAGGGATGAGGGTCGGAGGTCGGGAGGGATGAGGGACGGAGGTCGGGAGGGATGAGGGTCGGAGGTCGGGAGGGATGAGGGACGGAGGTCGGGAGCGACGAGGACGGAGGTCGGGAGCGGCGAGGACGGAGGTCGGGAGCGACGAGGACGGAGGTCGGGAGGGATGAGGGACGGAGGTCGGGAGGGATGAGGGTCGGAGGTCGGGAGGGATGAGGGTCGGAGGTCGGGAGGGATGAGGAGCGGAGGTCGGGGAGTGGCGAGGAGCGGAGGTCGGGAGGGATGAGGGACGGAGGTCGGGAGGGATGAGGGTCGGAGGTCGGGAGGGATGAGGAGCGGAGGTCGGGGAGTGGCGAGGAGCGGAGGTCGGGAGTGGCGAGGGTCGGAGGTCGGGAGGGATGATGAGCGGAGGTCGGGAGGGGCGAGGAGCGGTGGTCGGGAGGGATGATGAGCGGAGGTCGGGAGGGGCGAGGAGCGGAGGTCGGGAGGGGCAAGGGTCGGAGGTCGGGAGGGATGATGAGCGGAGGTCGGGAGGGGCGAGGAGCGGAGGCCGGGAGGGATGATGAGCGGAGGTCGGGAGGGGCGAGGAGCGGAGGTCGGGAGGGGCAAGGGTCGGAGGTCGGGAGGGATGATGAGCGGAGGTCGGGAGGGGCAAGGGTCGGAGGTCGGGAGGGATGATGAGCGGAGGTCGGGAGGGGCGAGGAGCGGAGGTCGGGAGGGGCAAGGGTCGGAGGTCGGGAGGGATGATGAGCGGAGGTCGGGAGGGGCGAGGAGCGGAGGTCGGGAGGGGCAAGGGTCGGAGGTCGGGAGGGATGATGAGCGGAGGTCGGGAGGGGCGAGGAGCGGAGGTCGGGAGGGGCAAGGGTCGGAGGTCGGGAGGGATGATGAGCGGTGGTCGGGAGGGGCGAGGAGCAGAGGTCGGGAGGGATGAGGGTCGGAGGTCGGGAGGGGCGAGGAGTGGAGGTCGGGAGGGGCGAGGGTCGGAGGTCGGGAGGGATGAGGGTCGGAGGTCGGGAGGGATGAGGGTCGGAGGTCGGGAGCGACGAGGACGGAGGTCGGGAGGGATGAGGGTCGGAGGTCGGGAGCAACGAGGACGGAGGTCGGAAGGTGCAAGGAGCGGAGGTCGGGAGGGATGAGGGTCGGAGGTCGGGAGTGGCGAGGAGCGGAGGTCGGGAGTGGCGAGGAGCGGAGGTCGGGAGTGGCGAGGAGCGGAGGTCGGGAGGGATGAGGGTCGGAGGTCGGGAGGGATGAGGTACGGAGGTCGGGAGGGATGAGGGTCGGAGGTCGGGAGGGATGAGGGACGGAGGTCGGGAGGGATGAGGGTCGGAGGTCGGAAGGGGCGAGGAGCAGAGGTCGGGAGGGATGAGGGTCGGAGGTCGGGAGGGATGAGGGACGGAGGTCGGGAGGGATGAGGGTCGGAGGTCGGAAGGGGCGAGGAGCAGAGGTCGGGAGGGATGAGGGTCGGAGGTCGGGAGGGATGAGGGACGGAGGTCGGGAGGGATGAGGGTCGGAGGTCGGAAGGGGCGAGGAGCAGAGGTCGGGAGGGATGAGGGTCGGAGGTCGGGAGCGGTGAGGAGCGGAGGTCGGGAGGGATGAGGGTCGGAGGTCGGGAGGGATGAGGGTCGGAGGTCGGGAGCGACGAGGACGGAGGTCGGGAGGGATGAGGGTCGGAGGTCGGGAGCGACGAGGACGGAGGTCGGGAGCGGCGAGGACGGAGGTCGGGAGCGGCGAGGAGCGGAGGTCGGGAGGGATGAGGGTCGGAGGTCGGGAGCGGCGAGGACGGAGGTCGGGAGCGGCGAGGACGGAGGTCGGGAGGGATGAGGGTCGGAGGTCGGGGAGTGGCGAGGAGCGGAGGACGGGAGGGATGATGAGCGGAGGTCGGGGAGTGGCGAGGAGCGGAGGTCGGGAGGGGCAAGGGTCGGAGGTCGGGAGGGATGATGAGCGGAGGTCGGGAGGGGCGAGGAGCGGAGGTCGGGAGGGGCAAGGGTCGGAGGTCGGGAGGGATGATGAGCGGAGGTCGGGAGGGGCGAGGAGCGGAGGTCGGGAGGTGAAGGGTCGGAGGTCGGGAGGGATGATGAGCGGTGGTCGGGAGCGGCGAGGAGCGGAGGTCGGGAGTGGCGAGGAGCGGAGGTCGGGAGGGATGAGGGTCGGAGGTCGGGAGGGATGAGGGACGGAGGTCGGAAGGGGCGAGGAGCAGAGGTCGGGAGGGATGAGGGTCGGAGGTCGGGAGGGATGAGGGACGGAGGTCGGGAGGGATGAAGGTCGGAGGTCGGAAGGGGCGAGGAGCAGAGGTCGGGAGGGATGAGGGTCGGAGGTCGGGAGGGATGAGGGACGGAGGTCGGGAGGGATGAGGGTCGGAGGTCGGAAGGGGCGAGGAGCAGAGGTCGGGAGGGATGAGGGTCGGAGGTCGGGAGCGGCGAGGAGCGGAGGTCGGGAGGGATGAGGATCGGAGGTCGGAAGGGGCGAGGAGCGGAGGTCGGGAGGGATGATGAGCGGAGGTCGGGAGGGGCGAGGAGCGGAGGTCGGGAGGGGCAAGGGTCGGAGGTCGGGAGGGATGAGGGTCGGAGGTCGGGAGCGACGAGGACAGAGGTCGGGAGCGGCGAGGAGCTGAGGTCGGGAGGGACGAGGGTCGGAGGTCGGGAGGGATGAGGGACGGAGGTCAGGAGGGATGAAGGACGGAGGTCGGGAGGGATGAGGGTCGGAGGTCGGAAGGGGCGAGGAGCGGAGGTCGGGAGGGATGAGGGTCGGAGGTCGGGAGGGATGAGGAGCGGAGGTCGGGGAGTGGCGAGGAGCGGAGGTCGGGAGTGGCGAGGGTCGGAGGTCGGGAGGGATGATGAGCGGAGGTCGGGAGGGGCGAGGAGCGGAGGTCGGGAGGGGCAAGGGTCGGAGGTCGGGAGGGATGATGAGCGGAGGTCGGGAGGGGCGAGGAGCGGAGGTCGGGAGGGGCAAGGGTCGGAGGTCGGGAGGGATGATGAGCGGAGGTCGGGAGGGGCGAGGAGCGGAGGTCGGGAGGGGCAAGGGTCGGAGGTCGGGAGGGATGATGAGCGGAGGTCGGGAGGGGCGAGGAGCGGAGGTCGGGAGGGGCAAGGGTCGGAGGTCGGGAGGGATGATGAGCGGAGGTCGGGAGGGGCGAGGAGCGGAGGTCGGGAGGGGCAAGGGTCGGAGGTCGGGAGGGATGATGAGCGGTGGTCGGGAGGGGCGAGGAGCAGAGGTCGGGAGGGATGAGGGTCGGAGGTCGGGAGGGGCGAGGAGTGGAGGTCGGGAGGGGCGAGGGTCGGAGGTCGGGAGGGATGAGGGTCGGAGGTCGGGAGGGATGAGGGTCGGAGGTCGGGAGCGACGAGGACGGAGGTCGGGAGGGATGAGGGTCAGAGGTCGGGAGCGACGAGGACGGAGGTCGGAAGGTGCAAGGAGCGGAGGTCGGGAGGGATGAGGGTCGGAGGTCGGGAGCAGTGAGGAGCGGAGGTCGGGAGGGATGAGGGTCGGAGGTCGGGAGTGGCGAGGAGTGGAGGTCGGGAGGGGCGAGGAGCGGAGGTTGGGAGGGGCGAGGAGCGGAGGTCGGGAGGGATGAGGGTCGGAGGTCGGGAGCGGCGAGGAGCGGAGGTCGGGAGGGGCGAGGGTCGGAGGTCGGGAGGGATGATGAGCGGAGGTCGGGAGGGGCGAGGGTCGGAGGTCGGGAGGGACGATGAGCGGAGGTCGGGAGGGGCGAGGGTCGGAGGTCGGGAGGGATGATGAGCGGAGGTCGGGAGGGGCGAGGGTCGGAGGTCGGGAGGGACGATGAGCGGAGGTCGGGAGGGATGATGAGCGGAGGTCGGGAGGGATGAGGGTCGGAGGTCGGGAGGGATGATGAGCGGAGGTCGGGAGGGATGAGGGTCGGAGGTCGGGAGGGATGATGAGCGGAGGTCGGGAGGGATGAGGGTCGGAGGTCGGGAGGGATGATGAGCGGAGGTCGGGAGTGGCGAGGAGCAGAGGTCGGGAGGGATGATGAGCGGAGGTCGGGAGTGGCGAGGAGCAGAGGTCGGGAGGGATGATGAGCGGAGGTCAGGAGGGATGAGGAGCAGAGGTCGGGAGGGATGATGAGCGGAGGTCAGGAGGGATGAGGGTCGGAGGTCGGGAGGGATGATGAGCGGAGGTCGGGAGTGGCGAGGAGCAGAGGTCGGGAGGGATGATGAGCGGAGGTCGGGAGTGGCGAGGAGCAGAGGTCGGGAGGGATGATGAGCGGAGGTCAGGAGGGATGAGGGTCGGAGGTCGGGAGGGATGATGAGCGGAGGTCGGGAGTGGCGAGGAGCGGAGGTCGGGAGGGGCGAGGAGCGGAGGTCGGGAGGGGCGAGTAGCGGAGGTCGGGAGGGATGAGGGTCAGAGGTCGGGAAGGGCGAGTAGCGGAGGTCGGGAAGGGCGAGTAGCGGAGGTCGGGAGGGATGAGGAGCGGAGGGCGGGTTGGGCGAGGAGCGGAGGTCGGGAGCGGCGAGGGTCGGAGGTCAGGACGGGCGACCCTGCGGTAAAAGAATTCACACACAGGCATCTTCCACTGTTTAAAATGAGTTATCCGTCGCCAGAGTACTCATATTTAGTGTTGTAGCAAGTCATCCTTGGCCCCGAGGGACTGCCTATGATGATGATGATGTACATGGTCCATGTCTCAGAAGCATATGGGCGGGCGGTTTTGAGGTCCTGGTCTTCAAGCACTGTCTTCCTCTGGCGACCGAAGGCAGCACTGGCACACTGGGGGCGGTGTTGGACCTCATCGTCGATATCTGCCCTTCTCGACAGTCGGCTCCTGAGGTATGGAAAATGGTCCACGTTGTCCAAGGTCTCATCGTGGGTTTTGAAAACCGGGGGCGGGGGAAGTGCTGTGTGGGGCGGGCAGTTTGATAGAGCGCCTTTGTTTTCGGGATGTTTAGTGTAAGGCCCATGCTCTCGTACGCTAAGGTGTGCGTGTTGACAATTGTTTGGAGTTTGTCCTCCGAGTGAGCGCAGTCACAAGCTTCATCTACATATTGTAATTCAATGGCAGTGGATGGGACGATCTGGACTGAAGGCGACAGAGGCTGAACTGTACAGTGTACTGGGAAGACCACACATGGAGTACTGCGTACAGTTTTGGTCTCCTTATTTAAGCAGGGATCTACTTGCATTGGAGGCTGTTCAGAGAAGGTTCACTCGGTTGATTCCTGAGATGACGGGGTTGTCTTATGAAGAAAGGTTGAGCAGGTTGGGCCTATACTCATTGGAGTTTAGAAGAATGAGAGGAGATCTTATTAAAATGTATAAGATACTGAGGGGGCTGGACAGGGTGGATGCAGAGAGGATGTTTCCCCTCGTGGGGCAATCTGGAACTAGGGGGCATAGTTTCAGAATAAGGGGCCGCCCATTTAAAACTGAGATGAGGAGGAATTTCTTCTCTCAGAGGGTTGTAAATCTGTGGAATTCTCTGCCCCAGAGAGCTGTGGAGGCTGGGTCATTGAATATATTTAAGGTGGAGATAGACAGATTTTTGAGCGATAAGGGAGTGAAGGGTTATGGGGAGCGGGCAGGGAAGTGGGAGCTGAGTCCATGATCAGATCAGCCATGATCTTATTGAATGGCGGAGCAGGCTCGAGGGGCCGTATGGCCGACTCCTGCTCCTATTTCTTATGTTCTGTTATCACCATCCCAAAACAAAGAAAGTCCAACCTTCTCTAGATGAGAGGGAGGTGCCAGAGGAATGGAAAATGGCAAATGTGATACCCTTGTTCAAGGACAACAACAACAACTTGTATTTATATAGTGCCTTTAACACAGTGAAACATCACACGGCGCTTCACAGGGGTATTAACAGACAAAAAAATACATTTGACACTGAGCCGCAAAAGTATAAATTAGAGCCGGTGACCAAAAGCTGGGTCAAAGAGCTAGGTTTTAAGGAGCGTCTTAAAGGAGGAAAGAGAGGTAGAGAGATGGAGAGGTTTAGGGAGGGAGTTCCAGAGCTTGGGGCCCAGGCAGCTGAAGGCACGGCCACCGATGGTGGAGCGATTATAATCAGGGATGGTCAGGAGGGCAGAATTAGAGCAGCGCAGATATCTCAAAAGAACATAACATAAGAATTAGGAACAGGAGTAGGCCATCTGGCCCCTCGAGCCTGCTCCGCCATTCAACAAGATCATGGCTGATCTGGCCGTGGACTCAGCTCCACTTACCCGCCCTCTCCCCGTAACCCTTAATTCCCTTATTGGTTAAAAATCTACCTATCTGTGACTTGAATACATTCAATGAGCTAGCCTCAACTGCTTCCTTGGGCAGAGAATTCCACAGATTCAAAACCCTCTGGGAGAAGAAATTCCTTCTCAACTCGGTTTTAAATTGGCTCCCCCGTATTTTGAGGCTGTGCCCCCTAGTTCTAGTCTCCCCGACCAGTGGAAACAACCTCTCTGCCTCTATCTTGTCTATCCCTTTCATTATTTTAAATGTTTCTATAAGATCACCCCTCATCCTTCTGAACTCCAACGAGTAAAGACCCAGTCTACTCAATCTATCATCATCAGGTAACCCCCTCATCTCCGGAATCAACCTAGTGAACCTTCTCTGAACTGCCTCCAAAGGAAGTATATCCTTTCGTAAATATGGAAACCAAAACTGCACGCAGTATTCCAGGTGTGGCCTCACCAATACCCTGTATAACTGTAGCAAGACTTCCCTGCTTTTATACTCCATCCCCATTGCAATAAAGACCAAGATACCATTGGCCTTCCTGATCACTTGCTGTAACTGCATACTATCCTTTTGTGTTTCATGCACAAGGACCCCCAGGTCCCTCTGTACTGCAGCACTTTGCAATCTTTCTCCATTTAAATAATAACTTGCTCTTTGATTTTTTTCTGCCAAAGTTTCCAACATATTACTCCATCTGCCAAATTTCTGCCCATCACTTAGCCTGTCTATGTCCTTTTGCAGATTTTTTGTGTCCTCCTCACACATTGCTTTTCCTCCCATCTTTGTATCGTCAGCAAACTTGGCTACGTTACACTCAGTCCCTTCTTCCAAGTCGTTCATATAGATTGTAAATAGTTGGGGTCCCAGCACCGATCCCTGCGGCACCCCACTAGTTACTGGTTGCCAACCAGAGAATGACCCATTTATCCCGACTCTGTTTTCTGTTAGTTAACCAATCCTCTATCCACGCTAATATATCACCCCCAACCCCGAGAACTTTTATCTTGTGCAGTAACCTTTTATGTGGCACCTTGTCAAATGCCTTCTGGAAGTCCAAATACACCACATCCACTGGTTCCCCTTTATCCACGGATGGTTGTGAGGCTGAAAGAGATTGCAGATCGGGAGGGGGCGAAGCCATGGAGGGATTTGAAAACAAGGATGAGAATTTTGAAATGGGAGAAATGGGTTTTGGTTTGTGGGGCACTGGCACCAGTACTGGGGTAAGAGAGAGCTGTTCCGCTTGGACAGGCTTCACTTGGACCGTGCTAGGACTAGGGTCTTGGCGAATCAAATAACTCGGGCTGCAGAGAGGGCTTTAAACTAATTAGTGGGGGAGAGGGTTCAGGTGAGCGGAAATTTAAAAAGTCAAAGAATAAGGAGAAGGCAATAGAGCAGGGTAGCACTGGGGGAAATGAAAATGTGTGCAGTTTTGGTCACCTCCTGTTCCTAATTCTTATGTTCTTAATATGTTCTTATGACAGGAAGGGACAGAATGTACAAACATAACAGTGAATCAGAAAGTGGGGTCAAAGCAGGAAAAATGGTAAAAAAAACAAATTTAAAAGCTCTTTATCTGAATGCACATAGCTTTCGTAACAAAATAGATGCGTTGACGGCACAAATAGATACAAATGGGTATGATCTGATAGCCATTACAGAGACGTGGTTGCAAGGTGACCAGGACTGGGAACACAATATTCAGGGGTATTTGACAATTCGGAAGGACAGACAGAAAGGAAAAGGAGGTGGGGTAGCTCTGTTAATAAAGGATGGGATCAGTGCGTAAGTGAGAAACGATATTGGCTCAGAAGATCAAAATGTAGAATCAGTTTGGGTGGAGATAATGAATAATAAAGGGAAAAGTCGCTTGGGCGTAGTCTATAGTCCTCCTAACAGTAGCTACACTGTTGGACGGAGTATAAATCAATAAGTAATGGAGGCTTGTAATAAAGGAACGGCAATAATCATGGGCAATTTTAACCTTCATATTGATTGGACAAAGCAAATTGACCAGGGTGGCCTTGAGGAGGAGTTCATAGAGTGTATCCGGGATAGTTTCCTTGAACAGTACGTTGCGGAACCAACCAGGGAGCAGGATGTCTTAGATCTGGTACTGCGTAATGAGACAGGATTAATAAATGATCTCCTAGTAAAGGATCCTCTAGGAAAGAGTGATCATAGCCTGGTTGAAATTCAAATTCAGTTGGTGGGTGAGAAAGTTGGTTCTCAAACCAGGGTCCTAAGCTTAAATAAAGGAGACTACAAAGGTATGAGGGCAGAGTTGGCTAAAGTGGTCTGGGAAAATAGATTAAAGTGTGGGACGGTTGATGAGCAGTGGCAGACATTTAAGAAGATATTTCATAACTCTCAACAAAAATATATCCCAATGAGAAGGGAGGACTGTAAGAGAAGGGATAACCATCCATGGCTAACTAAAGAAATAAGGGACTGTATCAAATTGAAAACAAGGACATACAATGTGGCCAAGTCTAGTGGGAGGCTAGAGGATTGGGAAACTTTTAAAAACCAGCTAAGAACGACTAAAAAAAATAATAAAGAGAGGGAAGATAGATTATGAAAGCAAACTAGCAAAAAATATAAAAACAGATAGTAAGAGTTTCTACATAAAAAGGAAAAGAGTGGCTAAAGTTAAGTTGGTCCCTTAGAGGATGAGATTGGGGAATTAATAATTGGCTCAGAGACATGAACCATGTACAGTCGACACCTCAAATCGCTGGAGAAATACCACCAACGATGACTCTGCAAGATCCTACAAATCCCCTGGGAGGACAGACGCACCAACGTTAGCGTTCTCGATCAGGCCAACATCCCCAGCATCGAAGCACTGACCACACTCGACCAGCTCCGCTGGGCAGGCCACATTGTTCACATGCCTGACACAAGACTCCCAAAGCAAGCGCTCTACTCGGAACTCCTACACGGCAAGTGAGCCCCAGGTGGGCAGAGGAAACGTTACAAGAACACCCTCAAAGCCTCCTCGATAAAATGCAACATCCCCACCGGCACCTGGGAGTCCCTGGCCAAAGACCGCCCTAAGTGGAAGAAGTGCATCCGGGAGGGGGCTGAGCACCTCGAGTCTCGTCGCCGAGAGCATGCAGAAAACAAGAGCAGGCAGCGGAAGGAGCGTGCGGCAAACCAGACTCCCCACCCACCCTTTCCTTCAACCACTGTCTGTCCCACCTGTGACAGAGACTGTAATTCCCATATTGGAATGTTCAGTCACCTGAGAACTCACTTTTAGAGTGGAAGCAAGTCTTCCTCGAATTCAAGGGACTGCCTCTGATGATGATGAATAATCGGGAACAGGGAAATGATAGAGACTTTGAACAAATATTTTGTATCAGTCTTTGTTGTGTATCCATGCCTGTTTACTGTGTGATGTCTGTAACACTGTTATTCAACACTGAATGTACCCTTGTACGGAACACACCTGACCTGTACACCAGAGGGTGCTGTTGCTGGAGACCTAAGGGTTGCCTGCACACTGCAGGTAACCCAGTATAAAAAGGAACTCACAGCTTGTTGTCCTCACTCAGGAGCTGCAAATAAAGGACTGCAGGACTATACAGTTTAAGCACCATACCCTGTCTCGTGGAGTCATTACTAAAGGTGCCTACATACACTACAACTGGCGACAGGAGTACGAGGTCACGAACCACACGCTCAACATGTCTAACCTCAGCAACTTCCAGCAATTTACAGAGGGGGAAGATTGGGACGCTTTTGTGGAAAGATTGGAACACTTCTTCATAGCCAACGACCTGGACCGGGACACACCGGGTACACTACCGAACAAACGCAGGGCCATCCTGCTTAGCAATTGTGGGCCCACCATCCACTATCTCATCAGGGACTTACTAGCCCCGGAGAAGACAACCACCAAGAGCTATGAGCAACTTGTAACAATCATACAGGAACAACTAAAACTGAAAGAAAGCATCCTCACAGCCAGGCACCGGTTCTATACTTACCGGCGACCTGAGGGCCAAGAAATTGCCAAGTATGCTGCAGATTTAAGAAGACTGGCTGCTCCATGTGAGTTTGGCGACCACCTTAATGAAGCACGAAGGGACATATTTGTCATCGGAATCGGCCACGAGGGGCCTCCTACACAAATTGCTCTCGGCTGACATCACGGTCACCCTGCAGAAAGCAATCCAAGTGAGCCAGGCCCACATGGTTTCGGCCGGCGACTCCAGGCGAATACTGACCCAGGACTCTGAACCGGCGAGCGCAGTGCACCGCATGGACTCTTCTAAAGGCAGAAATGCTGCCCCGAGTCCCGCAACCCTGAGTCCGCCACATGGGGCAAACCGGATGGCCCCGTGCTGGCGCTGTGGAAGAAAAGACCACCACGGCCCACCTGCAGGAAATGGCTGCAAAACCAGCACCACGAGGAGACAAAGGTATAATCAAAATGGTCGCGGCCATGCCACGAGGAGCATTGGAGGAGGAGCACGTGACACCGAGCGGCCAATCGGATTTGAAGGCTCCCTTAAAGGAGACCGGTAACCAAAGAAATTTAAAGGGGAAGTTTCAACTATTTGAGTACATGGACTTTAAAGCTAAAGATGCAATTAAAGGGTGCAAGTATGAAAATGTATGCAATGTAACCATGAATTGTGATGCTGGTTTAACGAATGTGACTCATGAGATGAATGCAGGTGTCAGCAAGGTTAAGAACAAGTTTATTATGCTTAACAATAATGATAGAGATTGTGAAATGCCTAATGTAACCATGTCCTTGGCTTTGATCACACATAGTCGAGCCTACATTATACATTCGAGCATTTGCATCACTTTTGGTGTCCTGGACACCCAAAAGTGATGCAAATGCTAGAATGTATAATGCAGGCTCGACTATGTGTGATCAGAGCCAAGGTGTCATGTATATCGGTAGGACACTGCCAAAGGACATTGGGTCCTACAGGGACCATGCTGATGCCAATGGAATGCCCCTGTGGGAGACCCCCAGGTCCAGCAGGCTACCTGACCATGTAGCCTGGACCTTTGGAACGAATGTGATGCCTCTTGCAGGACACACACACAGCCAGTGGGAGCAGACCCACTACAGTGACAGTGGTCAATGGGCAGCCCAGCCACCACCAATGGCAACCGGCACCAGACCAGCCCTACTGCCCCTGGCCACCAGGGCCAACACCAGAAGCATGAGGCCAATACCCTCCAGCTTCCCTGGCAAACCCTGGGATGACCTGAGCCTCATCCCAATTGGTGGACAAGGAGCCCACCCAGTCTTGTGGCCCTGCCCACCATCCCACAACTACCCACATCACAGTGTACACACACCACCCACTGCTGCCGTGGCTAGCCCCGCCTGAGGGATCCCACAACAGTGACACCCACTTGGTCTGTGTGTGAGGGAGGGGAAACGTGCGAGGCCAACCTCAAGCACAGGGGTCACACCTGGCAACCACACAACCCTCACCACAACCTCCCATAGCCCACCACTGATCACCTCCCCTGGTCATGACAAGAAGGATATGAAAAATGCTCAGGGGGGAATATTATTGTGTAGGCATGCCTGTTTACTGTGTGATGTCTGTAACACTGTCATGCAACATTGAATGTACCCTTGTACTGTACACACCTTACTGGTACACTACAGGGTGATGTTGCTGGAGACCCAGGGGTTGCCTGCACACGGCAGGTAACCCAGTATAAAAAGGAACTCACAGCTTGTTGTCAGCACTCAGGAGCTGCTAATAAAGGACTGCAGGACTGCACAGTTTAAGTACCATACCCTGCCTCGTGGAGTCATTACTAAAGGTGCCGACATACACTACAGTCTTCATGGTAGAAGACACTAAAAACATCCCAATAATGAATAATTAAGGGGCTATAGGGAGGGAGGACCTTAATACAATCACTATCACTAAAGAAGTAGTACTCGGTAAAATAATGGGACTGAAGGTGGACAAGACCCCTAGATCTGATGGCTTATATCCGAGGGTCTTAAAAGAAGTGGCAGCAGAGATAGTGGATGCATTAGTTGTAATCTACCAAAATTCCCTGGATTCTGGAGCGAACCCAGCAGATTGGAAAACTGCAAATGTAACGCCCCTATTTAAAAAAGGAGGCAGACTGAAAGCAGGAAATTATAGACCAGTTAGCCTAACGTCTGTGGTTGGGAAAATGCTGGAGTCCATTATTAAGGAAGCAGTAGCGGGACATTTGGACAAGCATAATTCAATCAAGCAGAGTCAGCATGGTTTAATGAAGGGGAAATCATGTTTGACAAATTTGCTGGAGTTCTTTGAGGATGTAATGAGTAGGGTGGATAAAGGGGGAACCAGTAGATGTGGTGTATTTGGATTTCCAGAAGGCATTCGATAAGGTGCCACATAAAAGGTTACTGCACAAGACTCCCCGGCGCTCGCCTCGCTCCAGCATCGCTGCCCTTACCTCGAGGCCTCCTCGATGGCCCGCCCGATGACCTCCTCGATGTGCCCCGGACATCCCAAAAAGTTCCTTGGCAGATACCCCCACCCACCTTCTGACATTCTGAAATCCGGAAATACCCGAACCTGGGCGCGGGTATTTTCGGATTCGTGACGTCAGAAAGACGTTGCAAAATCCGGAGAAACGCGGAATCCGGAACGGCCTCGGTCCCGAGGGTTCCGGATTCGGGACTCTGCACCTGATCCACCAAACCTGGAGGTGTGGCAAACAGTGAGGATGATCGCAAGCGACTGCAACAGGACACAGATAGGCTGGTAGATTGGGCAGACAAGTGGCAGATGGAATTTAATAGATGTGTGAAACAGAAAAATAGAAAATAGGTGCAGGAGCAGGCCATTCGGCTCTTCGAGCCTGCACCACCATTCAATATGATCATGGCTGAACATGCAACTTCAAAACTCCACTCCTGCTTTCTCTCCATACCCCTTGATCCCTTTAGCCGTAAGGGCCACATCTAACTCCCTTTTGAATATATCTAACGAACTGGCATCAACAACTTTCTGCGGTAGAGAATTCCACAGGTTCATAATTCTCTGAATGAAGAAGTTTCTCCTCATCTCGGTCCTAGATGGCTTACCTCTTATCCTTAGACTGTGACCCCTGGTTCTGGACTTCCCCAACATCGGGAACATTCTTCCTGCATCGAACCTGTCCAATCCCGTCAGAATTTTATATGCTTCTATGAGATCCCCTCTTATTCTTCTGAATTCCAGTGAATATAAGCCCAGTCGATCCAGTCTTTCTTCATATGTCAGTTCCTGCCATCCCGGGAATCAGTCTGGTGAACCTTCGCTGCACTCCCTCAATAGCAAGAATGTCCTTCCTCAGACTAGGAGACCAAAACTGCACACAGTACTCAAGGTGTGGTCTCACCAAGGCCCTGTACAACTGCAGCAAGAGCTCCCTGCTCCTATGCATTTTGGGTGAAGGGGAGGGAGAGGCAATATAGACTTAATGGCACAGTTGTAAAGAGTGTGCAGGAACAGAGGGCCCTGGGGGTTCATGTGCACGGATCTTTGAAGGTGGCAGGATGTATTGAGAGAGTAGTTAGCAAAGCATATGGGATCTTGGGCTTCATAAATAGAGGCAAAAGCAGGAAAGTTATGCTGAACCTTTATAAAGCTCGGGTTAGGCCACAACAACAGTATTGCTTCCAGTTCTGGTCACCACACTTTAGGAAGAATGTGAAGGTCCTTGAGAGAATACAGAGGAGATTTACCAGAATGGTTCCAGGGATGAGGGATTTTAGCTGCAAGGTTAGGCTGGAGAAGCTAGGGTTGTTCTCCTTGGAGCAAAGGAGGTTGAGGGGAGATTTGATAGAGGCGTATAAGATTATGACAGATTTAGATAAGGTAGCCAAAGTCAAGCTGTTCCCATGAGTTGATGGTACAAAGACTAGGGGACACATATTTAAGGTTTTGGGCAAGAGATACAGGGGGATGTGAGGAAGAATTTTTTTACGCAGCAAGTGGTAATGACCTGGAACTCGCTGCCAACGAGGGTGGTGAAAGTGGAGACGATCAATGATTTCAAAAGGAAATTGGATAGGCACTTGAGGGAAATAAACTTGCAGGGCTCCGGGGATAGAGCGGGGAAATGGGACTGACTGGATTGCTCCACAGAGAGCCGGCATGGGCTCGATGGGCCGAATGGCCTCCTTCTGTGCCTCCATGACTTTATGACCCTCCAAAACCCTCATGTAAAAATTAATTATTTAAAAAAATAACTTAAGGAACGAAGTTAACATTTTCTAACCAAAAGCACAATTTGATGGGACAGTGTAGAGGGAGCTTTACTCTGTATCTAACCCCGTGCTGTACCTGCCCTGGGAGTGTTTGATGGGACAGTGTAGAGGGAGCTTTACTCTGTATCTAACCCCGTGCTGTACCTGCCCTGGGAGTGTTTGATGGGACAGTGTAGAGGGAGCTTTACTCTGTATCTAACCCCATGCTGTATCTGCACTGGGAGTGTTTGATGGGACAGTGTAGAGGGAGCTTTACTTTGTTTCTAACCCCGTGCTGTACCTGCCCTGGGAGTGTTTGATGGGACAGTGTAGAGGGAGCTTTACTCTGTATCTAACCCCCTGTACCTGCCCTGGGAGTGTTTGATGGGACAGTGTAGAGGGAGCTTTACTCTGTATCTAAACCCATGCTGTACATGCCCTGGGAGTGTTTGATGGAACAGTGTAGAGGGAGCTTTACTCTGTACCTAACCCTGTGCTGTACCTGCCCTGGGAGTGTTTGATGGGACAGTGTAGAGAGAGCTTTACTCTGTATCTAACCCGTGCTGTACCTGCCCTGGGAGTGTTTGATTCCATTAATCCATTGGGATCTGAACCCATTCCTTTCAACCTTTGAGGTGCAATTCCATTCCTTTTAATTCACCAGGAACCAATCCCATTCTTTTACTCCTCTGGGAGTTGTCTCGGATTGTCTGAGATTCCCATCATTCCTTGCATTCACTAAAAGCTGATCACCTACCTTTCATTCGCTGTGATTCAATCCAATTCCTTATATTTGCTGGGATCCCATGCCAATCCTTTAATTCTCTGGGATGCATCTACTTTTCTTCGCTATTATCCCATTATTTCTTTAATTCACTGGTATCCGATCCCATTCCTTAAAATTTCTGGAATCCATCCCATTCCATTAATACTTGGGATTCGAACCCCATGAATTTAATCCATTGGGATCCAATCACATTCCTTTTTTTCCGAGGATTGGACCCCATTCCTTAATTCGAATGGAATGTTATTCCATTCCTTTACGATTGGTATCCAACCCCCTTCCATTAATTCATCTAACTTTGTGTCATCGGCAAACGTGAATATGTGGCTCTCTGATCCTTCCTCTGAGACATTGAAAAATATAGCTGAGGCCCCAGTACTGATCCCCGGGGAACAGCACGAGTCACATCCCACCAATCAGAGAACATTCCCTTTACTGCTACTCTCTGGGGCCCAAAGTTCCACTCCCCAATAAGGCCTGTTAGCGCCCGTTTGCGATGGCCATGCGCGGAATCGAGCAGCCGCCGATTTCTGGTCGAAAGGCCGCCGTGAGCTAAATTCAGCTCGGGGGGGGCGGGGGAGCGGTGGGGCGGCGGTTTCTGGCGGTCCGTGCGCGCATGTGTCATCGGTGCGCACACCGCCGGGACCCCCACCTCCCGCCAAATATAGCGAGCAAAATCTTATTGCCGCAGAGCGGTGCCCTCGACAGCTTTTTCGGTCGGTGCCCCTTGTATGCTCTCTCTCTCTGCCCTGGCTATGCGGCGGCCATTAAAGGCGAGGGCGCAACGCCGCGCCCAGCGTTTTCTTTTTTTTTATTGTGCCCCTGGGTTCGGCTGGCAGCCCCCTCAGTGATAGAAACATAGAAACATAGAAAATAGGTGCAGGAGTAGGCCATTCGGCCCTTCTAGCCTGCACCACCATTCAATGAGTTCATGGCTGAACATGCAACTTCAGTACCCCATTTCTGCTTTCTCTCCGTACCCCTTGATCCCCCGAGTAGTAAGGACTACATCTAACTCCTTTTTGAATATATTTAGTGAATTGGCCTCAACTACTTTGTGTGGTAGAGAATTCCACAGGTTCACCACTCTCTGGGTGAAGAAGTTTCTCCTCATCTCGGTCCTAAATGGCTTACCCCTTATCCTTAGACTGTGTCCCCTGGTTCTGCACTTCCCCAACATTGGGAACATTCTTCCTGCATCTAACCTGTCGAAACCCATCAGAATTTTAAACGTTTCTATGAGGTCCCCTCTCATTCTTCTGAACTCCAGTGAATACAAGCCCAGTTGATCCAGTCTTTCTTGATATGTCAGTCCCACCATCCCGGGAATCAGTCTGGTGAACCTTCGCTGCACTCCCTCAATAACAAGAATGTCCTTCCTCAAGTTAGGAGACCAAAACTGTACACAATACTCCAGGTGTGGCCTCACCAAGGCCCTGTACAACTGTAGCAACACCTCCCTGCCCCTGTACTCAAATCCTCTCGCTATGAAGGCCAACATGCCATTTGCTTTCTTAACCGCCTGCTGTACCTGCATGCCAACCTTCAATGACTGATGTACCATGACACCCAGGTCTCGTTGCACCTCCCCTTTTCCTAATCGGTCACCATTCAGATAATAGTCTGTCTCTCTGTTTTTACCACCAAAGTGGATAACCTCACACTTTGGGCAGTGATGGGGTTGTTTGCCTTCTACCAACCATGTTAAGCAGTTGTCTGCATTTAGAGAAACAGGAGGAGGCCACTCAGCCCCTCCAGCCCGTTCCACCATTTAACTAGATGGTGGCAGATCTGTACTTCAAATCCATTCAGCCGGCTTTCATACACTCCCCTTGATAAACTTCGGAACATCGGCTCAGAGGTCGGCCACTCAGCCTCTCGAGCATCTTTCACAATTCAATTCCACCATGGTTAATCCCTATGTTCACGCCTTGGTTCCATAATCCTCAATACCCTGAACCAACAACAGTCTATTAATCTAATATTTGAAATTTTCAATTGACCCCGAGCTTCAAGATCTTTCATGGGTGGGAGAGAGTTCCAGATTCCGCCACCCTTTGTGTGAAGAACTGCTTCCTGGCATCACCTCTGGACGGCCAAGCTGAAATATTAAGGGTATGCCCCTTTGTTCTGGTCTGCCCCCAACCCGAGGAAATAGCTTTTCTCGATCAACCCTGTCAACTCCTTTAATTGTCTTAAGCACCTCAATTAGATCACCCTTTAATCTCCTCATTATCAAGATAGGCTAAAATAGTTGGGACTCTTTACATTCGAGCAGCATACACTTAGCGGGGATCTGATTGAGGTTTATAAGATAATGAAGGGAATAGGCGGTGTTCCAGCTGACTGTTTATTTCAATTAAACAGGTTAGGCAGGACCAGGGGCACAAATGTAAGTTGTATCAGGCTAGATCTTGTTGGAATGTTGGAAATGTTGGAATCAATTATTAAGGATGAAATAGCAGCGCATTTGGAAAGCAGTGACAGGATCGGTCCAAGTCAGCATGGATTTATGAAAGGGAAATCATGCTTGACAAATCTTCTGGAATTTTTTGAGGATGTAACTAGCAGAGTGGACAAGGGAGAACCAGTGAATGTGGTGTATTTGGACTTTCAAAAGGCTTTTTTACGAGGGCCCACACAAGAGATTAGTGTGCAAAATTAAAGCACATGGTATTGGGGGTAATATACTGATGTGGACAGAGAACTCGTTGGCAGACAGGAAGCAGAGAGTCGGGATAAACGGTTCTTTTCAGAACGGCAGGCAGTGACTAGTGGGGTGTCGCAGGGCTCAGTGCTGGGACCCCAGCTATTTACAATATACATTAATGATTTAGATGAAGAAATTGAGTGTAATATCTCCAAGTTTGCAGATGACACTAAACTGGGTGACGGTGTGAGCTGTGAGGGGGATGCTACGAGGCTGCAGGGTGAGTGAGTGGGCAAATGCATGGCAGATGCAGTATAATGTGGATAAATGTGAGGTTATGGGGGTAAAAACGCAAAGACAGAATATTATCTGAATGGCGACAGATTAGGAAAAGGGGAGGTGCAACAAGACCTGGGTGTCATGGTACATCAGTCATTGAAAGTTGGCATGCAGGTACAGCAGGCGGTGAAGAAGGCAAATGGTATGTTGGTCTTCCTAGCTAGGGGATTTGAGTATAGGAGCAGGGAGGTCTTACTGCAGTTGTACAGAGCCTTGGTGAGGCCTCATCTGGAATATTGTGTTCAGTTTTGGTCTCCTAATCTGAGGAAGGACATTCTTGCTAGTGAGGGAGTGCAGCGAAGGTTCACCAGACTGATTCCCGGGATGGCTGGACTGACATATGATGAGAGACTGGATCAACTGGGCCTTTATACATTGGAGTTTAGAAGGATGAGAGGGGATCTCATAGAAACATATAAAATTTTGACGGGACGGAACAGGTTAGATGCTGGTAGAATGTTCCCGATGTTGGGAAGTCCAGAACCAGGGGACACAGTCTTAGGATAAGGGGTAAGCCATTTAGGACTGAGATGAGGAGAAACTTCTTCACTCAGAGTTGTTAACCTGTGGAATTCCCTGCCGCAGAGAGTTGTTGATGCCAGTGCATTGGATATATTCAAGAGGGAGTTAGATATGGCCCTTACGGCTAAAGGGATCGAGGGGTATGGAGAGAAAGCAGGAAAGTTTACTGAGGTGAATGATCAGCCAAGATCTTATTGAATGGCGGTGCAGGCTCGAAGGGCCGAATGGCCTACTCCTGCACCTATTTTCTATGTTTCTATCTAGTTTAGACGTCTGAAGGTGGTTCTTTTCTGAGAGAATAGTAGCCTCTGGAACACGCTGCTGTTTCATGTTGGGGAAGTCCAGAACCAGGGGTCACAGTCTAAGGATAAGGGGTAAGCCATTTAGGACCGAGATAAGGAGAAACTTCTTCACCCAGAGAGTGGTGAACCTGTGGAATTCTCTACCACAGAAAGTAGTTGAGGCCAATTCACTAAATATATTCAAAAGGGAGTTAGATGAAGTCCTTACTACTCGGGGGATCAAAGGGTATGGCGAGAAAGCAGGAATGGGGTACTGAAGTTTCATGTTCAGCCATGAACTCATTGAATGGCGGTGCAGGCTAGAAGGGCTGAATGGCCTACTCCTGCACCTATTTTCTATGTTTCTATGTTTCTATGTGGTGGATGCAGACTTACTGAATTCCTTCAGGCGAAAGCTGGATTTGTTTCTGTCTGCGGCGGAGATTAACACTTACAGAAGTGTAGGTACTGCAGGGAATTTAATGGCCAGACTGATCTCCTGGACTAGTTTCGATCGCCTCGATGGGTCGGAGAGGAATTTCCCAGATTTTCTTCCCCCCAAGTGGGCCTGGGTTGTTTATCTGTTATTTTGTCTCTCCCAGGAGATCACATGGTTTTGGGGTGGGGGGGCAGTGGACATGTTGTGATACACGGGGGGGGTAATCGGGATTGTGTGGGACAGGCTGGGTGGACCAGGTGGTCTTTACCCGTCCCTCGTTGTCCGTATGTTTGTAAGGGTTTACAAGCCGAGTCGATGCAACCTGCTCTCATAATTTAACCCATTGAACACTGGGAACATCCTCGTGAGTCTGTGCTATACCTCTGCCAAGGCCAATATATCCTTTCTGAGCTGTGGTGCCAAGAGCTGAACTCAGCACTCTAGATACTGTCTAACCAGAGCTTTCGACAACTGTAGGACACCTCCCACCCATTTTTTTCCAGCCCCCTTGAGCTGAAGGCTAACCTTCCAGCTCCTTCAAGTTCTTTTCTGGACCAGTCCACTAGTTTTTAGTGATTTTGGTAACCAACGGTAACCAGGCTCCAGGCCCAGACTACCCATGAGCAACGCCATGGGAGATAACAACATAACAACATAAGAAATAGGAGCAGGAGTAGGCCATTTGACCCCTCGAGCCTGCTCCGCCATTCAATAAGATCATGGCTGATCTGATCATGGACTCAGCTCCACTTCCCCGCCCGCTCCCCATAACCCTTCACTCCCTTATCGCTCAAAAATCTGTCTATCTCCACCTTAAATATATTCAATGACCCAGCCTCCACAGCTCTCTGGGGCAGAGAATTCCACAGATTTACAACCCTCTGAGAGAAGAAATTTCTCCTCATCTCTGTTTTAAATGGGCGACCCCTTATTCTGAGATCTCCTCGTGACCCCAAATTTAGAAGAATGAGAGGTGATCTTATTGAAATGTATAAGATACTGAGGGGGCTCGACAGGGTAGATGCAGAGAGGATGTTTCCCCTCGTGGGGGAACCTAGAACTAGGGGGACATAGTCCCAGAATAAGGGGTCACCCATTTAAAACTGAGATGAGGAGGAATTTCTTCTCTCAGAGGGTTGTAAATCTGTGGAATTCTCTGCCCCAGAGAGCTGTGGAGGCTGGGTCATTGAATATATTTAAGGTGGAGATAGACAGATTTTTGAGCGATAAGGGAGTGAAGGGTTATGGGGAGCGGGCGGGGAAGTGGAGCTGAGTCCATGATCAGATCATCCATGATCTTATTGAATGGCGGAGCAGGCTCGAGGGGCCGTATGGCCTACTCCTGCTCCTATTTCTTATGTTCTTATGTTTATGTTATGCACAAATTGAACTATTCCACCCGACTGTGCATCACTATGACTGGGTCGGTTAAACTGGTCCTGTTGCGCGTTATGACTTTCACAAACAATGGAGTGACATCAGACGCAGAGGTTTGCTGTTGATGAAAATGGGTCGGATTGGGAGCCGGTTATTAGTGGAGTTCCTCAGGATCCATTACTGTTCCACATTCTTGCTAATGAGCCAGAAGAGGAACAAAAATGATATTCTAACACTCACCGTTGATGTGTTGATTGGTTGCGAGCAGATTTGGATGAGTTGGTGAATGGGCCTGTGTGGAACACGTATTTACAAATAACTCACTGCGGAGAAACAGGCCGTTCGGCCCAGCGGGTCCGTGCCGGTGTCTATGCTCCACACCAGTCTCCTCCCACCCCCCTACATCTCGCCCTTTCAGTACAACCCTCCATGCCTTTCTCCCTCGTGGGTTTACCTAGCCTCCCATGGGTTTATCGAGTGTCAGTCAATGGCTCAGTGGGTAGCACTCTCGCCTCCGAGTCCAGAAGGTTGTGGGTTCAAGTCCCACTCCAGGGGCCTTGAACGCATAAATCTCGGCTGACACTCCAGTGCAGTACTGAAGGAGTGCTGCACTGTCGGAGGGGCAGTACTGAGGGAGTGCTGCAATGTCGGAGGGGCAGTACTGAGGGAGTGCTGCACTGTCGGAGGGGCAGTACTGAGGGAGTGCTGCACTGTTGGAAGTGCAGTACTGAGGGAGCTCGGCACTGTCGGAGGGGCAGTACTGAGGGAGAGCTGCACTGCCGGAGGGTCAATACTGAGGGAGCGCTGCACTGTTGGAGGGGCAGTACTGATGGAGTGCTGCACTGTCGGAGGGGCAGTACTGAGGGAGCACTGCACTGTTGGAGGGGCAGTACTGAGGGAGTGTTGCACTGTCGGAGGGGCAGTACTGAGGGAGCACTGCACTGCGGGAGGGGCAGTACTGAGGGAGCACTGCACTGTCGGAGGGGCAGTACTGAGGGAGCGTTGCACTGTCGGAGGGGCAGTACTGAGGGAGTGTTGCACTGTCGGAGGGGCAGTACTGAGGGAGTGTTGCACTGTTGGAGGTGCGGTCTTTCGAATGAGACCTCTCAGTCCTCTCAGTTCCCCTGGCACTATGTTTATCCCTCAATTAACAGAACAAAAAAACAGACTATCTGGGTCATTATCACATTGTTGTTTGTGGGAGCTTGCTGTGCGCAAATTGGCTGCTGCGTTTCCAATATTTCAACAGTAACTACACTCCAAAAGAACTTCATTGGCTGTAAAGCACTTGGAAACGCAAAATAAATGCAAGACTTTCTTGCGTCTAAAATGTCTCTATGCTAATCGCTTCAACCGCTCCCTGTGGTAGCAAGTTCCACATTCTCACCACTCACTGGGTGAAGACGTTTCTCCTGAGTTCCCTGTTGGATTTATGAATGGCTATCTTATATTGATGGCCCTCCAGTTCTGGTCTCCTCACAAGGGGGTAAACATCTTCTCTACGTCTACCCTTTCAAAACCTTTCTTGATTTAAAATGAATCCATGTGGACAAGTGGCGTGTCGTGGTCAAGTGCCAAGGAAGCTCAAGGAAATTCCACCCTGTGCAAAGGTGCGCGCTGAACAAACCAGAATGGAAAGAGGTCCTGGGGATAGCAGGTGACCAACGTTAAAGTTGCACAGACAGTGCAGCGAACTATAGGGAGAGGAGACCGTGTTTCAGGTGATATTGGGAGGACCAATGACGAATGCTACACTGAGACTTTGGAACATCCGCTCGAGTACAATACTTGAGTTTTGTGAGTGGTTTTGGAGCCTGCCCTTAATGAGGGAGTTTGAGGCGTTGGAGAGTGTTATGTATGCAACAAAGGTTCAAACTGAGTCCTGTTTAACTCAGCAAGGTACAACTTTGGCTCTGCTTTATTTAGGCCCAAAGTGCCTGACTCTCAACATGGCTGGCCTTTTATACCAGAGCAGCACCAGGTGCCTGCTGCTCAGTGGCCTCCAACAATGACACCATCTGGTGGCTACAAACAGCATGTACATACATGACAGAGAATGCAGAAGTGGGTAGCAGGTTGATATCAAACCGACGAGTTCTTAATGATCAAGATAGTCTGTGGGAGTTGGGGGTCAGCCATCAGCCCTGTGTTTGATGATCGACATTGGCTCCCGGTCTGGCAACATCTCGATTTTAACATTCTCCATCCTGGTTTTCGAATCTCTCCATAGCCTTGCCCCTTCCGATCTCTGTCACCTCCTCCAGCCTCTACAACCCTCCCTATCTCTGTAACCTCCTCCAGCCCCTACACCCCTCCCTAACTCTGTAATCTCCTCCAGCCCCTACAACCCTCCCTAACTCTGTAATCTCCTCCAGCCTCTACAACCCTCCCTATCTCTATAAACTCCTCCAGCCTCTACAACCCTCCCTATCTCTGTAACCTCCTCCAGCCCCTACAACCCTCCCTAACTCTGTAACCTCCTCCAGCCTCTACAACCTTCCCTATCTCTGTAATCTCCTCCAGCCTCTACACCCCTCCCTCTCTCTGTAACCCCCTCCAGCCTCTACACACCTCCCTATCTCTGTAATCTCCTCCAGCCTCTACACCCCTCCCTATCCCTGTAATCTCCTCCAGCCTCTACAACACTCCCTAACGCTGTAATCTCCTCCAGCCTCTACAACCCTCCCTATCTCTGTAACCTCCTCCAGCCCCTACACCCCTCCCTATCTCTGTAACCTCCTCCAGCCACTACAACCCTCCCTATCTCTGTAACCTACTCCATCCACTATACCCCTCCCTATCTCTGTAACCTCCTTCAGCCCCTACAACCCTCCCTATCTCTGTAACCCCCTCCAGCCCCTACAATCCTGCCTATCTCTGTACCCTCCTCCAGCCATTATACTCCTCCCTATCTCTGTAACATCCTCCAGCCCCTACACCGTCCCTATCTCGGTAACCTGCTCCAGCCCCTACAACCCTCCCTATCTCTGTAACCTCCTCCAGCCCCTACAACCCTCCCTATCTCTGTAACCTCCTCCACCCCTACACCCCTCCCTATCTCTGTAACCTCCTCCAGCCACTACACCCCTCCCTATCTCTGTAACATCCTCCAGCCCCTACCACCCTCCCTATCTCTGTAACCTCCTCCAGTCACTACATCCCTCCCTATCTCTGTAACCTCCTCCAGTCACTACATCCCTCCCTATCTCTGTAACATCCTCCAGCCCCTACACCCCTCCCTATCTATGTAACCTACTCCAGCCCCTCCACCCCTCCCTATCTCTGTAACCTCTTCTAGCCCCTACAACCCTCCCTATCTCTGTAACCTACTCCAGCCCCTACACCCCTCCCTATCTCTGTAACCTCCTCCAGCCCCTACACCTCTCCCTATCTCTGTAACCTCCTCTAGCCCCTACAACCCTCCCTATCTCTGTAACCGTCCCCTCCCCCGCTCCTTCCCATGTGACATTACCCCCCTCCCCCGCTCCTTCCCATGTGACATTGCCCCCTCCCCCGCTCCTTCCCATGTGACATAAGAACAAAAGAAATAGGAGCAGGATTGGGCCATACGGCCCCTCGAGCCTGCTCCACCATTGAATAAGATCGTGGCTGATCTGATCATGGACTCAGCTCCACTTCCCTGCCCGCTCCCCATAACCCTTTACTCCCTTATCGCTCAAAAATCTGTCTATCTCCACCTTAAATATATTCAATGACCCAGCCTCCACAGCTCTCTGGGGCAGAGAATTCCACAGATTTACAACCCTCTGAGAGAAGAAATTCCTCCTCATCTCAGTTTTAAATGGGCGGCCTCTTATTCTGAAACTATGCCCCTTAGTTCTAGATTCCCCCACGAGGGGAAACATCCTCTCTGCATCTACCCTGGCCAGCCCCCTCAGAATATTGTACGTTTTGACAAGATCTCTCATTCTTCTAAACTCCAATGAGGAGAGGCCCAACCTGCTCAACCTTTCTTCATAAGTCAACCCCTTCATCTCAGGAATCAACCTGGTGAACTTTCTCTGAACAGCCTCCAATGCAAGTATATCCTTCCTTAAATACGGAGACCAAAACTGTACGCAGTACTCCAGGTGTGGCCTCACCAATACCCTGTACAGGTGTAGCAGGACTTCTCTGCTTTTATACTCCATCCCCCTTGCAATAAAGGCCAACATTCCCTGTGCCTTCCTGATTCCTTGCTGTACCTGCATACTAATGATCTTCATGTCTTTTCTCAGTGAGCAATGCAGAGATGTGAACGCTGGGAGCAGGGTCAGATTGAGGGCCTGATGGGCTTCGGGCAAACTGATCCATTTGGGCCTTTAATTCTGTTTGTTCATATTCATTTCATTGGATTCTGAGTATGAAAACATCGGCCAGTATGTTCAACAATGAAAGCATATGTGCTGTATTAAGTAGGTATATGTGCTGGTAACATTGCAATACTGGATTTCTCTACATATATGCAAATTTCTCTCAATAACATGTGAAATAAAACAGGCTAGTACATATTCTGTTCTGTATACAGGTACATTAGTGTATATAGGTATTTCTGTATATAGGTACATTAGTATATATAGGTACATCTGTATATAGGTACATTAGTGTAAATAGGTACTTCTGTATATAGGTACATTAGTATATATAGGTACTTCTGTATATAGGTACATTAGTATATATAGGTACATTTGTATATAGGTACATTAGTATATATAGGTACTTCTGTATATAGGTACATTAGTATATATAGGTACTTCTGTATATAGGTACATTAGTATATATAGGTACTTCTGTATATAGGTACATTAGTATATATAGGTACATCTGTATATAGGTACATTAATGTATATAGGTACTTCTGTATATAGGTACATTAGTGTATATAGGTACTTCTGTATATAGGTACATTAGTATATATAGGTACTTCTGTATATAGGTACATTAGTGTATATAGTTACTTCTGTATATAGGTACATTAGTATATATAGGTACATCTGTATACAGGTACATTAATGTATATAAGTACTTCTGTATATAGGTACATTAGTATATATAGGTACTTCTGTATATAGGTACATTAGTGTATATAGGTACTTCTGTATACAGGTACATTAGTATATATAGGTACATCTGTATACAGGTACATTAATGTATATAGGTACTTCTGTATACAGATACATTTGTGTATATCGGTACTTCTGTATATAGGTACATTAGTATATATAGGTACTTCTGTATATAGGTACATTAGTGTATATAGGTACTTCTGTATATAGGTACATTAGTGTATATAGGTACTTCTGTGTATAGGTACATTAGTGTATATAGGTACTTCCGTATATAGGTACATTAGTGTATATAGGTACATCTGTATATAGGTACATTAATGTATATAGGTACATCTATATATAGGTACATTAGTGTATATAGGTACTTCTGTATATAGGTACATTAGTATATATAGGTACTTCTGTATATAGGTACATTAGTGTATATAGGTACATTAGTATATATAGGTACATCTGTATACAGGTACATTAATGTATATAAGTACTTCTGTATATAGGTACATTAGTATATATAGGTACTTCTGTATATAGGTACATTAGTGTATATAGGTACTTCTGTATATAGGTACATTAGTATATATAGGTACATCTGTATACAGGTACATTAATGTATATAAGTACTTCTGTATATAGGTACATTAGTATATATAGGTACTTCTGTATATAGGTACATTAGTGTATATAGGTACTTCTGTATACAGGTACATTAGTATATATAGGTACATCTGTATACAGGTACATTAATGTATATAGGTACTTCTGTATACAGATACATTTGTGTATATCGGTACTTCTGTATATAGGTACATTAGTATATATAGGTACTTCTGTGTATAGGTACATTAGTGTATATAGGTACTTCTGTATATAGGTACATTAGTGTATATAGGTACTTCTGTGTATAGGTACATTAGTATATATCGGTACTTCTGTGTATAGGTACATAAGTCTGCCTTCGGCCGCCTGAGGAAAAGAGTGTTTGAAGACCAGGCCCTCAAATCTGCCACCAAGCTTATGGTCTAGAGGGCTGTAGTAATACCTGCCCTCCTGTATGGCTCAGAGGCATGGACCATGTGCAGAAGACACCACAAGTTGCTGGAGATATCTCCACAAGATACTACAAGTCCCCTGTGAGGGCAGACGCACTAACATTAGCATCCTCGACTAGGCCAACATCCCCAGCCTCGAAGCACTGACCACACTTGATCGGCTCGGCTGAACAGGCCATATAGTTCGCATGCCAGACACGAGACTCCCAAAGCAAGCGCACTACTCGGAATTCCTTCACGGAAAATGAGCCAAATGTGGGGAGAGGAAACGTTACATGGACACCCTCAAAGCCTGATAAAGTGTAACAACCTCACCAACATCTGGGAGCCCCTGGCCAAAGACGCTCTAAGTGCAGGAAGTACATCCGAGAGGGCGCTGAGCACCTCGAGTCTCAACGCCGAGATCATGCAGAGACCAAGTGCGGCAAAACTGTCCCACCATCCCTCACCCTCAATGACGATCTGTCCCACCTGTGACAGGATCCGTGGCTCTCGTATCAGACTGTTCAGCCACCAAAGAACTCACTTCAGGAGTGGAAGCAAGTCTTCCTCGATCACGTATCTGTAACAGGCTCGAGGGGCTGAATGGGCCTTCTCCTGTTCCTATGTAACAGGCTCGAGCGGCTGAATGGGCCTCCTCCTGTTCCTGTGTAAATCATTCGAGGGGCTGAATGGGCATCCTCCTGTTCCTGTGTAACAGGCTCGAGAGGCTGAATGGGCCTCCTGCTGTTCCTGCGTAACAGGCTTGAGAGGCTGAATGGGCTTCCTCCTGTTCCTATGTAACGTGCTCGAAGGACTGATTGGGCCTCCTCCTGTTCCTGTGTAACAGGCTCGAGGGGCTGAATGGCCTCCTCCTGTTCCTGTGTAACAGGCTCGAAGGGCTGAATGGGCCTCCTCCTTTTCCGGTGTAACAGGCTCGAGCGGCTGAATGGCCTCCTCATGTTCCTCTGTACCAGGCTCGAGGGACTGAATGGGCCTCCTCCTGTTCCTGTTTAAATCATTCTAGGGGCTGAATGGGCCTCCTTCTGTTCCTCTGTAACGGGCTCGAGGGGCTGAATGGGCCTCCTCCTGTTCCTCTGTAACGGGCTCGAGGGGCTGAATGGGCCTCCTCATGTTCCTCTGTACCAGGCTCGAGGGACTGAATGGGCCTCCTCCTGTTCCTGTTTAAATCATTCTAGGGGCTGAATGGGCCTCCTCCTGTTCCTCTGTAACGGGCTCGAGGGGCTGAATGGCCTCCTCATGTTCCTCTGTACCAGGCTCGAGGGGCTAAATGGCCTCCTCATTTTCCGGTGTAACAGGATCGAGGGGCTGAATGGTCCTCCTCCTGTCCCTGTGTAACAGGCTCGAGGGGACAAATGGCCTCCTCCTGTCCCTGTGGAACAGGCTCGAGGGGCTGAATGGGCCTCCTCCTGCTCCTGTGTAACAGGCTCGAGGGGCTGAATGGTCCTCCTCCTGTTCCTGTGTAACAGGCTCGAGGGGCTGAATGGTCCTCCTCATGTTCCTCTGTACCAGGCTCGAGAGGCTGAATGGGCTGGTTCCTGTTCCTATGTAATGGGCTCGAGGGGCTGAATGGGCCGCTTCCTGTTCCTGTGTAATAGGCTCGAGGATCTGAATGGGCCTCCCCCTGTTCCTATGTAACGTGCTCGAGGGGCTGAATGGCCTCCTCATTTTCCTCTGTACCAGGCTCGAGGGGCTGAATGGGCCTCCTTCTGTTCCTCTGTAACGGGCTCGAGGGACTGAATGGGCCTCCTCCTGTTCCTCTGTAACGGGCTCGAGGGGCTGAATGGGCCTCCTCATGTTCCTCTGTACCAGGCTCGAGGGACTGAATGGGCCTCCTCCTGTTCCTGTTTAAATCATTCTAGGGGCTGAATGGGCCTCCTCCTGTTCCTCTGTAACGGGCTCGAGGGGCTGAATGGCCTCCTCATGTTCCTCTGTACCAGGCTCGAGGGGCTAAATGGCCTCCTCATTTTCCGGTGTAACAGGATCGAGGGGCTGAATGGTCCTCCTCCTGTCCCTGTGTAACAGGCTCGAGGGGACAAATGGCCTCCTCCTGTCCCTGTGGAACAGGCTCGAGGGGCTGAATGGGCCTCCTCCTGTTCCTGTGTAACAGGCTCGAGGGGCTGAATGGTCCTCCTCCTGTTCCTGTGTAACAGGCTCGAGGGGCTGAATGGTCCTCCTCATGTTCCTCTGTACCAGGCTCGAGAGGCTGAATGGGCTGGTTCCTGTTCCTATGTAATGGGCTCGAGGGGCTGAATGGGCCGCTTCCTGTTCCTGTGTAACAGGCTCGAGGATCTGAATGGGCCTCCCCCTGTTCCTATGTAACGTGCTCGAGGGGCTGAATGGCCTCCTCATTTTCCTCTGTACCAGGCTCGAGGGGCTGAATGGGCCTCCTCCGATTCCGATGGAACAGGCTCGAGGGGCAGAAGGGGCCTCCTCCTGTTCCTGTGTAACAGGCTCGAGGGGCTGAATGGGCCTCCTCCTGTTCCTGTTTAAATCATTCTAGGGGCTGAATGGGCCTCCTCCTGTCCCTGTGTAACAGGCTCGAGGGGCTAAATGGCCTCCTCCTGTTCCTGTGTAACATGCTCGAGGGGCTAAATGGCCTCCTCCTGTTCCTGTGTAACAGGCTCGAGAGGCTGAATGGGCCTCCTCATTTTCTTCTGTACCAGGCTCGAGGGGCTGAGTGGGCCTCCTGTTCCTGTGTAACATGCTCGAGGGGCTGAATGGGCCTTCTCCTGTTCCTATGTAAAAAGCTCGAGGGGCTGAATGGGCCGCCTCCTGTTCCTGTGTAACAGACTCGAGGGGCTGAATGGGCCTCCTCCTGTTCCTGTGTAACATGCTCGAGGGGCTGAATGGGCCTCCTCCTGTTCCTGTGTAACATGCTCGAGGGGCTGAATGGGCCTCCTCCTGTTCCTGTGCAACAGGCTCGAGGGGCTGAATGGGCCTTCTCCTGTTCCTATGTAACGGGCTCGAGGGGCTGAATGGGCCTCCTGCTGTTCCTGTGTAACAGGCTTGAGGGGCTGAATGGGCCTCCTCCTATTCCTATGTAACATGCTCGAAGGGCTGAATGGCCTCCTCATGTTCCTCTGTACCAGGCTCGAGAGGCTGATTGGGCCTCCTCCTGTTCCTGTGTAACAGGCTCGAGGGGCTGAATGGCCTCCTCATGTTCCTCTGTACCAGGCTCGAGGGGCTGAATGGGCCTCCTCCTGTTCCGATGTAACAGGCTCGAGGGGTTGAATGGCCTCCGCATTTTCCTCGGTACCAGGCTCGAGGGGCTGAATGGGCCTCCTCCTGTTCCTATGTAACGTGCTCGAGGGGCTGAATGGACTCCTCCTGATCCGATGTAACGTGCTCGAGGGGCTGAATGGCCTCCTCATTTTCCTCTGTACCAGGCTCGAGGGGCTGAATGGGCCTCCTCCGATTCCGATGGAACAGGCTCGAGGGGCTGAAGGGGCCTCCTCCTGTTCCTGTGTAACAGGCTCGAGGGGCTGAATGGGCCTCCTCCTGTTCCTGTTTAAATCATTCTAGGGGCTGAATGGGCCTCCTCCTGTTCCTGTGTAACAGGCTCGAGGGGCTAAATGGCCTCCTCCTGTCCCTGTGTAACAGGCTCGAGGGGCTAAATGGCCTCCTCCTGTTCCTGTGTAACAGGCTCGAGAGGCTGAATGGGCATCCTCATTTTCTTCTGTACCAGGCTCGAGGGGCTGAGTGGGCCTCCTGTTCCTGTGTAACATGCTCGAGGGGCTGAATGGGCCTTCTCCTGTTCCTATGTAAAAAGCTCGAGGGGCTGAATGGGCCGCCTCCTGTTCCTGTGTAACAGACTCGAGGGGCTGAATGGGTCTCCTCCTGTTCCTGTGTAACATGCTCGAGGGGGTGAATGGGCCTCCTCCTGTTCCTGTGTAACATGCTCGAGGGGCTGAATGGGCCTCCTCCTGTTCCTGTGCAACAGGCTCGAGGGGCTGAATGGGCCTTCTCCTGTTCCTATGTAACGGGCTCGAGGGGCTGAATGGGCCTCCTGCTGTTCCTGTGTAACAGGCTTGAGGGGCTGAATGGGCCTCCTCCTATTCCTATGTAACATGCTCGAAGGGCTGAATGGCCTCCTCATGTTCCTCTGTACCAGGCTCGAGAGGCTGATTGGGCCTCCTCCTGTTCCTGTGTAACAGGCTCGAGGGGCTGAATGGCCTCCTCATGTTCCTCTGTACCAGGCTCGAGGGGCTGAATGGGCCTCCTCCTGTTCCGATGTAACAGGCTCGAGGGGCTGAATGGGCCGCCTCCTGTTCCTGTGCAACAGGCTAGAGGGGCTGAATGGGCCTCCTCCTTTTCCGGTGTAACAGGCTCGAGCGGCTGAATGGGCCTCCTCCTTTTCCGGTGTAACAGGCTCGAGCGGCTGAATGGGCTTCCTCCTGTTCCTGTGTAACAGGCTCGAAGGGCTGAATGGCCTCCTCATGTTCCTCTGTACCAGGCTCGAGGGACTGAATGGGCCTCCTCCTGTTCCTGTTTAAATCATTCTAGGGGCTGAATGGACCTCCTCCTGTTCCTCTGTAACGGGCTCGAGGGGCTGAATGGGCCTCCTCCTGTTCCTCTGTAACGGGCTCGAGGGGCTGAATGGGCCTCCTCATGTTCCTCTGTACCAGGCTCGAGGGACTGAATGGGCCTCCTCCTGTTCCTGTGTAACAGGATCGAGGGGCTGAATGGGCCTCCTCCTGTTCCTGTGTAACAGGCTCGAGTGGCTGAATGGGCTCCTCATGTTCCGCTGCAATAGGCTCGAGGGGCTGAGTGGGCCCCTCCTGTTCCTGTGTAACAGGCTCGTGTGGCTGAATGGGCCTCCTCCCGTTCCTGTGTAACAGGCTCGAGTGGCTGAATGGGCTCCTCATGTTTCACTGTAATAGGCTCGAGGGGCTGAATGGGCCTCCTGCTGTTCCTCTGTACCAGGCTTGAGAGGCTGAATGGGCCTCCTCCTGTTCTTATGTAACGTGCTCGAAGGACTGATTGGGCCTCCTCCTGTTCCTGTGTAACAGGCTCGAGGGGCTGAATGGCCTCCTCCTGTTCCTGTGTAACAGGCTCGAGGGGCTGAATGGCCTCCTCCTGTTCCTCTGTACCAGGCTCGAGGGACTGAATGGGCCTCCTCCTGTTCCTGTTTAAATCATTCTAGGGGCTGAATGGGCCTCCTTCTGTTCTTCTGTAACGGGCTCGAGGGGCTGAATGGGCCTCCTCCTGTTCCTCTGTAACGGGCTCGAGGGGCTGAATGGGCCTCCTCATGTTCCTCTGTACCAGGCTCGAGGGACTGAATGGGCCTCCTCCTGTTCCTGTTTAAATAATTCTAGGTGCTGAATGGGCCTCCTCCTGTTCCTCTGTAACGGGCTCGAGGGGCTGAATGGCCTCCTCATGTTCCTCTGTACCAGGCTCGAGGGGCTAAATGGCCTCCTCCTTTTCCGGTGTAACAGGATCGAGGGGCTGAATGGTCCTCCTCCTGTCCCTGTGTAACAGGCTCGAGGGGCCAAATGGCCTCCTCCTGTCCCTGTGGAACAGGCTCGAGGGGCTGAATGGGCCTCCTCCTGTCCCTGTGTAACAGGCTCGAGGGGCTAAATGGCCTCCTGCTGTTCCTGTGTAACAGGCTCGAGAGGCTGAATGGGCCTCCTCATTTTCTTCTGTACCAGGCTCGAGGGGCTGAGTGGGCCTCCTGTTCCTGTGTAAAAAGCTCGAGGGGCTGAATGGGCCACCTCCTGTTCCTGTGTAACAGACTCGAGGGGCTGAATGGGCCTCCTCCTGTTCCTGTGTAACATGCTCGAGGGGCTGAATGGGCCTCCTCCTGTTCCTGTGTAACATGCTCGAGGGGCTGAATGGGCCTCCTCCTGTTCCTGTGCAACAGGCTCGAGGGGCTGAATGGGCCTTCTCCTGTTCCTATGTAACGGGCTCGAGGGGCTGAATGGGCCTCCTGCTGTTCCTGTGTAACAGGCTTGAGGGGCTGAATGGGCCTCCTCCTATTCCTATGTAACATGCTCGAAGGGCTGAATGGCCTCCTCATGTTCCTCTGTACCAGGCTCGAGAGGCTGATTGGGCCTCCTCCTGTTCCTGTGTAACAGGCTCGAGGGGCTGAATGGCCTCCTCATGTTCCTCTGTACCAGGATCGAGGGGCTGAATGGGCCTCCTCCTGTTCCGATGTAACAGGCTCGAGGGGCTGAATGGCCTCCGCATTTTCCTCTGTACCAGGCTCGAGGGGCTGAATGGGCCTCCTCCTGTTCCTATGTAACGTGCTCGAGGGGCTGAATGGCCTCCTCCTGTTCCGATGTAACGTGCTCGAGGGGCTGAATGGCCTCCTCATTTTCCTCTGTACCAGGCTCGAGGGGCTGAATGGGCCTCCTCCAATTCCGATGGAAGAGGCTCGAGGGGCTGAAGGGGCCTCCTCCTGTTCCTGTGTAACAGGCTCGAGGGGCTGAATGGGCCTCCTCCTGTTCCTGTTTAAATCATTCTAGGGGCTGAATGGGCCTCCTCCTGTCCCTGTGTAACAGGCTCGAGGGGCTAAATGGCCTCCTCCTGTCCCTGTGTAACAGGCTCGAGGGGCTAAATGGCCTCCTCCTGTTCCTGTGTAACAGGCTCGAGAGGCTGAATGGGCCTCCTCATTTTCTTCTGTACCAGGCTCGAGGGGCTGAGTGGGCCTCCTGTTCCTGTGTAACATGCTCGAGGGGCTGAATGGGCCTTCTCCTGTTCCTATGTAAAAAGCTCGAGGGGCTGAATGGGCCGCCTCCTGTTCCTGTGTAACAGGATCGAGGGGCTGAATGGGCCTCCTCCTTTTCCTGTGCAACAGGCTCGAGCGGCTGAATGGGCTTCCTCCTGTTCCTGTGTAACATGCTCGAAGGGCTGAATGGCCTCCTCATGTTCCTCTGTACCAGGCTCGAGGGACTGAATGGGCCTCCTCCTGTTCCTGTTTAAATCATTCTAGGGGCTGAATGGACCTCCTCCTGTTCCTCTGTAACGGGCTCGAGGGGCTGAATGGGCCTCCTCCTGTTCCTCTGTAACGGGCTCGAGGGGCTGAATGGGCCTCCTCATGTTCCTCTGTACCAGGCTCGAGGGACTGAATGGGCCTCCTCCTGTTCCTGTGTAACAGGATCGAGGGGCTGAATGGGCCTCCTCCTGTTCCTGTGTAACAGGCTCGAGTGGCTGAATGGGCTCCTCATGTTCCGCTGCAATAGGCTCGAGGGGCTGAGTGGGCCCCTCCTGTACCTGTGTAACAGGCTAGAGAGGCTGAATGGGCCTCCTCCTGTTTTTGTGTAACGTGCTCGAAGGACTGATTGGGCCTCCTCCTGTTCCTGTGTAACAGGCTCGAGGGGCTGAATGGCCTCCTCCTGTTCCTGTGTAACAGGCTCGAGGGGCTGAATGGGCCTCCTCCTTTTCCGGTGTAACAGGCTCGAGCGGCTGAATGGCCTCCTCATGTTCCTCTGTACCAGGCTCGAGGGACTGAATGGGCCTCCTCCTGTTCCTGTTTAAATCATTCTAGGGGCTGAATGGGCCTCCTCCTGTTCCTCTGTAACGGGCTCGAGGGGCTGAATGGGCCTCCTCCTGTTCCTCTGTAACGGGCTCGAGGGGCTGAATGGGCCTCCTCATGTTCCTCTGTACCAGGCTCAAGGGACTGAATGGGCCTCCTCCTGTTCCTGTTTAAATCATTCTAGGGGCTGAATGGGCCTCCTCCTGTTCCTCTGTAACGGGCTCGAGGGGCTGAATGGCCTCCTCATGTTCCTCTGTACCAGGCTCGAGGGGCTGAATGGGCCTCCTCCTGTTCCGTTGTAACAGGCTCGAGGGGCTGAATGGGCCGACTCCTGTACCTGTGTAACAGGCTCGAGGGGCTGAATGGCCCTCCTCCTTTTCCGGTGTAATAGGCTCGAGGGGCTGAATGGCCTCCTCATGTTCCTCTGTACTTGGCTCGAGGGACTGAATGGGCCTCCTCCTGTTCCTGTTTAAATCATTCTAGGGGCTGAATGGGCCTCCTCCTGTTCCTCTGTAACGGGCTCGAGGGGCTGAATGGCCTCCTCATGTTCCTCTGTACCAGGCTCGAGGGGCTGAACGGGCCTCCTCCTGTTCCTCTGTACCAGGCTCGAGGGACTGAACGGGCCTCCTCCTGTTCCTGTTTAAATCATTCTAGGGGCTGAATGGGCCTCCTCCTGTTCCTCTGTAACGGGCTCGAGGGGCTGAATGGCCTCCTCATGTTCCTCTGTACCAGGCTCGAGGGGCTGAATGGGCCTCCTCCTGTTCCGTTGTAACAGGCTCGAGGGGCTGAATGGGCCGACTCCTGTTCCTGTGTAACAGGCTCGAGGGGCTGAATGGGCCTCCTCCTTTTCCGGTGTAATAGGCTCGAGGGGCTGAATGGCCTCCTCATGTTCCTCTGTACCAGGCTCGAGGGACTGAATGGGCCTCCTCCTGTTCCTGTTTAAATCATTCTTGGTGATGAATGGGCCTCCTCCTGTTCCTCTGTAACGGGCTCGAGTGGCTGAATGGGCCTCCTCCTGTTCCTCTGTAACAGGCTCGAGGGGCTGAATGGGCCGCCTCCTGTTCCTGTAACAGGCTCGAGGGGCTGAATGGGCCTCCTCCTTTTCCGGTGTAACAGGCTCGAGCGGCTGAATGGGCTTCCTCCTGTTACTGTGTAACAGGCTCGAGGGGCTGAATGGTCTCCTCATGTTCCTCTGTACCAGGCTCGAGGGATTGAATGGGCCTCCTCCTGTTCCTGTTTAAATCATTCTAGGGGCTGAATGGACCTCCTCCTGTTCCTCTGTAACGGGCTCGAGGGGCTGAATGGGCCTCCTCCTGTTCCTCTGTAACGGGGTCGAGGGGCTGAATGGACCTCCTCATGTTCCTCTGTACCAGGCTCGAGGGGCTGAATGGCCTCCTCCTGTTCCTGTGTAACAGGCTCGAGGGGCTGAATGGTCCTCCTCCTGTTCCTGTGTAACAGGCTCGAGGGGCTGAATGGGCTTCATTCTGTTCCTATGTAATAGGCTCGAGCGGCTGAATGGGCCTCCTCATGTTCCTGTGCAACAGGCTCGAGGGGCTGAATGGGCCTCCTCCTGTTCCAGTGTAACAGGCTCGAGGGGCTGAATGGGCCTTCTCCTGTTCCTGTGCAACAGGCTCGAAGGGCTGAATGGGCATCCTCCTGTTCCTGTGCAACAGGCTCGAGGGGCTGAATGGGCCTCCTCCTGTTCCTGTGTAACAGGCTCGAGGGGCTGAATGGGCCTTCTCCTGTTCCTAAGTAAGAGGCTCGAGCGGCTGAATGGGCCTCCTCCTGTTCCTGTGTAATATGCACAAGGGGCTGAATGGGCCTCCTCCTGTTCCTATGTAACATGCTCGAGCGGCTCAATGGGCCTTCTCCTGTTCCTATGTAACAGGCTCGAGCGGCTGAATGGTTCTCCTCCTGATTCTGTGTAACAGGCTCGAGGGGCTGAATGACCTCCTCAGGTTCCTCTGTACCAAGCTCGAGGGGCTGAATGGTCCTCCACCTGTTCCGGTGTAATATGCACAAGGGGCTGAATGGGCCTCCTACCGTTCCTGTGTAACAGACTCGAGCAGCTGAATGGGCCTCCTCCTGTTCTTGTGTAACAGGCGCGAGGGGCTGAATGGGCCTCCTCCTGTTCCGGTGTAATATGCTCGAGGGGCTGAATGGGCCTCCTACCGTTCCTGTGTAACAGACTCGAGCGGCTGAATGGGCCTCCTCCTGTTCCTGTGTAACAGACTCGAGGGGCTGAATGGGCCTGTTCCTGTTCCTGTGTAACAGGCTCGAGGGGCTTAATGGGCCTGTTCCTGTTCCTGTGTAACAGACTCGAGGGGCTGAATGGGCCTGTTCCTGTTCCTGTGTAACAGACTCGAGGGGCTGAATGGGCCTCCTCCTGTTCCTGTGTAAAAGGCTCGAGGGGCTGAATGGGCCTGTTCCTGTTCCTGTGTAACAGACTCGAGGGGCTGAATGGGCCTCCTCGTGTTCCTGTGTAACAGGATCGAGGGGCTGAATGGGCCTCCTCCTGCTCCTGTGCAACAGGCTCGAGGGGCTGAATGGCCTCCTCATGTTCCTCTGTACCAGGCTCGAGGGGCTGAATGGGCCTCCTCCTGTTCCGATGTAATAGGCTCGAGGGGCTGAATGGCCTCCGCATTTTCCTCTGTACCAGGCTCGAGGGGCTGAATGGGCCTCCTCCTGTTCCTATGTAACGTGCTCGAGGGGCTGAATGGCCTCCTCCTGTTCCGATGTAACGTGCTCGAGGGGCTGAATGGCCTCCTCCTGTTCTTGTGTAACAGGCTCGAGGGGCTGAATGGCCTCCTCCTGTTCCTGTGTAACAGGCTCGAGGGGCTGAATGGGCCTCCTCCTTTTCCGGTGTAACAGGCTCGAGCGGCTGAATGGTCTCCTCATGTTCCTCTGTACCAGGCTCGAGGGACTGAATGGGCCTCCTCCTGTTCCTGTTTAAATCATTCTAGGGGCTGAATGGGCCTCCTCCTGTTCCTTTGTAACGGGCTCGAGGGGCTGAATGGGCCTCCTCCTGTTCCTCTGTAACGGGCTCGAGGGGCTGAATGGGCCTCCTCATGTTCCTCTGTACCAGGCTCGAGGGACTGAATGGGCCTCCTCCTGTTCCTGTTTAAATCATTCTAGGGGCTGAATGGGCCTCCTCCTGTTCCTCTGTAACGGGCTCGAGGGGCTGAATGGCCTCCTCATGTTCCTCTGTACCAGGCTCGAGGGGCTGAATGGGCCTCCTCCTGTTCCGTTGTAACAGGCTCGAGGGGCTGAATGGGCCGACTCCTGTTCCTGTGTAACAGGCTCGAGGGGCTGAATGGGCCTCCTCCTTTTCCGGTGTAATAGGCTCGAGGGGCTGAATGGCCTCCTCATGTTCCTCTGTACCAGGCTCGAGGGACTGAATGGGCCTCCTCCTGTTCCTGTTTAAATCATTCTTGGTGATGAATAGGCCTCCTCCTGTTCCTCTGTAACGGGCTCGAGTGGCTGAATGGGCCTCCTCCTGTTCCTGTGTAACAGGCTCGAGGGGCTGAATGGGCCTCCTCCTTTTCCTGTGTAACAGGCTCGAGCGGCTGAATGGGCTTCCTCCTGTTCCTGTGTAACAGGCTCGAGGGGCTGAATGGCCTCCTCATGTTCCTCTGTACCAGGCTCGAGGGATTGAATGGGCCTCCTCCTGTTCCTGTTTAAATCATTCTAGGGGCTGAATGGGCCTCCTCCTGTTCCTCTGTAACGGGCTCGAGGGGCTTAATTGGCCTCCTCCTATTCCTCTGTAACGGGGTCGAGGGGCTGAATGGACCTCCTCATGTTCCTCTGTACCAGGCTCGAGGGGCTGAATGGCCTCCTCCTGTTCCTGTGTAACAGGCTCGAGGGGCTGAATGGTCCTCCTCCTGTTCCTGTGTAACAGGCTCGAGGGGCTGAATGGGCTTCATTCTGTTCCTATGTAATAGGCTCGAGCGGCTGAATGGGCCTCCTCATGTTCCTGTGCAACAGGCTCGAGCGGCTGAATGGGCATCATTCTGTTCCTATGTAACAGGCTCGAGGGGCTGAATGGGCCTCCTCCTGTTCCTGTGCAACAGGCTCGAGGGACTGTATGGGCCTCCTCCTGTTCCAGTGTAACAGGCTCGAGGGGCTGAATGGGCCTTCTCCTGTTCCTGTGCAACAGGCTCGAAGGGCTGAATGGGCATCCTCCTGTTCCTGTGCAACAGGCTCGAGGGGCTGAATGGGCCTCCTCCTGTTCCTGTGTAACAGGCTCGAGGGGCTGAATGGGCCTTCTCCTGTTCCTAAGTAAGAGGCTCGAGCGGCTGAATGGGCCTCCTCCTGTTCCTGTGTAATATGCACAAGGGGCTGAATGGGCCTCCTCCTGTTCCTATGTAACATGCTCGAGCGGCTCAATGGGCCTTCTCCTGTTCCTATGTAACAGGCTCGAGCGGCTGAATGGTCCTCCTCCTGATTCTGTGTAACAGGCTCGAGGGGCTGAATGACCTCCTCAGGTTCCTCTGTACCAAGCTCGAGGGGCTGAATGGTCCTCCACCTGTTCCGGTGTAATATGCACAAGGGGCTGAATGGGCCTCCTCCTGTTCTTGTGTAACAGGCGCGAGGGGCTGAATGGGCCTCCTCCTGTTCCGGTGTAATATGCTCGAGGGGCTGAATGGGCCTCCTACCGTTCCTGTGTAACAGACTCGAGGGGCTGAATGGGCCTCCTCCTGTTCCTGTGTAACAGACTCGAGGGGCTGAATGGGCCTGTTCCTGTTCCTGTGTAACAGGCTCGAGGGGCTTAATGGGCCTGTTCCTGTTCCTGTGTAACAGACTCGAGGGGCTGAATGGGCCTGTTCCTGTTCCTGTGTAACAGACTCGAGGGGCTGAATGGGCCTCCTCCTGTTCCTGTGTAAAAGGCTCGAGGGGCTGAATGGGCCTGTTCCTGTTCCTGTGTAACAGACTCGAGGGGCTGAATGGGCTCCTCATGTTCCGCTGTAATAGGCTCGAGGGGCTGAGTGGGCCCCTCCTGTTCCGGTGAAATAGGCTTGAGGGGCTGAATGGGCCTCCTCCTGTTCCTGTATAACATGCTTGAGCGGCTGAATGGTCCTCCTCCTGTTTCGGTGTAATAAGCACAAGGGGATTAATGGGCCTCCTCCTGTTCCTGTGTAACAGGCTCGAGGGGCTGAGTGGGCCCCTCCTGTTCCTGTGCAACAGGCTCGAGGGGCTGAATGGGCCTCCTGCTGTTATTGCGTAACAGACTCGAGGGGCTGATTGGGCCTCCTCCTGTTCCTGTGTAACAGGCTCGAGGGGCTGAATGGCCTCCTCATGTTCCTCTGTACCAGGCTCGAGGGGCTGAATGGGCCTCCTCCTGTTCCGATGTAACAGGCTCGAGGGGCTGAATGGGCCGCCTCCTGTTCCTGTGTAACAGGCTCGAGGGGCTGAATGGCTGCCTCCTGTTCCTGTGAAACAGACTCGAGGGGCTGAATGGGCCTCCTCCTGTTCCTGTGTAACAGGCTCGAGGGGCTGAATGGGCCTCTCCTGTTCCTGTGTAACAGGCTCGAGGGGCTGAGTGGGCCCCTCCTGTTCCTGTGCAACAGGCTCGAGGGGCTGAATGGGCCTCCTGCTGTTATTGCGTAACAGACTCGAGGGGCTGATTGGGCCTCCTCCTGTTCCTGTGTAACAGGCTCGAGGGGCTGAATGGCCTCCTCATGTTCCTCTGTACCAGGCTCGAGGGGCTGAATGGGCCTCCTCCTGTTCCGATGTAACAGGCTCGAGGGGCTGAATGGGCCGCCTCCTGTTCCTGTGTAACAGGCTCGAGGGGCTGAATGGCTGCCTCCTGTTCCTGTGAAACAGACTCGAGGGGCTGAATGGGCCTCCTCCTGTTCCTGTGTAACAGGCTCGAGGGGCTGAATGGGCCTTCTCCTGTTCCGAAGTAAGAGGCTCAGGCGGCTGAATATTTCTCCTCCTGTTCCTGTGTAATATGCACAAGGGGCTGAATGGGCCTCCTCCTGTTCCGATGGAACAGGCTCGAGTGGCTGAATGGGCTTCCTCCTGTTCCTGTGTAACAGGCTCAAGGGGCTGAATGGCCTCCTCATGTTCCTCTGTAGCAGGCTCGAGGGGCTGAATGGGCCTCCTGCTGTTCCTGCGTAACAGGCTTGAGAGGCTGAATGGGCCTCCTCCTGTTACTATGTAACGTGCTCGAAGGACTGATTGGGCCTCTTCCTGTTCCTGTGTAACAGGCTCGAGGGGCTGAATGGCCTCCTCCTGTTCCTGTGTAACAGGCTCGAAGGGCTGAAGGGGCCTCCTCCTTTTCCGGTGTAACAGGCTCGAGCGGCTGAATGGCCTCCTCATGTTCCTCTGTACCAGGCTCGAGGGACTGAATGGGCCTCTTCCTGTTCCTGTTTAAATCATTCTAGGGGCTGAATGGGCCTCCTTCTGTTCCTCTGTAACGGGCTCGAGGGGCTGAATGGGCCTCCTCCTGTTCCTCTGTCACGGGCTCGAGGGGCTGACTGGGCCTCCTCATGTTCCTCTGTACCAGGCTCGAGGGACTGAATGGGCCTCCTCCTGTTCCTGTTTAAATCATTCTAGGGGCTGAATGGGCCTCCTCCTGTTCCTCTGTAACGGGCTCGAGGGGCTGAATGGCCTCCTCATGTTCCTCTGTACCAGGCTCGAGGGGCTAAATGGCCTCCTCCTTTTCCGGTGTAACAGGATCGAGGGGCTGAATGGTCCTCCTCCTGTCCCTGTGTAACAGGCTCGAGGGGCCAAATGGCCTCCTCCTGTCCCTGTGGAACAGGCTCGAGGGGCTGAATGGGCCTCCTCCTGTCCCTGTGTAACAGGCTCGAGGGGCTAAATGGCCTCCTGCTGTTCCTGTGTAACAGGCTCGAGAGGCTGAATGGGCCTCCTCATTTTCTTCTGTACCAGGCTCGAGGGGCTGAGTGGGCCTCCTGTTCCTGTGTAAAAAGCTCGAGGGGCTGAATGGGCCACCTCCTGTTCCTGTGTAACAGACTCGAGGGGCTGAATGGGCCTCCTCCTGTTCCTGTGTAACATGCTCGAGGGGCTGAATGGGCCTCCTCCTGTTCCTGTGTAACATGCTCGAGGGGCTGAATGGGCCTCCTCCTGTTCCTGTGCAACAGGCACGAGGGGCTGAATGGGCCTTCTCCTGTTCCTATGTAACGGGCTCGAGGGGCTGAATGGGCCTCCTGCTGTTCCTGTGTAACAGGCTTGAGGGGCTGAATGGGCCTCCTCCTATTCCTATGTAACATGCTCGAAGGGCTGAATGGCCTCCTCATGTTCCTCTGTACCAGGCTCGAGAGGCTGATTGGGCCTCCTCCTGTTCCTGTGTAACAGGCTCGAGGGGCTGAATGGCCTCCTCATGTTCCTCTGTACCAGGCTCGAGGGGCTGAATGGGCCTCCTCCTGTTCCGATGTAATAGGCTCGAGGGGCTGAATGGCCTCCGCATTTTCCTCTGTACCAGGCTCGAGGGGCTGAATGGGCCTCCTCCTGTTCCTATGTAACATGCTCGAGGGGCTGAATGGCCTCCTCCTGTTCCGATGTAACGTGCTCGAGGGGCTGAATGGCCTCCTCCTGTTCTTGTGTAACAGGCTCGAGGGGCTGAATGGCCTCCTCCTGTTCCTGTGTAACAGGCTCGAGGGGCTGAATGGGCCTCCTCCTTTTCCGGTGTAACAGGCTCGAGCGGCTGAATGGTCTCCTCATGTTCCTCTGTACCAGGCTCGAGGGACTGAATGGGCCTCCTCCTGTTCCTGTTTAAATCATTCTAGGGGCTGAATGGGCCTCCTCCTGTTCCTTTGTAACGGGCTCGAGGGGCTGAATGGGCCTCCTCCTGTTCCTCTGTAACGGGCTCGAGGGGCTGAATGGGCCTCCTCATGTTCCTCTATACCAGGCTCGAGGGACTGAATGGGCCTCCTCCTGTTCCTGTTTAAATCATTCTAGGGGCTGAATGGGTCTCCTCCTGTTCCTCTGTAACGGGCTCGAGGGGCTGAATGGCCTCCTCATGTTCCTCTGTACCAGGCTCGAGGGGCTGAATGGGCCTCCTCCTGTTCCGTTGTAACAGGCTCGAGGGGCTGAATGGGCCAACTCCTGTACCTGTGTAACAGGCTCGAGGGGCTGAATGGGCCTCCTCCTTTTCCGGTGTAATAGGCTCGAGGGGCTGAATGGCCTCCTCATGTTCCTCTGTACCAGGCTCGAGGGACTGAATGGGCCTCCTCCTGTTCCTGTTTAAATCATTCTTGGTGATGAATGGGCCTCCTCCTGTTCCTCTGTAACGGGCTCGAGGGGCTGAATGGGCCTCCTCCTGTTCCTCTGTAACGGGCTCGAGGGGCTGAATGGGCCTCCTCATGTTCCTCTGTACCAGGCTCGAGGGACTGAATGGGCCTCCTCCTGTTCCTGTTTAAATCATTCTAGGGGCTGAATGGGCCTCCTCCTGTTCCTCTGTAACGGGCTCGAGGGGCTGAATGGCCTCCTCATGTTCCTCTGTACCAGGCTCGAGGGGCTGAATGGGCCTCCTCCTGTTCCGTTGTAACAGGCTCGAGGGGCTGAATGGGCCTCCTCCTGTCCCTGTGTAACAGGCTCGAGGGGCTAAATGGCCTCCTGCTGTTCCTGTGTAACAGGCTCGAGAGGCTGAATGGGCCTCCTCATTTTCTTCTGCACCAGGCTCGAGGGGCTGAGTGGGCCTCCTGTTCCTGTGTAAAAAGCTCGAGGGGCTGAATGGGCCACCTCCTGTTCCTGTGTAACAGACTCGAGGGGCTGAATGGGCCTCCTCCTGTTCCTGTGTAACATGCTCGAGGGGCTGAATGGGCCTCCTCCTGTTCCTGTGTAACATGCTCGAGGGGCTGAATGGGCCTCCTCCTGTTCCTGAGCAACAGGCACGAGGGGCTGAATGGGCCTTCTCCTGTTCCTATGTAACGGGCTCGAGGGGCTGAATGGGCCTCCTGCTGTTCCTGTGTAACAGGCATGAGGGGCTGAATGGGCCTCCTCCTATTCCTATGTAACATGCTCGAAGGGCTGAATGGCCTCCTCATGTTCCTCTGTACCAGGCTCGAGAGGCTGATTGGGCCTCCTCCTGTTCCTGTGTAACAGGCTCGAGGGGCTGAATGGCCTCCTCATGTTCCTCTGTACCAGGCTCGAGGGGCTGAATGGGCCTCCTCCTGTTCCGATGTAATAGGCTCGAGGGGCTGAATGGCCTCCGCATTTTCCTCTGTACCAGGCTCGAGGGGCTGAATGGGCCTCCTCCTGTTCCTATGTAACGTGCTCGAGGGGCTGAATGGCCTCCTCCTGTTCCGATGTAACGTGCTCGAGGGGCTGAATGGCCTCCTCCTGTTCTTGTGTAACAGGCTCGAGGGGCTGAATGGCCTCCTCCTGTTCCTGTGTAACAGGCTCGAGGGGCTGAATGGGCCTCCTCCTTTTCCGGTGTAACAGGCTCGAGCGGCTGAATGGTCTCCTCATGTTCCTCTGTACCAGGCTCGAGGGACTGAATGGGCCTCCTCCTGTTCCTGTTTAAATCATTCTAGGGGCTGAATGGGCCTCCTCCTGTTCCTTTGTTACGGGCTCGAGGGGCTGAATGGGCCTCCTCCTGTTCCTCTGTAATGGGCTCGAGGGGCTGAATGGGCCTCCTCATGTTCCTCTGTACCAGGCTCGAGGGACTGAATGGGCCTCCTCCTGTTCCTGTTTAAATCATTCTAGGGGCTGAATGGGCCTCCTCCTGTTCCTCTGTAACGGGCTCGAGGGGCTGAATGGCCTCCTCATGTTCCTCTTTACCAGGCTCGAGGGGCTGAATGGGCCTCCTCCTGTTCCGTTGTAACAGGCTCGAGGGGCTGAATGGGCCAACTCCTGTACCTGTGTAACAGGCTCGAGGGGCTGAATGGGCCTCCTCCTTTTCCGGTGTAATAGGCTCGAGGGGCTGAATGGCCTCCTCATGTTCCTCTGTACCAGGCTCGAGGGACTGAATGGGCCTCTTCCTGTTCCTGTTTAAATCATTCTAGGGGCTGAATGGGCCTCCTTCTGTTCCTCTGTAACGGGCTCGAGGGGCTGAATGGGCCTCCTCCTGTTCCTCTGTCACGGGCTCGAGGGGCTGACTGGGCCTCCTCATGTTCCTCTGTACCAGGCTCGAGGGACTGAATGGGCCTCCTCCTGTTCCTGTTTAAATCATTCTAGGGGCTGAATGGGCCTCCTCCTGTTCCTCTGTAACGGGCTCGAGGGGCTGAATGGCCTCCTCATGTTCCTCTGTACCAGGCTCGAGGGGCTAAATGGCCTCCTCCTTTTCCGGTGTAACAGGATCGAGGGGCTGAATGGTCCTCCTCCTGTCCCTGTGTAACAGGCTCGAGGGGCCAAATGGCCTCCTCCTGTCCCTGTGGAACAGGCTCGAGGGGCTGAATGGGCCTCCTCCTGTCCCTGTGTAACAGGCTCGAGGGGCTAAATGGCCTCCTGCTGTTCCTGTGTAACAGGCTCGAGAGGCTGAATGGGCCTCCTCATTTTCTTCTGTACCAGGCTCGAGGGGCTGAGTGGGCCTCCTGTTCCTGTGTAAAAAGCTCGAGGGGCTGAATGGGCCACCTCCTGTTCCTGTGTAACAGACTCGAGGGGCTGAATGGGCCTCCTCCTGTTCCTGTGTAACATGCTCGAGGGGCTGAATGGGCCTCCTCCTGTTCCTGTGTAACATGCTCGAGGGGCTGAATGGGCCTCCTCCTGTTCCTGTGCAACAGGCACGAGGGGCTGAATGGGCCTTCTCCTGTTCCTATGTAACGGGCTCGAGGGGCTGAATGGGCCTCCTGCTGTTCCTGTGTAACAGGCTTGAGGGGCTGAATGGGCCTCCTCCTATTCCTATGTAACATGCTCGAAGGGCTGAATGGCCTCCTCATGTTCCTCTGTACCAGGCTCGAGAGGCTGATTGGGCCTCCTCCTGTTCCTGTGTAACAGGCTCGAGCGGCTGAATGGCCTCCTCATGTTCCTCTGTACCAGGCTCGAGGGGCTGAATGGGCCTCCTCCTGTTCCGATGTAATAGGCTCGAGGGGCTGAATGGCCTCCGCATTTTCCTCTGTACCAGGCTCGAGGGGCTGAATGGGCCTCCTCCTGTTCCTATGTAACATGCTCGAGGGGCTGAATGGCCTCCTCCTGTTCCGATGTAACGTTCTCGAGGGGCTGAATGGCCTCCTCCTGTTCTTGTGTAACAGGCTCGAGGGGCTGAATGGCCTCCTCCTGTTCCTGTGTAACAGGCTCGAGGGGCTGAATGGGCCTCCTCCTTTTCCGGTGTAACAGGCTCGAGCGGCTGAATGGTCTCCTCATGTTCCTCTGTACCAGGCTCGAGGGACTGAATGGGCCTCCTCCTGTTCCTGTTTAAATCATTCTAGGGGCTGAATGGGCCTCCTCCTGTTCCTTTGTAACGGGCTCGAGGGGCTGAATGGGCCTCCTCCTGTTCCTCTGTAACGGGCTCGAGGGGCTGAATGGGCCTCCTCATGTTCCTCTATACCAGGCTCGAGGGACTGAATGGGCCTCCTCCTGTTCCTGTTTAAATCATTCTAGGGGCTGAATGGGTCTCCTCCTGTTCCTCTGTAACGGGCTCGAGGGGCTGAATGGCCTCCTCATGTTCCTCTGTACCAGACTCGAGGGGCTGAATGGGCCTCCTCCTGTTCCGTTGTAACAGGCTCGAGGGGCTGAATGGGCCAACTCCTGTACCTGTGTAACAGGCTCGAGGGGCTGAATGGGCCTCCTCCTTTTCCGGTGTAATAGGCTCGAGGGGCTGAATGGCCTCCTCATGTTCCTCTGTACCAGGCTCGAGGGACTGAATGGGCCTCCTCCTGTTCCTGTTTAAATCATTCTTGGTGATGAATGGGCCTCCTCCTGTTCCTCTGTAACGGGCTCGAGGGGCTGAATGGGCCTCCTCCTGTTCCTCTGTAACGGGCTCGAGGGGCTGAATGGGCCTCCTCATGTTCCTCTGTACCAGGCTCGAGGGACTGAATGGGCCTCCTCCTGTTCCTGTTTAAATCATTCTAGGGGCTGAATGGGCCTCCTCCTGTTCCTCTGTAACGGGCTCGAGGGGCTGAATGGCCTCCTCATGTTCCTCTGTACCAGGCTCGAGGGGCTGAATGGGCCTCCTCCTGTTCCGTTGTAACAGGCTCGAGGGGCTGAATGGGCCTCCTCCTGTCCCTGTGTAACAGGCTCGAGGGGCTAAATGGCCTCCTGCTGTTCCTGTGTAACAGGCTCGAGAGGCTGAATGGGCCTCCTCATTTTCTTCTGCACCAGGCTCGAGGGGCTGAGTGGGCCTCCTGTTCCTGTGTAAAAAGCTCGAGGGGCTGAATGGGCCACCTCCTGTTCCTGTGTAACAGACTCGAGGGGCTGAATGGGCCTCCTCCTGTTCCTGTGTAACATGCTCGAGGGGCTGAATGGGCCTCCTCCTGTTCCTGTGTAACATGCTCGAGGGGCTGAATGGGCCTCCTCCTGTTCCTGAGCAACAGGCACGAGGGGCTGAATGGGCCTTCTCCTGTTCCTATGTAACGGGCTCGAGGGGCTGAATGGGCCTCCTGCTGTTCCTGTGTAACAGGCTTGAGGGGCTGAATGGGCCTCCTCCTATTCCTATGTAACATGCTCGAAGGGCTGAATGGCCTCCTCATGTTCCTCTGTACCAGGCTCGAGAGGCTGATTGGGCCTCCTCCTGTTCCTGTGTAACAGGCTCGAGGGGCTGAATGGCCTCCTCATGTTCCTCTGTACCAGGCTCGAGGGGCTGAATGGGCCTCCTCCTGTTCCGATGTAATAGGCTCGAGGGGCTGAATGGCCTCCGCATTTTCCTCTGTACCAGGCTCGAGGGGCTGAATGGGCCTCCTCCTGTTCCTATGTAACGTGCTCGAGGGGCTGAATGGCCTCCTCCTGTTCCGATGTAACGTGCTCGAGGGGCTGAATGGCCTCCTCCTGTTCTTGTGTAACAGGCTCGAGGGGCTGAATGGCCTCCTCCTGTTCCTGTGTAACAGGCTCGAGGGGCTGAATGGGCCTCCTCCTTTTCCGGTGTAACAGGCTCGAGCGGCTGAATGGTCTCCTCATGTTCCTCTGTACCAGGCTCGAGGGACTGAATGGGCCTCCTCCTGTTCCTGTTTAAATCATTCTAGGGGCTGAATGGGCCTCCTCCTGTTCCTCTGTAACGGGCTCGAGGGGCTGAATGGGCCTCCTCATGTTCCTCTGTACCAGGCTCGAGGGACTGAATGGGCCTCCTCCTGTTCCTGTTTAAATCATTCTAGGGGCTGAATGGGCCTCCTCCTGTTCCTCTGTAACGGGCTCGAGGGGCTGAATGGCCTCCTCATGTTCCTCTTTACCAGGCTCGAGGGGCTGAATGGGCCTCCTCCTGTTCCGTTGTAACAGGCTCGAGGGGCTGAATGGGCCAACTCCTGTACCTGTGTAACAGGCTCGAGGGGCTGAATGGGTCTCCTCCTTTTCCGGTGTAATAGGCTCGAGGGGCTGAATGGCCTCCTCATGTTCCTCTGTACCAGGCTCGAGGGACTGAATGGGCCTCCTCCTGTTCCTGTTTAAATCATTCTTGGTGATGAATGGGCCTCCTCCTGTTCCTCTGTAACGGGCTCGAGGGGCTGAATGGGCCTCCTCCTGTTCCTCTGTAACGGGCTCGAGGGGCTGAATGGGCCTCCTCATGTTCCTCTGTACCAGGCTCGAGGGACTGAATGGGCCTCCTCCTGTTCCTGTTTAAATCATTCTAGGGGCTGAATGGGCCTCCTCCTGTTCCTCTGTAACGGGCTCGAGGGGCTGAATGGCCTCCTCATGTTCCTCTGTACCAGGCTCGAGGGGCTGAATGGGCCTCCTCCTGTTCCGTTGTAACAGGCTCGAGGGGCTGAATGGGCCGACTCCTGTTCCTGTGTAACAGGCTCGAGGGGCTGAATGGGCCTCCTCCTTTTCCGGTGTAATAGGCTCGAGGGGCTGAATGGCCTCCTCATGTTCCTCTGTACCAGGCTCGAGGGACTGAATGGGCCTCCTCCTGTTCCTGTTTAAATCATTCTTGGTGATGAATAGGCCTCCTCCTGTTCCTCTGTAACGGGCTCGAGTGGCTGAATGGGCCTCCTCCTGTTCCTCTGTAACAGGTTCGAGGGGCTGAATGGGCCGCCTCCTGTTCCTGTAACAGGCTCGAGCGGCTGAATGGGCTTCCTCCTGTTACTGTGTAACAGACTCGAGGGGCTGAATGGCCTCCTCCTGTTCCTGTGTAACAGGCTCGAGGGGCTGAATGGCCTCCTCATGTTCCTCTGTACCAGGCTCGAGGGATTGAATGGGCCTCCTCCTGTTCCTGTTTAAATCATTCTAGGGGCTGAATGGGCCTCCTCCTGTTCCTCTGTAACGGGCTCGAGGGGCTGAATGGGCCTCCTCCTATTCCTCTGTAACGGGGTCGAGGGGCTGAATGGACCTCCTCATGTTCCTCTGTACCAGGCTCGAGGGGCTGAATGGCCTCCTCCTGTTCCTGTGTAACAGGCTCGAGGGGCTGAATGGTCCTCCTCCTGTTCCTGTGTAACAGGCTCGAGGGGCTGAATGGGCTTCATTCTGTTCCTATGTAATAGGCTCGAGCGGCTGAATGGGCCTCCTCATGTTCCTGTGCAACAGGCTCGAGCGGCTGAATGGGCATCATTCTGTTCCTATGTAACAGGCTCGAGGGGCTGAATGGGCCTCCTCCTGTTCCTGTGCAACAGGCTCGAGGGGCTGAATGGGCCTCCTCCTGTTCCAGTGTAACAGGCTCGAGGGGCTGAATGGGCCTTCTCCTGTTCCTGTGCAACAGGCTCGAAGGGCTGAATGGGCATCCTCCTGTTCCTGTGCAACAGGCTCGAGGGGCTGAATGGGCCTCCTCCTGTTCCTGTGTAACAGGCTTGAGGGGCTGAATGGGCCTTCTCCTGTTCCTAACTAAGAGGCTCGAGCGGCTGAATGGGCCTCCTCCTGTTCCTGTGTAATATGCACAAGGGGCTGAATGGGCCTCCTCCTGTTCCTATGTAACATGCTCGAGGGGCTGAATGGGCCTCCTCCTGTTCCTATGTAACAGGCTCGAGCGGCTGAATGGGCTTCCTCCTGTTACTGTGTAACAGGCTCGAGGGGCTGAATGGGCCTCCTCCTTTTCCTGTGTAACAGGCTCGAGGGGCTGAATGGCCTCCTCATGTTCCTCTCTACCAGGCTCGAGGGATTGAATGGGCCTCCTCCTGTTCCTGTTTAAATCATTCTAGGGGCTGAATGGGCCTCCTCCTGTTCCTCTGTAACGGGCTCGAGGGGCTGAATGGCCTCCTCCTGTTCCTCTGTAACGGGGTCGAGGGGCTGAATGGACCTCCTCATGTTCCTCTGTACCAGGCTCGAGGGGCTGAATGGCCTCCTCCTGTTCCTGTGTAACAGGCTCGAGGGGCTGAATGGGCCTCCTCATGTTCCTGTGCAACAGGCTCGAGCGGCTGAATGGGCATCATTCTGTTCCTATGTAACAGGCTCGAGGGGCTGAATGGGCCTCCCCCTGTTCCTGTGCAACAGGCTCGAGGGGCTGAATGGGCCTCCTCCTGTTCCTGTGCAACAGGCTCGAGGGGCTGAATGGGCCTTCTCCTGTTCCTGTGCAACAGGCTCGAGGGGCTGAATGGGCCTCCTCCTGTTCCTGTGCAACAGGCTCGAGGGGCTGAATGGGCCTGTTCCTGTTCCTGTGTAACAGGATCGAGGGGCTGAATGGGCCTCCTCCTGTTCCTGTGCAACAGGCGTGAAGGGCTGAATGGGCCTCCTCCTGTTCCGGTGTAATATGCTCGAGGGGCTGAATGGGCCTCCTACCGTTCCTGTGTAACAGACTCGAGGGGCTGAATGGGCCTCCTCCTGTTCCTGTGTAACAGACTCGAGGGGCTGAATGGGCCTGTTCCTGTTCCTGTGTAACAGGATCGAGGGGCTGAATGGGCCTCCTCCTGTTCCTGTGCAACAGGCTCGAGTGCCTGAATGGGCTCCTCATGTTCCGCTGTAATAGGCTCGAGGGGCTGAGTGGGCCCCTCCTGTTCCGGTGAAATAGGCTTGAGGGGCTGAATGGGCCTCCTCCTGTTCCTGTATAACATGCTTGAGCGGCTGAATGGTCCTCCTCCTATTCCGGTGTAAAAGGCACAAGGGGCTGAATGTGCCTCCTCCTGTTCCTGTGCAACAGGCTCGAGTGGCTGAATGGTACTCCTTCTGTTCCTGTGTAACAGGCTTGAGGGGCTTAATGGGCCTCCTCCTGTTCCGATGTAATAGGCTTGAGGGGCTGAATGGGCCTTCTCCTGTTCCGGTGTAACAGCCTCAAGGGGTTGAATGGTCCTCCTCCTGATCCTGTGTAACAGGCTCGAGGGGCTGAATGGTCCTCCTCCTATTCCGGTGTAAAAGGCACAAGGGGCTGAATGTGCCTCCTCCTGTTCCTGTGCAACAGGCTCAAGTGGCTGAATGGTACTCCTTCTGTTCCTGTGTAACAGGCTTGAGGGGCTGAATGGGTCTCCTCCTGTTCCGATGTAATAGGCTTGAGGGGCTGAATGGGCCTTCTCCTGTTCCGGTGTAACAGCCTCAAGGGGTTGAATGGTCCTCCTCCTGATCCTGTGTAACAGGCTCGAGGGGCTGAATGGGCCTACTCCTGTTCCTGTGTAACATGCTCGAGGGGCTGAATGGGCCTCCTCCTGTTCCTATGTTACAGGCTCGAGGGGCTGAATGGGCCTCCTCCTGTTCCTCTGTAACAGCTCGAGGGGCTGAATGGGCCTCCTCCTGTTCCTGTGTAACAGGCTCGAGGGGCTGAATGGGCCTCCTCCTGTTCCTGTGTAACAGGCTCAAGGTGCTAGATGGGCCTTCTCCTGTTCCTGTGTAAATCATTCGAGGGGCTGAACGGGCCTTCTCCTGTTCCTGTGCAACAGGCTCGAGGGGCAGAATGGACCTCCTTCTGTTCCTGTGTATCATGCTCGAGGGGCTGAATGGGCCTCATTCTGTTCCTATGTAACAGGCTCGAGGGGCTAAATGGGCATCCACCTGTTCCTGTGTAACAGGCTCGAGCGGCTGAATGGGCCTCCTCCTGTTCCTGTGTAAGAGGCTCGAGGGGCTGAATGGGCCTACTCCTGTTCCTGTGTAACAGGCTCGAGGGGCTGAATGGGCCTCCTCCTGTTCCTGTGTAACAGGATCGAGGGGCTGAATGGGCCTTCTCCTGTTCCTGTGTAACAGGCTCGAGGGGCTGAATGGGCCTCCTCCTGTTCCTGTGTAACAGGTTTGAGGGGCTGAATGGGCCTCCTCCTGTTCCGGTGTAACAACCTCAAGGGGCTGAATGGTCCTCCTCCTGATCCTGTGTAACAGGTTTGAGGAACTGAATGGCCTCCTCAGGTTCCTCTGTACCAAGCTCGAGGTGCTGACTGGTCCTCCTCCTGTTCCGGTGTAATAGACACAAGGGGCTGTATGGGCCTCCTCCTGTTCCTGTGTAACTGGCTCGAGGGGCTGACTGGATTCCTCCTGCTCCCATGTAATAAACTGGAGCGGCTGAATGGGCCTCCTCCTGTTCCGGTGTAATACGCACGAGGGGCTGAGTGGGCCTCTCCTGTTCCTGTGTAACATACTCGAGGGGCTGAATGGGTCGCCTCCTTTTCCTGTGAAACAGATTCGAGGGGCCGAATGGGCCTCCTCCTGTTCCTGTGTAACAGGCTCGAGGGGCTGAATGTGCCTTCTCTTGTTCCTGTGTAAATTATTCGAGGGGCTGAATGGGCCTTCTGCTTTTCCTGTGTAACATGCTCGAGGGACTGAATGGACCTCATTCTGTTCCTGTGTAACAGGCTCGACGGGCTGAATGGGCCTCCTCCTGTTCCTGTGCAACAGGTTCGAGGGGCAGAATGGGCCTCCTCCTGTTCCTGTGTAATAGGCTCGAGGGGCTGAATGGGCCTCCTCCTATTCCTATGTAACAGGCTCAAGTTACAAATGGGCCTCCTCCTGTTCCTGTGCAACAGGATCGAGGGGCAGAATGGGCCTCCTCCTGTTCCTGTGTAATAGGCTCGAGGGGCTGAATGGGCCTCCTCCTGTTCCTGTGGAACAGGCTCGAGGGGCTGAATGGTCCTCCTCCTGTTCCTGTGTAACAGCTCGAGGGGCTGAATGGGCCTCCTCCTGTTCCTGTGTAACAGGCTCGAGGGGCTGAATGGGCCTCATCCTGTTCCTGTGTAACAGGCTTGAGGGGCTGAATGGGCCTCCTCCTGTTCCGGTGTAATACGCTCGAGGGGCTGAGTGGGCCTCTCCTGTTCCTGTGTAACATACTCGAGGGGCTGAATGGGCCACCTCCTTTTCCTGTGAAACAGGCTTGAGGGGCCGAATGGGCCTCTTCCTGTTCCTGTGTAACAGGCTCGAGGGGCTGAATGGGCCTTCTCTTGTTCCTGTGTAAATTATTCGAGGGGCTGAATGGGCCTTCTCCTTTTCCTGTGTAACATGCTCGAGGGGCTGAATGGGCCTCCTCCTGTTCCTGTGTAACAGGATCGAGGGGCTGAATGGGCCTACTCCTGTTCCTGTGTAACAGGCTCGAGGGGCTGAATGGGCCTCCTCCTGTTCCTGTGTAACAGGCTTGAGGGGCTGAATGGGCCTCCTCCTGTTCCGGTGTAACAGCCTCAAGGGGCTGAACGGTCCTCCTCCTGATCCTGTGTAACAGGCTTGAGGAGCTGAATGGCCTCCTCAGGTTCCTCTGTACCAAGCTCGAGGGGCTGAATGGTTCTCCTCCTGTTCCGGTGTAATAGACACAAGGGGCTGTATGGGCCTCCTCCTGCTCCTGTGTAACTGGCTCGAGGGGCTGACTGGCCTCCTCCTGCTCCCATGTAATAAACTGGAGCGGCTGAATGGGCCTCCTCCTGTTCCGGTGTAATACGCATGAGGGGCTGAGTGGGCCTCTCCTGTTCCTGATTAACATACTCGAGGGGCTGAATGGGCCGCCTCCTTTTCCTGTGAAACAGATTCGAGGGGCCGAATGGGCCTCCTCCTGTTCCTGTGTAACATGCTCGAGGGGCTGAATGGACCTCATTCTGTTCCTGTGTAACAGGCTCGACGGGCTGAATGGGCCTCCTCCTGTTCCTGTGCAACAGGTTCGAGGGGCAGAATGGGCCTCCTCCTGTTCCTCTGTACCAAGCTCGAGGGGCTGAATGGTCCTCCTCCTGTTCCGGTGTAATAGACACAAGGGGCTGTATGGGCCTCCTCCTGTTCCTGTGTAACTGGCTCGAGGGGCTGACTGGCCTCCTCCTGCTCCCATGTAATAAACTGGAGCGGCTGAATGGGCCTCCTCCTGTTCCGGTGTAATACGCACGAGGGGCTGAGTGGGCCTCTCCTGTTCCTGTGTAACATACTCGAGGGGCCGAATGGGTCTCCTCCTGTTCCTGTGTAACAGGCTCGAGGGGCTAGATGGGCCTTCTCTTGTTCCTGTGTAAATTATTCGAGGGGCTGAATGGGCCTTCTCCTTTTCCTGTGTCACAGGCTCGAGGGGCTGAATGGACTTCATTCTGTTCCTGTGTAACAGGCTCGACGGGCTGAATGGGCCTCCTCCTGTTCCTGTGTAACAGGCTCGAGGGGCTGAATGGGCCTCCTCCTGTTCCTGTGTAACAGGCTCGAGGGGCTGAATGGGCCACCTCCTATTCCTATGTAACAGGCTCACGTTGCAAATGGGCCTCCTGCTGTTCCTGTGCAACAAGCTAGAGGGGCTGAAAGGGTCTCCTCCGGTTCCTGTGTAACAGGCTCGAGGGGCTGAATGGACCTCCTCCTGTTCCTATGTCACAGGCTCGAGGGGCTGAATGGGCCTCCTCCTGTTCCTGTGTAACAGACTCGAGGGGCTGAATGGGCCTCCTCCTGTTCCGGTGTAACATCCTCAAGGGGTTGAATGGTCCTCCTCCTGATCCTGTGTAACAGGCTCGAGGGGCTCAATGGCCTCCTCAGGTTCCTCTGTACCAAGCTCGAGGGGCTGAATGGTCCTCCTCCTATTCCGGTGTAAAAGGCACAAGGGGCTGAATGTGCCTCCTCCTGTTCCTGTGCAACAGGCTCGAGTGGCTGAATGGTACTCCTTCTGTTCCTGTGTAACAGGCTCGAGGATCTGAATGGGCCTCCTCCTGTTCCTGTGCAACAGGCTCGAGGGGCTGAATGGGCCTCCTCCTGTTCCGGTGTAACAGCCTCAAGGGGTTGAATGGTCCTCCTCCTGATCCTGTGTAACAGGCTCGAGGGGCTGAATGGTCCTCCTCCTATTCCGGTGTAAAAGGCACAAGGGGCTGAATGTGCCTCCTCCTGTTCCTGTGCAACAGGCTCGAGTGGCTGAATGGTACTCCTTCTGTTCCTGTGTAACAGGCTTGAGGGGCTGAATGGGCCTCCTCCTGTTCCGATGTAATAGGCTTGAGGGGCTGAATGGGCCTTCTCCTGTTCCGGTGTAACAGCCTCAAGGGGTTGAATGGTCCTCCTCCTGATCCTGTGTAACAGGCTCGAGGGGCTGAATGGGCCTACTCCTGTTCCTGTGCAACAGGTTCGAGGGGCAGAATGGGCCTCCTCCTTTTCCTGTGTAATAGGCTCGAGGGGCTGAATGGGCCTCCTCCTATTCCTATGTAACAGGCTCAAGTTGCAAATGGGCCTCCTCCTGTTCCTGTACAACAGGTTCGAGGGGAAGAATGGGCCTCCTCCTGTTCCTGTGTAATAGGCTCGAGGGGCTGAATGGGCCTCCTCCTGTTCCTGTGGAACAGGCTCGAGGGGCTGAATGGTCCTCCTCCTGTTCCTGTGTAACAGCTCGAGGGGCTGAATGGGCCTCCTCCTGTTCCTGTGCAACAGGCTCGAGGGGCTGAATGGGCCTCATCCTGTTCCTGTGTAACAGGCTTGAGGGGCTGAATGGGCCTCCTCCTGTTCCTATGTTACAGGCTCGAGGGGCTGAATGGGCCTCCTCCTGTTCCTCTGTAACAGCTCGAGGGGCTGAATGGGCCTCCTCCTGTTCCTGTGTAACAGGCTCGAGGGGCTGAATGGGCCTCCTCCTGTTCCTGTGTAACAGGCTCAAGGGGCTAGATGGGCCTTCTCCTGTTCCTGTGTAAATCATTCGAGGGGCTGAACGGGCCTTCTCCTGTTCCTGTGCAACAGGCTCGAGGGGCAGAATGGACCTCCTTCTGTTCCTGTGTATCATGCTCGAGGGGCTGAATGGGCCTCATTCTGTTCCTATGTAACAGGCTCGAGGGGCTAAATGGGCATCCACCTGTTCCTGTGTAACAGGCTCGAGCGGCTGAATGGGCCTCTTCCTGTTCCTGTGTAACAGGCTCGAGGGGCTGAATGGGCCTACTTCTGTTCCTGTGTAACAGGCTCGAGGGGCTGAATGGGCCTCCTCCTGTTCCTGTGTAACAGGATCGAGGGGCTGAATGGGCCTTCTCCTGTTCCTGTGTAACAGGCTCGAGGGGCTGAATGGGCCTCCTCCTGTTCCTGTGTAACAGGTTTGAGGGGCTGAATGGGCCTCCTCCTGTTCCCGTGTAACAGCCTCAAGGGGCTGAATGGTCCTCCTCCTGATCCTGTGTAACAGGCTTGAGGAGCTGAATGGCCTCCTCAGGTTCCTCTGTACCAAGCTCGAGGTGCTGACTGGTCCTCCTCCTGTTCCGGTGTAATAGACACAAGGGGCTGTATGGGCCTCCTCCTGTTCCTGTGTAACTGGCTCGAGGGGCTGACTGGCCTCCTCCTGCTCCCATGTAATAAACTGGAGCGGCTGAATGGGCCTCCTCCTGTTCCGGTGTAATACGCACGAGGGGCTGAGTGGGCCTCTCCTGTTCCTGTGTAACATACTCGAGGGGCTGAATGGGCCGCCTCCTCTTCCTGTGAAACAGATTCGAGGGGCCGAATGGGCCTCCTCCTGTTCCTGTGTAACAGGCTCGAGGGGCTGAATGGGCCTTCTCTTGTTCCTGTGTAAATTATTCGAGGGGCTGAATGGGCCTTCTCCTTTTCCTGTGCAACATGCTCGAGGGACTGAATGGACCTCATTCTGTTCCTGTGTAACAGGCTCGACGGGCTGAATGGGCCTACTCCTGTTCCTGTGCAACAGGTTCGAGGGGCAGAATGGGCCTCCTCCTGTTCCTGTGTAATAGGCTCGAGGGGCTGAATGGGCCTCCTCCTATTCCTATGTAACAGGCTCAAGTTGCAAATGGGCCTCCTCCTGTTCCTGTACAACAGGTTCGAGGGGAAGAATGGGCCTCCTCCTGTTCCTGTGTAATAGGCTCGAGGGGCTGAATGGGCCTCCTCCTGTTCCTGTGGAACAGGCTCGAGGGGCTGAATGGTCCTCCTCCTGTTCCTGTGTAACAGCTCGAGGGGCTGAATGGGCCTCCTCCTGTTCCTGTGTAACAGGCTCGAGGGGCTGAATGGGCCTCATCCTGTTCCTGTGTAACAGGCTTGAGGGGCTGAATGGGCGTCCTCCTGTTCCGGTGTTATACGCTCGAGGGGCTGAGTGGGCCTCTCCTGTTCCTGTGTAACATACTCGAGGGGCTGAATGGGCCACCTCCTTTTCCTGTGAAACAGGCTTGAGGGGCCGAATGGCCATCCTCCTGTTCCTGTGTAACAGGATCGAGGGGCTAGATGGGCCTTCTCTTGTTCCTGTGTAAATTATTCGAGGGGCTGAATGGGCCTTCTCCTTTTCCTGTGTAACATGCTCGAGGGGCTGAATGGGCCTCCTCCTGTTCCTGTGTAACAGGATCGAGGGGCTGAATGGGCCTACTCCTGTTCCTGTGTAACAGGCTCGAGGGGCTGAATGGGCCTCCTCCTGTTCCTGTGTAACAGGCTTGAGGGGCTGAATGGGCCTCCTCCTGTTCCGGTGTAACAGCCTCAAGGGGCTGAACGGTCCTCCTCCTGATCCTGTGTAACAGGCTTGAGGAGCTGAATGGCCTCCTCAGGTTCCTCTGTACCAAGCTCGAGGGGCTGAATGGTCCTCCTCCTGTTCCGGTGTAATAGACACAAGGGGCTGTATGGGCCTCCTCCTGTTCCTGTGTAACTGGCTCGAGGGGCTGACTGGCCTCCTCCTGCTCCCATGTAATAAACTGGAGCGGCTGAATGGGCCTCCTCCTGTTCCGGTGTAATACGCATGAGGGGCTGAGTGGGCCTCTCCTGTTCCTGATTAACATACTCGAGGGGCTGAATGGGCCGCCTCCTTTTCCTGTGAAACAGATTCGAGGGGCCGAATGGGCCTCCTCCTGTTCCTGTGTAACATGCTCGAGGGGCTGAATGGACCTCATTCTGTTCCTGTGTAACAGGCTCGACGGGCTGAATGGGCCTCCTCCTGTTCCTGTGCAACAGGTTCGAGGGGCAGAATGGGCCTCCTCCTGTTCCTCTGTACCAAGCTCGAAGGGCTGAATGGTCCTCCTCCTGTTCCTGTGTAACAGGCTCGAGGGGCTGAATGGGCCTCGTCCTGTTCCTGTGTAACAGCTCGAGGGGCTGAATAGGCCTCCTCCTGTTCCTGTGTAACAGGCTCGAGGGGCTGAATGGGCCTCGTCCTGTTCCTGTGTAACAGGCTTGAGGGGCTGAATGGGCCTCCTCCTGTTCCGGTGTAATACGCTCGAGGGGCTGAGTGGGCCTCTCCTGTTCCTGTGTAACATACTCGAGGGGCTGAATGGGCCGCCTCCTTTTCCTGTGAAACAGGCTCGAGGGGCCGAATGGGCCTCCTCCTGTTCCTGTGTAACAGGCTCGAGGGGCTAGATGGGCCTTCTCTTGTTCCTGTGTAAATTATTCGAGGGGCTGAATGGGCCTTCTCCTTTTCCTGTGTAACATGCTCGAGGGGCTGAATGGACCTCATTATGTTCCTGTGTAACAGGCTCGACGGGCTGAATGGGCCTCCTCCTGTTCCTGTGTAATAGGCTCGAGGGGCTGAATGGGCCTCCTCCTGTTCCTGTGTAACAGGCTCGAGGGGCTGAATGGGCCTCCTCCTGTTCCTGTGTAACAGGCTCGAGGGGCTGAATGGCCTCCTCCTGTTCCGATGTAACGTGCTCGAGGGGCTGAATGGCCTCCTCCTGTTCTTGTGTAACAGGCTCGAGGGGCTGAATGGCCTCCTCCTGTTCCTGTGTAACAGGCTCGAGGGGCTGAATGGGCCTCCTAGTTTTCCGGTGTAACAGGCTCGAGCGGCTGAATGGTCTCCTCATGTTCCTCTGTACCAGGCTCGAGGGACTGAATGGGCCTCCTCCTGTTCCTGTTTAAATCATTCTAGGGGCTGAATGGGCCTCCTCCTGTTCCTTTGTAACGGGCTCGAGGGGCTGAATGGGCCTCCTCCTGTTCCTCTGTAACGGGCTCGAGGGGCTGAATGGGCCTCCTCATGTTCCTCTATACCAGGCTCGAGGGACTGAATGGGCCTCCTCCTGTTCCTGTTTAAATCATTCTAGGGGCTGAATGGGTCTCCTCCTGTTCCTCTGTAACGGGCTCGAGGGGCTGAATGGCCTCCTCATGTTCCTCTGTACCAGGCTCGAGGGGCTGAATGGGCCTCCTCCTGTTCCGTTGTAACAGGCTCGAGGGGCTGAATGGGCCAACTCCTGTACCTGTGTAACAGGCTCGAGGGGCTGAATGGGCCTCCTCCTTTTCCGGTGTAATAGGCTCGAGGGGCTGAATGGCCTCCTCATGTTCCTCTGTACCAGGCTCGAGGGACTGAATGGGCCTCCTCCTGTTCCTGTTTAAATCATTCTTGGTGATGAATGGGCCTCCTCCTGTTCCTCTGTAACGGGCTCGAGGGGCTGAATGGGCCTCCTCCTGTTCCTCTGTAACGGGCTCGAGGGGCTGAATGGGCCTCCTCATGTTCCTCTGTACCAGGCTCGAGGGACTGAATGGGCCTCCTCCTGTTCCTGTTTAAATCATTCTAGGGGCTGAATGGGCCTCCTCCTGTTCCTCTGTAACGGGCTCGAGGGGCTGAATGGCCTCCTCATGTTCCTCTGTACCAGGCTCGAGGGGCTGAATGGGCCTCCTCCTGTTCCGTTGTAACAGGCTCGAGGGGCTGAATGGGCCTCCTCCTGTCCCTGTGTAACAGGCTCGAGGGGCTAAATGGCCTCCTGCTGTTCCTGTGTAACAGGCTCGAGAGGCTGAATGGGCCTCCTCATTTTCTTCTGCACCAGGCTCGAGGGGCTGAGTGGGCCTCCTGTTCCTGTGTAAAAAGCTCGAGGGGCTGAATGGGCCACCTCCTGTTCCTGTGTAACAGACTCGAGGGGCTGAATGGGCCTCCTCCTGTTCCTGTGTAACATGCTCGAGGGGCTGAATGGGCCTCCTCCTGTTCCTGTGTAACATGCTCGAGGGGCTGAATGGGCCTCCTCCTGTTCCTGAGCAACAGGCACGAGGGGCTGAATGGGCCTTCTCCTGTTCCTATGTAACGGGCTCGAGGGGCTGAATGGGCCTCCTGCTGTTCCTGTGTAACAGGCATGAGGGGCTGAATGGGCCTCCTCCTATTCCTATGTAACATGCTCGAAGGGCTGAATGGCCTCCTCATGTTCCTCTGTACCAGGCTCGAGAGGCTGATTGGGCCTCCTCCTGTTCCTGTGTAACAGGCTCGAGGGGCTGAATGGCCTCCTCATGTTCCTCTGTACCAGGCTCGAGGGGCTGAATGGGCCTCCTCCTGTTCCGATGTAATAGGCTCGAGGGGCTGAATGGCCTCCGCATTTTCCTCTGTACCAGGCTCGAGGGGCTGAATGGGCCTCCTCCTGTTCCTATGTAACGTGCTCGAGGGGCTGAATGGCCTCCTCCTGTTCCGATGTAACGTGCTCGAGGGGCTGAATGGCCTCCTCCTGTTCTTGTGTAACAGGCTCGAGGGGCTGAATGGCCTCCTCCTGTTCCTGTGTAACAGGCTCGAGGGGCTGAATGCGCCTCCTCCTTTTCCGGTGTAACAGGCTCGAGCGGCTGAATGGTCTCCTCATGTTCCTCTGTACCAGGCTCGAGGGACTGAATGGGCCTCCTCCTGTTCCTGTTTAAATCATTCTAGGGGCTGAATGGGCCTCCTCCTGTTCCTTTGTTACGGGCTCGAGGGGCTGAATGGGCCTCCTCCTGTTCCTCTGTAATGGGCTCGAGGGGCTGAATGGGCCTCCTCATGTTCCTCTGTACCAGGCTCGAGGGACTGAATGGGCCTCCTCCTGTTCCTGTTTAAATCATTCTAGGGGCTGAATGGGCCTCCTCCTGTTCCTCTGTAACGGGCTCGAGGGGCTGAATGGCCTCCTCATGTTCCTCTTTACCAGGCTCGAGGGGCTGAATGGGCCTCCTCCTGTTCCGTTGTAACAGGCTCGAGGGGCTGAATGGGCCAACTCCTGTACCTGTGTAACAGGCTCGAGGGGCTGAATGGGCCTCCTCCTTTTCCGGTGTAATAGGCTCGAGGGGCTGAATGGCCTCCTCATGTTCCTCTGTACCAGGCTCGAGGGACTGAATGGGCCTCTTCCTGTTCCTGTTTAAATCATTCTAGGGGCTGAATGGGCCTCCTTCTGTTCCTCTGTAACGGGCTCGAGGGGCTGAATGGGCCTCCTCCTGTTCCTCTGTCACGGGCTCGAGGGGCTGACTGGGCCTCCTCATGTTCCTCTGTACCAGGCTCGAGGGACTGAATGGGCCTCCTCCTGTTCCTGTTTAAATCATTCTAGGGGCTGAATGGGCCTCCTCCTGTTCCTCTGTAACGGGCTCGAGGGGCTGAATGGCCTCCTCATGTTCCTCTGTACCAGGCTCGAGGGGCTAAATGGCCTCCTCCTTTTCCGGTGTAACAGGATCGAGGGGCTGAATGGTCCTCCTCCTGTCCCTGTGTAACAGGCTCGAGGGGCCAAATGGCCTCCTCCTGTCCCTGTGGAACAGGCTCGAGGGGCTGAATGGGCCTCCTCCTGTCCCTGTGTAACAGGCTCGAGGGGCTAAATGGCCTCCTGCTGTTCCTGTGTAACAGGCTCGAGAGGCTGAATGGGCCTCCTCATTTTCTTCTGTACCAGGCTCGAGGGGCTGAGTGGGCCTCCTGTTCCTGTGTAAAAAGCTCGAGGGGCTGAATGGGCCACCTCCTGTTCCTGTGTAACAGACTCGAGGGGCTGAATGGGCCTCCTCCTGTTCCTGTGTAACATGCTCGAGGGGCTGAATGGGCCTCCTCCTGTTCCTGTGTAACATGCTCGAGGGGCTGAATGGGCCTCCTCCTGTTCCTGTGCAACAGGCACGAGGGGCTGAATGGGCCTTCTCCTGTTCCTATGTAACGGGCTCGAGGGGCTGAATGGGCCTCCTGCTGTTCCTGTGTAACAGGCTTGAGGGGCTGAATGGGCCTCCTCCTATTCCTATGTAACATGCTCGAAGGGCTGAATGGCCTCCTCATGTTCCTCTGTACCAGGCTCGAGAGGCTGATTGGGCCTCCTCCTGTTCCTGTGTAACAGGCTCGAGGGGCTGAATGGCCTCCTCATGTTCCTCTGTACCAGGCTCGAGGGGCTGAATGGGCCTCCTCCTGTTCCGATGTAATAGGCTCGAGGGGCTGAATGGCCTCCGCATTTTCCTCTGTACCAGGCTCGAGGGGCTGAATGGGCCTCCTCCTGTTCCTATGTAACATGCTCGAGGGGCTGAATGGCCTCCTCCTGTTCCGATGTAACGTTCTCGAGGGGCTGAATGGCCTCCTCCTGTTCTTGTGTAACAGGCTCGAGGGGCTGAATGGCCTCCTCCTGTTCCTGTGTAACAGGCTCGAGGGGCTGAATGGGCCTCCTCCTTTTCCGGTGTAACAGGCTCGAGCGGCTGAATGGTCTCCTCATGTTCCTCTGTACCAGGCTCGAGGGACTGAATGGGCCTCCTCCTGTTCCTGTTTAAATCATTCTAGGGGCTGAATGGGCCTCCTCCTGTTCCTTTGTAACGGGCTCGAGGGGCTGAATGGGCCTCCTCCTGTTCCTCTGTAACGGGCTCGAGGGGCTGAATGGGCCTCCTCATGTTCCTCTATACCAGGCTCGAGGGACTGAATGGGCCTCCTCCTGTTCCTGTTTAAATCATTCTAGGGGCTGAATGGGTCTCCTCCTGTTCCTCTGTAACGGGCTCGAGGGGCTGAATGGCCTCCTCATGTTCCTCTGTACCAGACTCGAGGGGCTGAATGGGCCTCCTCCTGTTCCGTTGTAACAGGCTCGAGGGGCTGAATGGGCCAACTCCTGTACCTGTGTAACAGGCTCGAGGGGCTGAATGGGCCTCCTCCTTTTCCGGTGTAATAGGCTCGAGGGGCTGAATGGCCTCCTCATGTTCCTCTGTACCAGGCTCGAGGGACTGAATGGGCCTCCTCCTGTTCCTGTTTAAATCATTCTTGGTGATGAATGGGCCTCCTCCTGTTCCTCTGTAACGGGCTCGAGGGGCTGAATGGGCCTCCTCCTGTTCCTCTGTAACGGGCTCGAGGGGCTGAATGGGCCTCCTCATGTTCCTCTGTACCAGGCTCGAGGGACTGAATGGGCCTCCTCCTGTTCCTGTTTAAATCATTCTAGGGGCTGAATGGGCCTCCTCCTGTTCCTCTGTAACGGGCTCGAGGGGCTGAATGGCCTCCTCATGTTCCTCTGTACCAGGCTCGAGGGGCTGAATGGGCCTCCTCCTGTTCCGTTGTAACAGGCTCGAGGGGCTGAATGGGCCTCCTCCTGTCCCTGTGTAACAGGCTCGAGGGGCTAAATGGCCTCCTGCTGTTCCTGTGTAACAGGCTCGAGAGGCTGAATGGGCCTCCTCATTTTCTTCTGCACCAGGCTCGAGGGGCTGAGTGGGCCTCCTGTTCCTGTGTAAAAAGCTCGAGGGGCTGAATGGGCCACCTCCTGTTCCTGTGTAACAGACTCGAGGGGCTGAATGGGCCTCCTCCTGTTCCTGTGTAACATGCTCGAGGGGCTGAATGGGCCTCCTCCTGTTCCTGTGTAACATGCTCGAGGGGCTGAATGGGCCTCCTCCTGTTCCTGAGCAACAGGCACGAGGGGCTGAATGGGCCTTCTCCTGTTCCTATGTAACGGGCTCGAGGGGCTGAATGGGCCTCCTGCTGTTCCTGTGTAACAGGCTTGAGGGGCTGAATGGGCCTCCTCCTATTCCTATGTAACATGCTCGAAGGGCTGAATGGCCTCCTCATGTTCCTCTGTACCAGGCTCGAGAGGCTGATTGGGCCTCCTCCTGTTCCTGTGTAACAGGCTCGAGGGGCTGAATGGCCTCCTCATGTTCCTCTGTACCAGGCTCGAGGGGCTGAATGGGCCTCCTCCTGTTCCGATGTAATAGGCTCGAGGGGCTGAATGGCCTCCGCATTTTCCTCTGTACCAGGCTCGAGGGGCTGAATGGGCCTCCTCCTGTTCCTATGTAACGTGCTCGAGGGGCTGAATGGCCTCCTCCTGTTCCGATGTAACGTGCTCGAGGGGCTGAATGGCCTCCTCCTGTTCTTGTGTAACAGGCTCGAGGGGCTGAATGGCCTCCTCCTGTTCCTGTGTAACAGGCTCGAGGGGCTGAATGGGCCTCCTCCTTTTCCGGTGTAACAGGCTCGAGCGGCTGAATGGTCTCCTCATGTTCCTCTGTACCAGGCTCGAGGGACTGAATGGGCCTCCTCCTGTTCCTGTTTAAATCATTCTAGGGGCTGAATGGGCCTCCTCCTGTTCCTTTGTTACGGGCTCGAGGGGCTGAATGGGCCTCCTCCTGTTCCTCTGTAACGGGCTCGAGGGGCTGAATGGGCCTCCTCATGTTCCTCTGTACCAGGCTCGAGGGACTGAATGGGCCTCCTCCTGTTCCTGTTTAAATCATTCTAGGGGCTGAATGGGCCTCCTCCTGTTCCTCTGTAACGGGCTCGAGGGGCTGAATGGCCTCCTCATGTTCCTCTTTACCAGGCTCGAGGGGCTGAATGGGCCTCCTCCTGTTCCGTTGTAACAGGCTCGAGGGGCTGAATGGGCCAACTCCTGTACCTGTGTAACAGGCTCGAGGGGCTGAATGGGCCTCCTCCTTTTCCGGTGTAATAGGCTCGAGGGGCTGAATGGCCTCCTCATGTTCCTCTGTACCAGGCTCGAGGGACTGAATGGGCCTCCTCCTGTTCCTGTTTAAATCATTCTTGGTGATGAATGGGCCTCCTCCTGTTCCTCTGTAACGGGCTCGAGGGGCTGAATGGGCCTCCTCCTGTTCCTCTGTAACGGGCTCGAGGGGCTGAATGGGCCTCCTCATGTTCCTCTGTACCAGGCTCGAGGGACTGAATGGGCCTCCTCCTGTTCCTGTTTAAATCATTCTAGGGGCTGAATGGGCCTCCTCCTGTTCCTCTGTAACGGGCTCGAGGGGCTGAATGGCCTCCTCATGTTCCTCTGTACCAGGCTCGAGGGGCTGAATGGGCCTCCTCCTGTTCCGTTGTAACAGGCTCGAGGGGCTGAATGGGCCGACTCCTGTTCCTGTGTAACAGGCTCGAGGGGCTGAATGGGCCTCCTCCTTTTCCGGTGTAATAGGCTCGAGGGGCTGAATGGCCTCCTCATGTTCCTCTGTACCAGGCTCGAGGGACTGAATGGGCCTCCTCCTGTTCCTGTTTAAATCATTCTTGGTGATGAATAGGCCTCCTCCTGTTCCTCTGTAACGGGCTCGAGTGGCTGAATGGGCCTCCTCCTGTTCCTCTGTAACAGGTTCGAGGGGCTGAATGGGCCGCCTCCTGTTCCTGTAACAGGCTCGAGGGGCTGAATGGGTCTCCTCCTTTTCCTGTGTAACAGGCTCGAGGGGCTGAATGGGCTTCCTCCTGTTACTGTGTAACAGACTCGAGGGGCTGAATGGGTCTCCTCCTTTTCCTGTGTAACAGGCTCGAGGGGCTGAATGGGTCTCCTCCTTTTCCTGTGTAACAGGCTCGAGCGGCTGAATGGGCTTCCTCCTGTTACTGTGTAACAGACTCGAGGGGCTGAATGGCCTCCTCCTGTTCCTGTGTAACAGGCTCGAGGGGCTGAATGGCCTCCTCATGTTCCTCTGTACCAGGCTCGAGGGATTGAATGGGCCTCCTCCTGTTCCTGTTTAAATCATTCTAGGGGCTGAATGGGCCTCCTCCTGTTCCTCTGTAACGGGCTCGAGGGGCTGAATGGGCCTCCTCCTATTCCTCTGTAACGGGGTCGAGGGGCTGAATGGACCTCCTCATGTTCCTCTGTACCAGGCTCGAGGGGCTGAATGGCCTCCTCCTGTTCCTGTGTAACAGGCTCGAGGGGCTGAATGGTCCTCCTCCTGTTCCTGTGTAACAGGCTCGAGGGGCTGAATGGGCCTCCTCCTGTTCCTGTGTAACAGGCTCGAGGGGCTGAATGGGCTTCATTCTGTTCCTATGTAATAGGCTCGAGCGGCTGAATGGGCCTCCTCATGTTCCTGTGCAACAGGCTCGAGCGGCTGAATGGGCATCATTCTGTTCCTATGTAACAGGCTCGAGGGGCTGAATGGGCCTCCTCCTGTTCCTGTGCAACAGGCTCGAGGGGCTGAATGGGCCTCCTCCTGTTCCAGTGTAACAGGCTCGAGGGGCTGAATGGGCCTTCTCCTGTTCCTGTGCAACAGGCTCGAAGGGCTGAATGGGCATCCTCCTGTTCCTGTGCAACAGGCTCGAGGGGCTGAATGGGCCTCCTCCTGTTCCTGTGTAACAGGCTTGAGGGGCTGAATGGGCCTTCTCCTGTTCCTAACTAAGAGGCTCGAGCGGCTGAATGGGCCTCCTCCTGTTCCTGTGTAATATGCACAAGGGGCTGAATGGGCCTCCTCCTGTTCCTATGTAACATGCTCGAGGGGCTGAATGGGCCTCCTCCTGTTCCTATGTAACAGGCTCGAGCGGCTGAATGGGCCTCCTCCTGTTCCTGTGTAACAGGCTCGAGGGGCTGAATGGGCCTCCTCCTTTTCCTGTGTAACAGGCTCGAGGGGCTGAATGGCCTCCTCATGTTCCTCTCTACCAGGCTCGAGGGATTGAATGGGCCTCCTCCTGTTCCTGTTTAAATCATTCTAGGGGCTGAATGGGCCTCCTCCTGTTCCTCTGTAACGGGCTCGAGGGGCTGAATGGCCTCCTCCTGTTCCTCTGTAACGGGGTCGAGGGGCTGAATGGACCTCCTCATGTTCCTCTGTACCAGGCTCGAGGGGCTGAATGGCCTCCTCCTGTTCCTGTGTAACAGGCTCGAGGGGCTGAATGGGCCTCCTCATGTTCCTGTGCAACAGGCTCGAGCGGCTGAATGGGCATCATTCTGTTCCTATGTAACAGGCTCGAGGGGCTGAATGGGCCTCCCCCTGTTCCTGTGCAACAGGCTCGAGGGGCTGAATGGGCCTCCTCCTGTTCCTGTGTAACAGGCTCGAGGGGCTGAATGGGCCTTCTCCTGTTCCTGTGCAACAGGCTCGAGGGGCTGAATGGGCCTCCTCCTGTTCCTGTGCAACAGGCTCGAGGGGCTGAATGGGCCTGTTCCTGTTCCTGTGTAACAGGATCGAGGGGCTGAATGGGCCTCCTCCTGTTCCTGTGCAACAGGCGTGAAGGGCTGAATGGGCCTCCTCCTGTTCCGGTGTAATATGCTCGAGGGGCTGAATGGGCCTCCTACCGTTCCTGTGTAACAGACTCGAGGGGCTGAATGGGCCTCCTCCTGTTCCTGTGTAACAGACTCGAGGGGCTGAATGGGCCTGTTCCTGTTCCTGTGTAACAGGATCGAGGGGCTGAATGGGCCTCCTCCTGTTCCTGTGCAACAGGCTCGAGTGCCTGAATGGGCTCCTCATGTTCCGCTGTAATAGGCTCGAGGGGCTGAGTGGGCCCCTCCTGTTCCGGTGAAATAGGCTTGAGGGGCTGAATGGGCCTCCTCCTGTTCCTGTATAACATGCTTGAGCGGCTGAATGGTCCTCCTCCTATTCCGGTGTAAAAGGCACAAGGGGCTGAATGTGCCTCCTCCTGTTCCTGTGCAACAGGCTCGAGTGGCTGAATGGTACTCCTTCTGTTCCTGTGTAACAGGCTTGAGGGGCTTAATGGGCCTCCTCCTGTTCCGATGTAATAGGCTTGAGGGGCTGAATGGGCCTTCTCCTGTTCCGGTGTAACAGCCTCAAGGGGTTGAATGGTCCTCCTCCTGATCCTGTGTAACAGGCTCGAGGGGCTGAATGGTCCTCCTCCTATTCCGGTGTAAAAGGCACAAGGGGCTGAATGTGCCTCCTCCTGTTCCTGTGCAACAGGCTCAAGTGGCTGAATGGTACTCCTTCTGTTCCTGTGTAACAGGCTTGAGGGGCTGAATGGGTCTCCTCCTGTTCCGATGTAATAGGCTTGAGGGGCTGAATGGGCCTTCTCCTGTTCCGGTGTAACAGCCTCAAGGGGTTGAATGGTCCTCCTCCTGATCCTGTGTAACAGGCTCGAGGGGCTGAATGGGCCAACTCCTGTTCCTGTGTAACATGCTCGAGGGGCTGAATGGGCCTCCTCCTGTTCCTATGTTACAGGCTCGAGGGGCTGAATGGGCCTCCTCCTGTTCCTCTGTAACAGCTCGAGGGGCTGAATGGGCCTCCTCCTGTTCCTGTGTAACAGGCTCGAGGGGCTGAATGGGCCTCCTCCTGTTCCTGTGTAACAGGCTCAAGGGGCTAGATGGGCCTTCTCCTGTTCCTGTGTAAATCATTCGAGGGGCTGAACGGGCCTTCTCCTGTTCCTGTGCAACAGGCTCGAGGGGCAGAATGGACCTCCTTCTGTTCCTGTGTATCATGCTCGAGGGGCTGAATGGGCCTCATTCTGTTCCTATGTAACAGGCTCGAGGGGCTAAATGGGCATCCACCTGTTCCTGTGTAACAGGCTCGAGCGGCTGAATGGGCCTCCTCCTGTTCCTGTGTAAGAGGCTCGAGGGGCTGAATGGGCCTACTCCTGTTCCTGTGTAACAGGCTCGAGGGGCTGAATGGGCCTCCTCCTGTTCCTGTGTAACAGGATCGAGGGGCTGAATGGGCCTTCTCCTGTTCCTGTGTAACAGGCTCGAGGGGCTGAATGGGCCTCCTCCTGTTCCTGTGTAACAGGTTTGAGGGGCTGAATGGGCCTCCTCCTGTTCCGGTGTAACAACCTCAAGGGGCTGAATGGTCCTCCTCCTGATCCTGTGTAACAGGTTTGAGGAACTGAATGGCCTCCTCAGGTTCCTCTGTACCAAGCTCGAGGTGCTGACTGGTCCTCCTCCTGTTCCGGTGTAATAGACACAAGGGGCTGTATGGGCCTCCTCCTGTTCCTGTGTAACTGGCTCGAGGGGCTGACTGGATTCCTCCTGCTCCCATGTAATAAACTGGAGCGGCTGAATGGGCCTCCTCCTGTTCCGGTGTAATACGCACGAGGGGCTGAGTGGGCCTCTCCTGTTCCTGTGTAACATACTCGAGGGGCTGAATGGGTCGCCTCCTTTTCCTGTGAAACAGATTCGAGGGGCCGAATGGGCCTCCTCCTGTTCCTGTGTAACAGGCTCGAGGGGCTGAATGTGCCTTCTCTTGTTCCTGTGTAAATTATTCGAGGGGCTGAATGGGCCTTCTGCTTTTCCTGTGTAACATGCTCGAGGGACTGAATGGACCTCATTCTGTTCCTGTGTAACAGGCTCGACGGGCTGAATGGGCCTCCTCCTGTTCCTGTGCAACAGGTTCGAGGGGCAGAATGGGCCTCCTCCTGTTCCTGTGTAATAGGCTCGAGGGGCTGAATGGGCCTCCTCCTATTCCTATGTAACAGGCTCAAGTTACAAATGGGCCTCCTCCTGTTCCTGTGCAACAGGATCGAGGGGCAGAATGGGCCTCCTCCTGTTCCTGTGTAATAGGCTCGAGGGGCTGAATGGGCCTCCTCCTGTTCCTGTGGAACAGGCTCGAGGGGCTGAATGGTCCTCCTCCTGTTCCTGTGTAACAGCTCGAGGGGCTGAATGGGCCTCCTCCTGTTCCTGTGTAACAGGCTCGAGGGGCTGAATGGGCCTCATCCTGTTCCTGTGTAACAGGCTTGAGGGGCTGAATGGGCCTCCTCCTGTTCCGGTGTAATACGCTCGAGGGGCTGAGTGGGCCTCTCCTGTTCCTGTGTAACATACTCGAGGGGCTGAATGGGCCACCTCCTTTTCCTGTGAAACAGGCTTGAGGGGCCGAATGGGCCTCTTCCTGTTCCTGTGTAACAGGCTCGAGGGGCTGAATGGGCCTTCTCTTGTTCCTGTGTAAATTATTCGAGGGGCTGAATGGGCCTTCTCCTTTTCCTGTGTAACATGCTCGAGGGGCTGAATGGGCCTCCTCCTGTTCCTGTGTAACAGGATCGAGGGGCTGAATGGGCCTACTCCTGTTCCTGTGTAACAGGCTCGAGGGGCTGAATGGGCCTCCTCCTGTTCCTGTGTAACAGGCTTGAGGGGCTGAATGGGCCTCCTCCTGTTCCGGTGTAACAGCCTCAAGGGGCTGAACGGTCCTCCTCCTGATCCTGTGTAACAGGCTTGAGGAGCTGAATGGCCTCCTCAGGTTCCTCTGTACCAAGCTCGAGGGGCTGAATGGTTCTCCTCCTGTTCCGGTGTAATAGACACAAGGGGCTGTATGGGCCTCCTCCTGCTCCTGTGTAACTGGCTCGAGGGGCTGACTGGCCTCCTCCTGCTCCCATGTAATAAACTGGAGCGGCTGAATGGGCCTCCTCCTGTTCCGGTGTAATACGCATGAGGGGCTGAGTGGGCCTCTCCTGTTCCTGATTAACATACTCGAGGGGCTGAATGGGCCGCCTCCTTTTCCTGTGAAACAGATTCGAGGGGCCGAATGGGCCTCCTCCTGTTCCTGTGTAACATGCTCGAGGGGCTGAATGGACCTCATTCTGTTCCTGTGTAACAGGCTCGACGGGCTGAATGGGCCTCCTCCTGTTCCTGTGCAACAGGTTCGAGGGGCAGAATGGGCCTCCTCCTGTTCCTCTGTACCAAGCTCGAGGGGCTGAATGGTCCTCCTCCTGTTCCGGTGTAATAGACACAAGGGGCTGTATGGGCCTCCTCCTGTTCCTGTGTAACTGGCTCGAGGGGCTGACTGGCCTCCTCCTGCTCCCATGTAATAAACTGGAGCGGCTGAATGGGCCTCCTCCTGTTCCGGTGTAATACGCACGAGGGGCTGAGTGGGCCTCTCCTGTTCCTGTGTAACATACTCGAGGGGCCGAATGGGTCTCCTCCTGTTCCTGTGTAACAGGCTCGAGGGGCTAGATGGGCCTTCTCTTGTTCCTGTGTAAATTATTCGAGGGGCTGAATGGGCCTTCTCCTTTTCCTGTGTCACAGGCTCGAGGGGCTGAATGGACTTCATTCTGTTCCTGTGTAACAGGCTCGACGGGCTGAATGGGCCTCCTCCTGTTCCTGTGTAACAGGCTCGAGGGGCTGAATGGGCCTCCTCCTGTTCCTGTGTAACAGGCTCGAGGGGCTGAATGGGCCACCTCCTATTCCTATGTAACAGGCTCACGTTGCAAATGGGCCTCCTGCTGTTCCTGTGCAACAAGCTAGAGGGGCTGAAAGGGTCTCCTCCGGTTCCTGTGTAACAGGCTCGAGGGGCTGAATGGACCTCCTCCTGTTCCTATGTCACAGGCTCGAGGGGCTGAATGGGCCTCCTCCTGTTCCTGTGTAACAGACTCGAGGGGCTGAATGGGCCTCCTCCTGTTCCGGTGTAACATCCTCAAGGGGTTGAATGGTCCTCCTCCTGATCCTGTGTAACAGGCTCGAGGGGCTCAATGGCCTCCTCAGGTTCCTCTGTACCAAGCTCGAGGGGCTGAATGGTCCTCCTCCTATTCCGGTGTAAAAGGCACAAGGGGCTGAATGTGCCTCCTCCTGTTCCTGTGCAACAGGCTCGAGTGGCTGAATGGTACTCCTTCTGTTCCTGTGTAACAGGCTCGAGGATCTGAATGGGCCTCCTCCTGTTCCTGTGCAACAGGCTCGAGGGGCTGAATGGGCCTCCTCCTGTTCCGGTGTAACAGCCTCAAGGGGTTGAATGGTCCTCCTCCTGATCCTGTGTAACAGGCTCGAGGGGCTGAATGGTCCTCCTCCTATTCCGGTGTAAAAGGCACAAGGGGCTGAATGTGCCTCCTCCTGTTCCTGTGCAACAGGCTCGAGTGGCTGAATGGTACTCCTTCTGTTCCTGTGTAACAGGCTTGAGGGGCTGAATGGGCCTCCTCCTGTTCCGATGTAATAGGCTTGAGGGGCTGAATGGGCCTTCTCCTGTTCCGGTGTAACAGCCTCAAGGGGTTGAATGGTCCTCCTCCTGATCCTGTGTAACAGGCTCGAGGGGCTGAATGGGCCTACTCCTGTTCCTGTGCAACAGGTTCGAGGGGCAGAATGGGCCTCCTCCTTTTCCTGTGTAATAGGCTCGAGGGGCTGAATGGGCCTCCTCCTATTCCTATGTAACAGGCTCAAGTTGCAAATGGGCCTCCTCCTGTTCCTGTACAACAGGTTCGAGGGGAAGAATGGGCCTCCTCCTGTTCCTGTGTAATAGGCTCGAGGGGCTGAATGGGCCTCCTCCTGTTCCTGTGGAACAGGCTCGAGGGGCTGAATGGTCCTCCTCCTGTTCCTGTGTAACAGCTCGAGGGGCTGAATGGGCCTCCTCCTGTTCCTGTGCAACAGGCTCGAGGGGCTGAATGGGCCTCATCCTGTTCCTGTGTAACAGGCTTGAGGGGCTGAATGGGCCTCCTCCTGTTCCTATGTTACAGGCTCGAGGGGCTGAATGGGCCTCCTCCTGTTCCTCTGTAACAGCTCGAGGGGCTGAATGGGCCTCCTCCTGTTCCTGTGTAACAGGCTCGAGGGGCTGAATGGGCCTCCTCCTGTTCCTGTGTAACAGGCTCAAGGGGCTAGATGGGCCTTCTCCTGTTCCTGTGTAAATCATTCGAGGGGCTGAACGGGCCTTCTCCTGTTCCTGTGCAACAGGCTCGAGGGGCAGAATGGACCTCCTTCTGTTCCTGTGTATCATGCTCGAGGGGCTGAATGGGCCTCATTCTGTTCCTATGTAACAGGCTCGAGGGGCTAAATGGGCATCCACCTGTTCCTGTGTAACAGGCTCGAGCGGCTGAATGGGCCTCTTCCTGTTCCTGTGTAACAGGCTCGAGGGGCTGAATGGGCCTACTTCTGTTCCTGTGTAACAGGCTCGAGGGGCTGAATGGGCCTCCTCCTGTTCCTGTGTAACAGGATCGAGGGGCTGAATGGGCCTTCTCCTGTTCCTGTGTAACAGGCTCGAGGGGCTGAATGGGCCTCCTCCTGTTCCTGTGTAACAGGTTTGAGGGGCTGAATGGGCCTCCTCCTGTTCCCGTGTAACAGCCTCAAGGGGCTGAATGGTCCTCCTCCTGATCCTGTGTAACAGGCTTGAGGAGCTGAATGGCCTCCTCAGGTTCCTCTGTACCAAGCTCGAGGTGCTGACTGGTCCTCCTCCTGTTCCGGTGTAATAGACACAGGGGGCTGTATGGGCCTCCTCCTGTTCCTGTGTAACTGGCTCGAGGGGCTGACTGGCCTCCTCCTGCTCCCATGTAATAAACTGGAGCGGCTGAATGGGCCTCCTCCTGTTCCGGTGTAATACGCACGAGGGGCTGAGTGGGCCTCTCCTGTTCCTGTGTAACATACTCGAGGGGCTGAATGGGCCGCCTCCTCTTCCTGTGAAACAGATTCGAGGGGCCGAATGGGCCTCCTCCTGTTCCTGTGTAACAGGCTCGAGGGGCTGAATGGGCCTTCTCTTGTTCCTGTGTAAATTATTCGAGGGGCTGAATGGGCCTTCTCCTTTTCCTGTGCAACATGCTCGAGGGACTGAATGGACCTCATTCTGTTCCTGTGTAACAGGCTCGACGGGCTGAATGGGCCTACTCCTGTTCCTGTGCAACAGGTTCGAGGGGCAGAATGGGCCTCCTCCTGTTCCTGTGTAATAGGCTCGAGGGGCTGAATGGGCCTCCTCCTATTCCTATGTAACAGGCTCAAGTTGCAAATGGGCCTCCTCCTGTTCCTGTACAACAGGTTCGAGGGGAAGAATGGGCCTCCTCCTGTTCCTGTGTAATAGGCTCGAGGGGCTGAATGGGCCTCCTCCTGTTCCTGTGGAACAGGCTCGAGGGGCTGAATGGTCCTCCTCCTGTTCCTGTGTAACAGCTCGAGGGGCTGAATGGGCCTCCTCCTGTTCCTGTGTAACAGGCTCGAGGGGCTGAATGGGCCTCATCCTGTTCCTGTGTAACAGGCTTGAGGGGCTGAATGGGCGTCCTCCTGTTCCGGTGTTATACGCTCGAGGGGCTGAGTGGGCCTCTCCTGTTCCTGTGTAACATACTCGAGGGGCTGAATGGGCCACCTCCTTTTCCTGTGAAACAGGCTTGAGGGGCCGAATGGCCATCCTCCTGTTCCTGTGTAACAGGATCGAGGGGCTAGATGGGCCTTCTCTTGTTCCTGTGTAAATTATTCGAGGGGCTGAATGGGCCTTCTCCTTTTCCTGTGTAACATGCTCGAGGGGCTGAATGGGCCTCCTCCTGTTCCTGTGTAACAGGATCGAGGGGCTGAATGGGCCTACTCCTGTTCCTGTGTAACAGGCTCGAGGGGCTGAATGGGCCTCCTCCTGTTCCTGTGTAACAGGCTTGAGGGGCTGAATGGGCCTCCTCCTGTTCCGGTGTAACAGCCTCAAGGGGCTGAACGGTCCTCCTCCTGATCCTGTGTAACAGGCTTGAGGAGCTGAATGGCCTCCTCAGGTTCCTCTGTACCAAGCTCGAGGGGCTGAATGGTCCTCCTCCTGTTCCGGTGTAATAGACACAAGGGGCTGTATGGGCCTCCTCCTGTTCCTGTGTAACTGGCTCGAGGGGCTGACTGGCCTCCTCCTGCTCCCATGTAATAAACTGGAGCGGCTGAATGGGCCTCCTCCTGTTCCGGTGTAATACGCATGAGGGGCTGAGTGGGCCTCTCCTGTTCCTGATTAACATACTCGAGGGGCTGAATGGGCCGCCTCCTTTTCCTGTGAAACAGATTCGAGGGGCCGAATGGGCCTCCTCCTGTTCCTGTGTAACATGCTCGAGGGGCTGAATGGACCTCATTCTGTTCCTGTGTAACAGGCTCGACGGGCTGAATGGGCCTCCTCCTGTTCCTGTGCAACAGGTTCGAGGGGCAGAATGGGCCTCCTCCTGTTCCTCTGTACCAAGCTCGAAGGGCTGAATGGTCCTCCTCCTGTTCCTGTGTAACAGGCTCGAGGGGCTGAATGGGCCTCGTCCTGTTCCTGTGTAACAGCTCGAGGGGCTGAATAGGCCTCCTCCTGTTCCTGTGTAACAGGCTCGAGGGGCTGAATGGGCCTCGTCCTGTTCCTGTGTAACAGGCTTGAGGGGCTGAATGGGCCTCCTCCTGTTCCGGTGTAATACGCTCGAGGGGCTGAGTGGGCCTCTCCTGTTCCTGTGTAACATACTCGAGGGGCTGAATGGGCCGCCTCCTTTTCCTGTGAAACAGGCTCGAGGGGCCGAATGGGCCTCCTCCTGTTCCTGTGTAACAGGCTCGAGGGGCTAGATGGGCCTTCTCTTGTTCCTGTGTAAATTATTCGAGGGGCTGAATGGGCCTTCTCCTTTTCCTGTGTAACATGCTCGAGGGGCTGAATGGACCTCATTATGTTCCTGTGTAACAGGCTCGACGGGCTGAATGGGCCTCCTCCTGTTCCTGTGTAATAGGCTCGAGGGGCTGAATGGGCCTCCTCCTGTTCCTGTGTAACAGGCTCGAGGGGCTGAATGGGCCTCCTCCTGTTCCTGTGTAACAGGCTCGAGGGGCTGAATGGGCCTCGTCCTGTTCCTGTGTAACAGGCTTGAGGGGCTGAATGGGCCTCCTCCTGTTCCTGTGTAACGTGCTCGAGAGGCTGAATGGGTCGGTTCCTGTTCCTATGTAAAGGGCTCGAGGGGCTGAGTGGGCCGGTTCCTGTTCCTGTGTAACATGCTCGAGGGGCTGAATGGACCTCCTCATGCTCGAGTGTAACAGGCTCGACGGGCTGAATGGGCATCCTCCTGTTCCTGTCTACCAGGCTCGACGGGCTGAATGGGCATCCTCCTGTTCCTGTCTACCAGGCTCGAGGGGCTGAATGGCCTCCACCTGTGTAACGAAGAAGTGGGGCTGAATGGGTCAGTTCCTGTTCCTATGTAACGGGCTCGAGGGGCTGAGTGGGCATCCTCCGGTTCCTGTGTAACAGGCTCGAGGGGCTGAATGGGCTCCTCCTGTTCCGATGTAACAGGCTCGAGGGGCTGAATGGGCCTTCTCCTGTTCCGGTGTAACAGCCTCAAGGGGCTGAATGGTCCTCCTCCTGCTCGATTGTAACAGGCTCGACGGGCTGAATGGGCATCCTCCGGTTCCTGTGTAACAGGCTCGAGGGGCTGAATGGGCTCCTCCTGTACCTGTGTAACAGGCTTGAGGGGCTGAATGGGCCTCCTCCTGTTCCGATGTAACAGGCTTGAGGGGCTGAATGGGCCTTCTCCTGTTCCGGTGCAACAGCCACAGGGGGCTGAATGGTCCTCCTCCTGATCCTGTGTAACAGGCTTGAGGAGCTGAATGACCTCCTCAGGTTCCTCTGTACCAAGCTCGAGGGGCTGAATGGTCCTCCTCCTGTTCCGGTGTAATAGGCACAAGGGGCTGTATGAGCCTCCTCCTGTTCCTGTGTAACTGGCTCGAGGGGCTGACTGGCCTCCTGCTGCTCCCGTATAATAAACTGGAGCGGCTGAATGGGCCTCCTCCTGTTCCGGTGTAATAAGCTCGAGGGGCTGAGTTGGCCCCTCCTGTTCCTGTGTAACATACTCGAGGGGCTGAATGGGCTGCCTCCTTTTCCTGTGAAACAGGCTCGAGGGGCTGAATGGGCCTCCTCCTGTTCCTGTGTAACAGGCGCGAGGGGCTAGATGGGCCTTCTCTTGTTCCTGTGTAAATTATTCGAGGAACTCAATGGGCCTTCTCCTGTTCCTGTGCAACAGGCTCGAGGGGCAGAATGGGCCTCCTCCTGTTCCTGTGTAACATGCTCGAGGGGCTGAATGGGCCTTATTCTGTTACTGTATAACTGCCTCGAGGGGTTGAATGGGCCTCTTCCTGTTCCTGTGTAACAGGCTCGAGCGGCTGAATGGGCATCCTCCTGTTGTGTGTAACAGGCTCGAGGGGCTGAATGGGCCTACTCCTGTTCCTGTGTAACAGGCTCGAGGGGCTGAATGGGCCTCCTCTTGTTCCTATGTAAGAGGCTCGAGGGGCTGAATGGGCCTCCTCCTGTTCCTGTGTAACAGGCTTGAGGGGTTGAATGGGCCTCCTCCTGTTCCTATGTAACGTGCTCGAGGGGCTGAATGGGCCGGTTCCTGTTCCTATGTAATGGGCTCGAGGGGCTGAATGGGCCGCCTCCTGTTCCTATGTAACAGACTCGAGGGGTTGAATGGGCCTCCTCCTGTTCCTGTGCAACAGGCTCGAGGGGCTGAATGGGCCTCCTCCTGTTCCTGTGTAACAGGCTCGAGGGGCTGAATGGCCTCCTCATGCTCCTGTGTAACAGGCTCGAGGGGTTGAATGGGCCTCCTCCTGTTCCTGTGTAACAGACTCGAGGGATTCAATGGGCCTCCTCCTGTTCCTATGTAACAGGCTCGAGGGGTTGAATGGGCCTCCTCCTGTTCCTGTGTAACAGGCTCGAGGGGCTGAATGGGCCTCCTCCTGTTCCTGTGTAACAGGCTCGAGGGGCTGAATGACCTCCTCCTGTTCCTGTGTAACAGCATCGAGGGGCTGAATGGGCCTACTCCTGTTCCTGTGTAACAGGATCGAGGGGCTGAATGGGCCTCCTCCTGTTCCTGTGTAACAGGCTCGAGGGGCTGAATGGGCCTCCTCCTGTTCCTGTGTAACAGGCTTGAGGGGCTGAATGGGCCTCCTCCTTTTCCGGTGTAACAGCCTCAAGGGGCTGAATGGTCCTCCTCCTGATCCTGTGTAACAGGCTTGAGGAGCTGAATGGCCTCCTCAGGTTCCTCTGTACCAAGCTCGAGGGGCTGAATGGTCCTCCTCCTGTTCCGGTGTAATAGACACAAGGGGCTGTATGGGCCTCCTCCTGTTCCTGTGTAACTGGCTCGAGGGGCTGACTGGCCTCCTCCTGCTCCCATGTAATAAACTGGAGCGGCTGAATGGGCCTCCTCCTGTTCCGGTGTAATACGCACGAGGGGCTGAGTGGGCCTCTCCTGTTCCTGTGTAACATACTCGAGGGGCCGAATGGGCCTCCTCCTTTTCCTGTGTAACAGGCTCGAGGGGCTAGATGGGCCTTCTCTTGTTCCCCTGTAAATTATTCGAGGGGCTGAATGGGCCTTCTCCTTTTCCTGTGTAACAGGCTCGAGGGGCTGAATGGTCCTCCTCCTGTTCCTGTGTAACAGCTCGAGGGCCTGAATGGGCCTCCTCCTGTTCCTGTGTAACAGGCTCGAGGGGCTGAATGGGCCTCGTCCTGTTCCTGTGTAACAGGCTTGAGGGGATGAATGGGCCTCCTCCTGTTCCGGTGTAATACGCTCGAGGGGCTGAGTGGGCCTCTCCTGTTCCTGTGTAACATACTCGAGGGGCTGAATGGGCCGCCTCCTTTTCCTGTGAAACAGGCTCGAGGGGCCGAATGGGCCTCCTCCTGTTCCTATGTAAGATGCTCAAGGGGCTGAATGGGCCTCCTCCTGTTCCTGTGTAACAGGCTTGAGGGGTTGAATGGGCCTCCTCCTGTTCCTATGTAACGTGCTCGAGGGGCTGAATGGGCCGGTTCCTGTTCCTATGTAATGGGCTCGAGGGGCTGAATGGGCCTCCTCCTGTTCCTGTGTAACAGGCTCGAGGGGCTGACTGGCCTCCTCCTGCTCTCATGTAATAAACTGGAGCGGCTTAATGGGCCTCCTCCTGTTCCGGTGTAATACGCACGAAGGGCTGAGTGGGCCTCTCCTGTTCCTGTGTAACATACTCGAGGGGCTGAATGGGCCGCCTCCTTTTCCTGTGAAACAGATTCGATGGGCCGAATGGGCCGCCTCCTGTTCCTGTGTAACAGGCTCGAGGGGCTGAAGGGGCATTCTCCTGTTCCTGTCTAAATTATTCGAGGGGCTGAATGGGCCTTCTCCTTTTCCTGTGTAACAGGCTCGAGGGGCTGAATGGACCTCATTCTGTTCCTGTGTAACAGGCTCGACGGGCTGAATGGGCCTCCTCCTGTTCCTGTGCAACAGGTTCGAGGGGCAGAATGGGCCTCGTCCTGTTCCTGTGTAACAGGCTTGAGGGGATGAATGGGCCTCCTCCTGTTCCGGTGTAATACGCTCGAGGGGCTGAGTGGGCCTCTCCTGTTCCTGTGTAACATACTCGAGGGGCTGAATGGGCCGCCTCCTTTTCCTGTGAAACAGGCTCGAGGGGCCGAATGGGCCTCCTCCTGTTCCTGTGTAACAGGCTCGAGGGGCTAGATGGGCCTTCTCTTGTTCCTGTGTAAATTATTCGAGGGGCTGAATGGGCCTTCTCCTTTTCCTGTGTAACATGCTCGAGGGGCTGAATGGACCTCATTTTGTTCCTGTGTAACAGGCTCGACGGGCTGAATGGGCCTCCTCCTGTTCCTGTGTAACAGGCTTGAGGGGCTGAATGGGCCTCCTCCTGTTCCGGTGTAACAGCCTCAAGGGGCTGAATGGTCCTCCTCCTGATCCTGTGTAACAGGCTTGAGGAGCTGAATGGCCTCCTCAGGTTCCTCTGTACCAAGCTCGAGGGGCTGAATGGTCCTCCTCCTGTTCCGGTGTAATAGACACAAGGGGCTGTATGGGCCTCCTCCTGTTCCTGTGTAACAGGCTCGAGGGGCTGACTGGCCCCCTCCTGCTCTCATGTAATAAACTGGAGCGGCTTAATGGGCCTCCTCCTGTTCCGGTGTAATACGCACAAGGGGCTGAGTGGGCCTCTCCTGTTCCTGTGTAACATACTCGAGGGGCTGAATGGGCCGCCTCCTTTTCCTGTGAAACAGATTCGAGGGGCCGAATGGGCCTCCTCCTGTTCCTGTGTAACAGGCTCGAGGGGCTGAAGGGGCATTCTCCTGTTCCTGTGTAAATTATTCGAGGGGCTGAATGGGCCTTCTCCTTTTCCTGTGTAACAGGCTCGAGGGGCAGAATGGACCTCATTCTGTTCCTGTGTAACAGGCTCGACGGGCTGAATGGGCCTCCTCCTGTTCCTGTGCAACAGGCTCGAGGGGCAGAATGGGCCTCCTCCTGTTCCTGTGTAAAAGGCTCGAAGGGCTGAATGGGCCTCCTCCTGTTCCTGTGTAACATGCTCGAGGGGCTGAATGGGCCTTATTCTGTTACTGTATAACTTCCTCGAGGGGTTGAATGGGCCTCTTCCTGTTCCTGTGTAACAGGCTCGAGCGGCTGAATGGGCATCCTCCTGTTGTGTGTAACAGGCTCGAGGGGCTGAATGGGCCTACTCCTGTTCCTGTGTAACAGGCTCGAGGGGCTGAATGGGCCTCCTCTTGTTCCTATGTAAGAGGCTCGAGGGGCTGAATGGGCCTCCTCCTGTTCCTGTGTAACAGGCTTGAGGGGTTGAATGGGCCTCCTCCTGTTCCTATGTAACGTGCTCGAGGGGCTGAATGGGCCGGTTCCTGTTCCTATGTAATGGGCTCGAGGGGCTGAATGGGCCGCCTCCTGTTCCTATGTAACAGACTCGAGGGGTTGAATGGGCCTCCTCCTGTTCCTGTGCAACAGGCTCGAGGGGCTGAATGGGCCTCCTCCTGTTCCTGTGTAACAGGCTCGAGGGGCTGAATGGCCTCCTCATGCTCCTGTGTAACAGGCTCGAGGGGTTGAATGGGCCTCCTCCTGTTCCTGTGTAACAGACTCGAGGGATTCAATGGGCCTCCTCCTGTTCCTATGTAACAGGCTCGAGGGGTTGAATGGGCCTCCTCCTGTTCCTGTGTAACAGGCTCGAGGGGCTGAATGGGCCTCCTCCTGTTCCTGTGTAACAGGCTCGAGGGGCTGAATGACCTCCTCCTGTTCCTGTGTAACAGCATCGAGGGGCTGAATGGGCCTACTCCTGTTCCTGTGTAACAGGATCGAGGGGCTGAATGGGCCTCCTCCTGTTCCTGTGTAACAGGCTCGAGGGGCTGAATGGGCCTCCTCCTGTTCCTGTGTAACAGGCTTGAGGGGCTGAATGGGCCTCCTCCTTTTCCGGTGTAACAGCCTCAAGGGGCTGAATGGTCCTCCTCCTGATCCTGTGTAACAGGCTTGAGGAGCTGAATGGCCTCCTCAGGTTCCTCTGTACCAAGCTCGAGGGGCTGAATGGTCCTCCTCCTGTTCCGGTGTAATAGACACAAGGGGCTGTATGGGCCTCCTCCTGTTCCTGTGTAACTGGCTCGAGGGGCTGACTGGCCTCCTCCTGCTCCCATGTAATAAACTGGAGCGGCTGAATGGGCCTCCTCCTGTTCCGGTGTAATACGCACGAGGGGCTGAGTGGGCCTCTCCTGTTCCTGTGTAACATACTCGAGGGGCCGAATGGGCCTCCTCCTTTTCCTGTGTAACAGGCTCGAGGGGCTAGATGGGCCTTCTCTTGTTCCCCTGTAAATTATTCGAGGGGCTGAATGGGCCTTCTCCTTTTCCTGTGTAACAGGCTCGAGGGGCTGAATGGTCCTCCTCCTGTTCCTGTGTAACAGCTCGAGGGCCTGAATGGGCCTCCTCCTGTTCCTGTGTAACAGGCTCGAGGGGCTGAATGGGCCTCGTCCTGTTCCTGTGTAACAGGCTTGAGGGGATGAATGGGCCTCCTCCTGTTCCGGTGTAATACGCTCGAGGGGCTGAGTGGGCCTCTCCTGTTCCTGTGTAACATACTCGAGGGGCTGAATGGGCCGCCTCCTTTTCCTGTGAAACAGGCTCGAGGGGCCGAATGGGCCTCCTCCTGTTCCTATGTAAGATGCTCAAGGGGCTGAATGGGCCTCCTCCTGTTCCTGTGTAACAGGCTTGAGGGGTTGAATGGGCCTCCTCCTGTTCCTATGTAACGTGCTCGAGGGGCTGAATGGGCCGGTTCCTGTTCCTATGTAATGGGCTCGAGGGGCTGAATGGGCCTCCTCCTGTTCCGGTGTAATACGCACGAGGGGCTGAGTGGGCCTCTCCTGTTCCTGTGTAACATACTCGAGGGGCTGAATGGGCCGCCTCCTTTTCCTGTGAAACAGATTCGAGGGGCCGAATGGGCCGCCTCCTGTTCCTGTGTAACAGGCTCGAGGGGCTGAAGGGGCATTCTCCTGTTCCTGTCTAAATTATTCGAGGGGCTGAATGGGCCTTCTCCTTTTCCTGTGTAACAGGCTCGAGGGGCTGAATGGACCTCATTCTGTTCCTGTGTAACAGGCTCGACGGGCTGAATGGGCCTCCTCCTGTTCCTGTGCAACAGGTTCGAGGGGCAGAATGGGCCTCGTCCTGTTCCTGTGTAACAGGCTTGAGGGGATGAATGGGCCTCCTCCTGTTCCGGTGTAATACGCTCGAGGGGCTGAGTGGGCCTCTCCTGTTCCTGTGTAACATACTCGAGGGGCTGAATGGGCCTCCTCCTGTTCCTGTGTAACAGGCTCGAGGGGCTAGATGGGTCTTCTCTTGTTCCTGTGTAAATTATTCGAGGGGCTGAATGGGCCTTCTCCTTTTCCTGTGTAACATGCTCGAGGGGCTGAATGGACCTCATTTTGTTCCTGTGTAACAGGCTCGACGGGCTGAATGGGCCTCCTCCTGTTCCTGTGTAACAGGCTTGAGGGGCTGAATGGGCCTCCTCCTGTTCCGGTGTAACAGCCTCAAGGGGCTGAATGGTCCTCCTCCTGATCCTGTGTAACAGGCTTGAGGAGCTGAATGGCCTCCTCAGGTTCCTCTGTACCAAGCTCGAGGGGCTGAATGGTCCTCCTCCTGTTCCGGTGTAATAGACACAAGGGGCTGTATGGGCCTCCTCCTGTTCCTGTGTAACTGGCTCGAGGGGCTGACTGGCCTCCTCCTGCTCCCATGTAATAAACTGGAGCGGCTGAATGGGCCTCCTCCTGTTCCGGTGTAATACGCACGAGGGGCTGAGTGGGCCTCTCCTGTTCCTGTGTAACATACTCGAGGGGCCGAATGGGCCTCCTCCTTTTCCTGTGTAACAGGCTCGAGGGGCTAGATGGGCCTTCTCTTGTTCCCCTGTAAATTATTCGAGGGGCTGAATGGGCCTTCTCCTTTTCCTGTGTAACAGGCTCGAGGGGCTGAATGGTCCTCCTCCTGTTCCTGTGTAACAGCTCGAGGGCCTGAATGGGCCTCCTCCTGTTCCTGTGTAACAGGCTCGAGGGGCTGAATGGGCCTCGTCCTGTTCCTGTGTAACAGGCTTGAGGGGATGAATGGGCCTCCTCCTGTTCCGGTGTAATACGCTCGAGGGGCTGAGTGGGCCTCTCCTGTTCCTGTGTAACATACTCGAGGGGCTGAATGGGCCGCCTCCTTTTCCTGTGAAACAGGCTCGAGGGGCCGAATGGGCCTCCTCCTGTTCCTATGTAAGATGCTCAAGGGGCTGAATGGGCCTCCTCCTGTTCCTGTGTAACAGGCTTGAGGGGTTGAATGGGCCTCCTCCTGTTCCTATGTAACGTGCTCGAGGGGCTGAATGGGCCGGTTCCTGTTCCTATGTAATGGGCTCGAGGGGCTGAATGGGCCTCCTCCTGTTCCTGTGTAACAGGCTCGAGGGGCTGACTGGCCTCCTCCTGCTCTCATGTAATAAACTGGAGCGGCTTAATGGGCCTCCTCCTGTTCCGGTGTAATACGCACGAAGGGCTGAGTGGGCCTCTCCTGTTCCTGTGTAACATACTCGAGGGGCTGAATGGGCCGCCTCCTTTTCCTGTGAAACAGATTCGATGGGCCGAATGGGCCGCCTCCTGTTCCTGTGTAACAGGCTCGAGGGGCTGAAGGGGCATTCTCCTGTTCCTGTCTAAATTATTCGAGGGGCTGAATGGGCCTTCTCCTTTTCCTGTGTAACAGGCTCGAGGGGCTGAATGGACCTCATTCTGTTCCTGTGTAACAGGCTCGACGGGCTGAATGGGCCTCCTCCTGTTCCTGTGCAACAGGTTCGAGGGGCAGAATGGGCCTCGTCCTGTTCCTGTGTAACAGGCTTGAGGGGATGAATGGGCCTCCTCCTGTTCCGGTGTAATACGCTCGAGGGGCTGAGTGGGCCTCTCCTGTTCCTGTGTAACATACTCGAGGGGCTGAATGGGCCGCCTCCTTTTCCTGTGAAACAGGCTCGAGGGGCCGAATGGGCCTCCTCCTGTTCCTGTGTAACAGGCTCGAGGGGCTAGATGGGCCTTCTCTTGTTCCTGTGTAAATTATTCGAGGGGCTGAATGGGCCTTCTCCTTTTCCTGTGTAACATGCTCGAGGGGCTGAATGGACCTCATTTTGTTCCTGTGTAACAGGCTCGACGGGCTGAATGGGCCTCCTCCTGTTCCTGTGTAACAGGCTTGAGGGGCTGAATGGGCCTCCTCCTGTTCCGGTGTAACAGCCTCAAGGGGCTGAATGGTCCTCCTCCTGATCCTGTGTAACAGGCTTGAGGAGCTGAATGGCCTCCTCAGGTTCCTCTGTACCAAGCTCGAGGGGCTGAATGGTCCTCCTCCTGTTCCGGTGTAATAGACACAAGGGGCTGTATGGGCCTCCTCCTGTTCCTGTGTAACAGGCTCGAGGGGCTGACTGGCCCCCTCCTGCTCTCATGTAATAAACTGGAGCGGCTTAATGGGCCTCCTCCTGTTCCGGTGTAATACGCACAAGGGGCTGAGTGGGCCTCTCCTGTTCCTGTGTAACATACTCGAGGGGCTGAATGGGCCGCCTCCTTTTCCTGTGAAACAGATTCGAGGGGCCGAATGGGCCTCCTCCTGTTCCTGTGTAACAGGCTCGAGGGGCTGAAGGGGCATTCTCCTGTTCCTGTGTAAATTATTCGAGGGGCTGAATGGGCCTTCTCCTTTTCCTGTGTAACAGGCTCGAGGGGCAGAATGGACCTCATTCTGTTCCTGTGTAACAGGCTCGACGGGCTGAATGGGCCTCCTCCTGTTCCTGTGCAACAGGCTCGAGGGGCAGAATGGGCCTCCTCCTGTTCCTGTGTAAAAGGCTCGAAGGGCTGAATGGGCCTCCTCCTGTTCCTGTGTAACATGCTCGAGGGGCTGAATGGGCCTTATTCTGTTACTGTATAACTTCCTCGAGGGGTTGAATGGGCCTCTTCCTGTTCCTGTGTAACAGGCTCGAGCGGCTGAATGGGCATCCTCCTGTTGTGTGTAACAGGCTCGAGGGGCTGAATGGGCCTACTCCTGTTCCTGTGTAACAGGCTCGAGGGGCTGAATGGGCCTCCTCTTGTTCCTATGTAAGAGGCTCGAGGGGCTGAATGGGCCTCCTCCTGTTCCTGTGTAACAGGCTTGAGGGGTTGAATGGGCCTCCTCCTGTTCCTATGTAACGTGCTCGAGGGGCTGAATGGGCCGGTTCCTGTTCCTATGTAATGGGCTCGAGGGGCTGAATGGGCCGCCTCCTGTTCCTATGTAACAGACTCGAGGGGTTGAATGGGCCTCCTCCTGTTCCTGTGCAACAGGCTCGAGGGGCTGAATGGGCCTCCTCCTGTTCCTGTGTAACAGGCTCGAGGGGCTGAATGGCCTCCTCATGCTCCTGTGTAACAGGCTCGAGGGGTTGAATGGGCCTCCTCCTGTTCCTGTGTAACAGACTCGAGGGATTCAATGGGCCTCCTCCTGTTCCTATGTAACAGGCTCGAGGGGTTGAATGGGCCTCCTCCTGTTCCTGTGTAACATACTCGAGGGGCTGAATGGGCCGCCTCCTTTTCCTGTGAAACAGGCTCGAGGGGCCGAATGGGCCTCCTCCTGTTCCTGTGTAACAGGCTCGAGGGGCTAGATGGGCCTTCTCTTGTTCCTGTGTAAATTATTCGAGGGGCTGAATGGGCCTTCTCCTTTTCCTGTGTAACATGCTCGAGGGGCTGAATGGGCCTCCTCCTGTTCCTGTGTAACAGGCTTGAGGGGCTGAATGGGCCTCCTCCTTTTCCGGTGTAACAGCCTCAAGGGGCTGAATGGTCCTCCTCCTGATCCTGTGTAACAGGCTTGAGGAGCTGAATGGCCTCCTCCTGATCCTGTGTAACAGGCTTGAGGAGCTGAATGGCCTCCTCAGGTTCCTCTGTACCAAGCTCGAGGGGCTGAATGGTCCTCCTCCTGTTCCGGTGTAATAGACACAAGGGGCTGTATGGGCCTCCTCCTGTTCCTGTGTAACAGGCTCGAGGGGCTGACTGGCCCCCTCCTGCTCTCATGTAATAAACTGGAGCGGCTTAATGGGCCTCCTCCTGTTCCGGTGTAATACGCACAAGGGGCTGAGTGGGCCTCTCCTGTTCCTGTGTAACATACTCGAGGGGCTGAATGGGCCGCCTCCTTTTCCTGTGAAACAGATTCGAGGGGCCGAATGGGCCTCCTCCTGTTCCTGTGTAACAGGCTCGAGGGGCTGAAGGGGCATTCTCCTGTTCCTGTGTAAATTATTCGAGGGGCTGAATGGGCCTTCTCCTTTTCCTGTGTAACAGGCTCGAGGGGCAGAATGGACCTCATTCTGTTCCTGTGTAACAGGCTCGACGGGCTGAATGGGCCTCCTCCTGTTCCTGTGCAACAGGCTCGAGGGGCAGAATGGGCCTCCTCCTGTTCCTGTGTAAAAGGCTCGAAGGGCTGAATGGGCCTCCTCCTGTTCCTGTGTAACATGCTCGAGGGGCTGAATGGGCCTTATTCTGTTACTGTATAACTTCCTCGAGGGGTTGAATGGGCCTCTTCCTGTTCCTGTGTAACAGGCTCGAGCGGCTGAATGGGCATCCTCCTGTTGTGTGTAACAGGCTCGAGGGGCTGAATGGGCCTACTCCTGTTCCTGTGTAACAGGCTCGAGGGGCTGAATGGGCCTCCTCTTGTTCCTATGTAAGAGGCTCGAGGGGCTGAATGGGCCTCCTCCTGTTCCTGTGTAACAGGCTTGAGGGGTTGAATGGGCCTCCTCCTGTTCCTATGTAACGTGCTCGAGGGGCTGAATGGGCCGGTTCCTGTTCCTATGTAATGGGCTCGAGGGGCTGAATGGGCCGCCTCCTGTTCCTATGTAACAGACTCGAGGGGTTGAATGGGCCTCCTCCTGTTCCTGTGCAACAGGCTCGAGGGGCTGAATGGGCCTCCTCCTGTTCCTGTGTAACAGGCTCGAGGGGCTGAATGGCCTCCTCATGCTCCTGTGTAACAGGCTCGAGGGGTTGAATGGGCCTCCTCCTGTTCCTGTGTAACAGACTCGAGGGATTCAATGGGCCTCCTCCTGTTCCTATGTAACAGGCTCGAGGGGTTGAATGGGCCTCCTCCTGTTCCTGTGTAACAGGCTCGAGGGGCTGAATGGGCCTCCTCCTGTTCCTGTGTAACAGGCTCGAGGGGCTGAATGACCTCCTCCTGTTCCTGTGTAACAGCATCGAGGGGCTGAATGGGCCTACTCCTGTTCCTGTGTAACAGGATCGAGGGGCTGAATGGGCCTCCTCCTGTTCCTGTGTAACAGGCTCGAGGGGCTGAATGGGCCTCCTCCTGTTCCTGTGTAACAGGCTTGAGGGGCTGAATGGGCCTCCTCCTTTTCCGGTGTAACAGCCTCAAGGGGCTGAATGGTCCTCCTCCTGATCCTGTGTAACAGGCTTGAGGAGCTGAATGGCCTCCTCAGGTTCCTCTGTACCAAGCTCGAGGGGCTGAATGGTCCTCCTCCTGTTCCGGTGTAATAGACACAAGGGGCTGTATGGGCCTCCTCCTGTTCCTGTGTAACTGGCTCGAGGGGCTGACTGGCCTCCTCCTGCTCCCATGTAATAAACTGGAGCGGCTGAATGGGCCTCCTCCTGTTCCGGTGTAATACGCACGAGGGGCTGAGTGGGCCTCTCCTGTTCCTGTGTAACATACTCGAGGGGCCGAATGGGCCTCCTCCTTTTCCTGTGTAACAGGCTCGAGGGGCTAGATGGGCCTTCTCTTGTTCCCCTGTAAATTATTCGAGGGGCTGAATGGGCCTTCTCCTTTTCCTGTGTAACAGGCTCGAGGGGCTGAATGGTCCTCCTCCTGTTCCTGTGTAACAGCTCGAGGGCCTGAATGGGCCTCCTCCTGTTCCTGTGTAACAGGCTCGAGGGGCTGAATGGGCCTCGTCCTGTTCCTGTGTAACAGGCTTGAGGGGATGAATGGGCCTCCTCCTGTTCCGGTGTAATACGCTCGAGGGGCTGAGTGGGCCTCTCCTGTTCCTGTGTAACATACTCGAGGGGCTGAATGGGCCGCCTCCTTTTCCTGTGAAACAGGCTCGAGGGGCCGAATGGGCCTCCTCCTGTTCCTATGTAAGATGCTCAAGGGGCTGAATGGGCCTCCTCCTGTTCCTGTGTAACAGGCTTGAGGGGTTGAATGGGCCTCCTCCTGTTCCTATGTAACGTGCTCGAGGGGCTGAATGGGCCGGTTCCTGTTCCTATGTAATGGGCTCGAGGGGCTGAATGGGCCTCCTCCTGTTCCGGTGTAATACGCACGAGGGGCTGAGTGGGCCTCTCCTGTTCCTGTGTAACATACTCGAGGGGCTGAATGGGCCGCCTCCTTTTCCTGTGAAACAGATTCGAGGGGCCGAATGGGCCGCCTCCTGTTCCTGTGTAACAGGCTCGAGGGGCTGAAGGGGCATTCTCCTGTTCCTGTCTAAATTATTCGAGGGGCTGAATGGGCCTTCTCCTTTTCCTGTGTAACAGGCTCGAGGGGCTGAATGGACCTCATTCTGTTCCTGTGTAACAGGCTCGACGGGCTGAATGGGCCTCCTCCTGTTCCTGTGCAACAGGTTCGAGGGGCAGAATGGGCCTCGTCCTGTTCCTGTGTAACAGGCTTGAGGGGATGAATGGGCCTCCTCCTGTTCCGGTGTAATACGCTCGAGGGGCTGAGTGGGCCTCTCCTGTTCCTGTGTAACATACTCGAGGGGCTGAATGGGCTTCCTCCTGTTCCTGTGTAACAGGCTCGAGGGGCTAGATGGGTCTTCTCTTGTTCCTGTGTAAATTATTCGAGGGGCTGAATGGGCCTTCTCCTTTTCCTGTGTAACATGCTCGAGGGGCTGAATGGACCTCATTTTGTTCCTGTGTAACAGGCTCGACGGGCTGAATGGGCCTCCTCCTGTTCCTGTGTAACAGGCTTGAGGGGCTGAATGGGCCTCCTCCTGTTCCGGTGTAACAGCCTCAAGGGGCTGAATGGTCCTCCTCCTGATCCTGTGTAACAGGCTTGAGGAGCTGAATGGCCTCCTCAGGTTCCTCTGTACCAAGCTCGAGGGGCTGAATGGGCCTCCTCCTGTTCCTGTGTAACTGGCTCGAGGGGCTGACTGGCCTCCTCCTGCTCCCATGTAATAAACTGGAGCGGCTGAATGGGCCTCCTCCTGTTCCGGTGTAATACGCACGAGGGGCTGAGTGGGCCTCTCCTGTTCCTGTGTAACATACTCGAGGGGCCGAATGGGCCTCCTCCTTTTCCTGTGTAACAGGCTCGAGGGGCTAGATGGGCCTTCTCTTGTTCCCCTGTAAATTATTCGAGGGGCTGAATGGGCCTTCTCCTTTTCCTGTGTAACAGGCTCGAGGGGCTGAATGGTCCTCCTCCTGTTCCTGTGTAACAGCTCGAGGGCCTGAATGGGCCTCCTCCTGTTCCTGTGTAACAGGCTCGAGGGGCTGAATGGGCCTCGTCCTGTTCCTGTGTAACAGGCTTGAGGGGATGAATGGGCCTCCTCCTGTTCCGGTGTAATACGCTCGAGGGGCTGAGTGGGCCTCTCCTGTTCCTGTGTAACATACTCGAGGGGCTGAATGGGCCGCCTCCTTTTCCTGTGAAACAGGCTCGAGGGGCCGAATGGGCCTCCTCCTGTTCCTATGTAAGATGCTCAAGGGGCTGAATGGGCCTCCTCCTGTTCCTGTGTAACAGGCTTGAGGGGTTGAATGGGCCTCCTCCTGTTCCTATGTAACGTGCTCGAGGGGCTGAATGGGCCTTCTCCTTTTCCTGTGTAACAGGCTCGAGGGGCTGAATGGACCTCATTCTGTTCCTGTGTAACAGGCTCGACGGGCTGAATGGGCCTCCTCCTGTTCCTGTGCAACAGGTTCGAGGGGCAGAATGGGCCTCGTCCTGTTCCTGTGTAACAGGCTTGAGGGGATGAATGGGCCTCCTCCTGTTCCGGTGTAATACGCTCGAGGGGCTGAGTGGGCCTCTCCTGTTCCTGTGTAACATACTCGAGGGGCTGAATGGGCCGCCTCCTTTTCCTGTGAAACAGGCTCGAGGGGCCGAATGGGCCTCCTCCTGTTCCTGTGTAACAGGCTCGAGGGGCTAGATGGGCCTTCTCTTGTTCCTGTGTAAATTATTCGAGGGGCTGAATGGGCCTTCTCCTTTTCCTGTGTAACATGCTCGAGGGGCTGAATGGACCTCATTTTGTTCCTGTGTAACAGGCTCGACGGGCTGAATGGGCCTCCTCCTGTTCCTGTGTAACAGGCTTGAGGGGCTGAATGGGCCTCCTCCTGTTCCGGTGTAACAGCCTCAAGGGGCTGAATGGTCCTCCTCCTGATCCTGTGTAACAGGCTTGAGGAGCTGAATGGCCTCCTCAGGTTCCTCTGTACCAAGCTCGAGGGGCTGAATGGTCCTCCTCCTGTTCCGGTGTAATAGACACAAGGGGCTGTATGGGCCTCCTCCTGTTCCTGTGTAACAGGCTCGAGGGGCTGACTGGCCCCCTCCTGCTCTCATGTAATAAACTGGAGCGGCTTAATGGGCCTCCTCCTGTTCCGGTGTAATACGCACGAGGGGCTGAGTGGGCCTCTCCTGTTCCTGTGTAACATACTCGAGGGGCTGAATGGGCCGCCTCCTTTTCCTGTGAAACAGATTCGAGGGGCCGAATGGGCCTCCTCCTGTTCCTGTGTAACAGGCTCGAGGGGCTGAAGGGGCATTCTCCTGTTCCTGTGTAAATTATTCGAGGGGCTGAATGGGCCTTCTCCTTTTCCTGTGTAACAGGCTCGAGGGGCAGAATGGACCTCATTCTGTTCCTGTGTAACAGGCTCGACGGGCTGAATGGGCCTCCTCCTGTTCCTGTGCAACAGGCTCGAGGGGCAGAATGGGCCTCCTCCTGTTCCTGTGTAAAAGGCTCGAAGGGCTGAATGGGCCTCCTCCTATTCCTATGTAACAAGCTCAAGTTGCAAATGGGCCTCCTCCTGTTCCTGTGTAACAGGCTCGAGCGGCTGAATGAGCCTCCTCCTGTTCCTGTGTAACAGACTTGAGGGGTTGAATGGGCCTCCTCCTGTTCCTATGTAACGTGCTCGAGGGGCTGAATGGGCCGGTTCCTGTTCCTATGTAATGGGCTCAAGGGGCTGAATGGGCCGCCTCCTGTTCCTATGTAACAGACTCGAGGGGTTGAATGGGCCTCCTCCTGTTCCTGTGTAACAGGCTCGAGGGGCTGAATGGGCCTCCTCCTGTTCCTGTGTAACAGGCTCGAGGGGCTGAATGGCCTCCTACTGCTCCTCTGTAACAGGCTCGAGGGGTTGAATGGGCCTCCTCCTGTTCCTGTGTAACAGACTCGAGGGATTCAATGGGCCTCCTCCTGTTCCTATGTAACAGGCTCGAGGGGTTGAATGGGCCTCCTCCTGTTCCTGTGTAACAGGCTCGAGGGGCTGAATGGGCCTCCTCCTGTTCCGGTGTAACAGCCTCAAGGGGTTGAATGGTCCTCCTCCTGATCCTGTGTAACAGGCTCGAGGGGCTGAATGGGCCTTCTCCTGTTCCTGTACAACAGGCTCGAGGGGCTGAATGGGCTCCTCCTGTACCTGTGTAACAGGCTTGAGGGGCTGAATGGGCCTTCTCCTGTTCCGGTGTAACAGCCTCAAGGGGCTGAATGGTCCTCCTCCTGATCCTGTGTAACAGGCTTGAGGAGCTGAATGACCTCCTCAGGTTCCTCTGTACCAAGCTCGAGGGGCTGAATGGGCTGCCTCCTTTTCCTGTGAAACAGGCTCGAGGGGCTGAATGGGCCTCCTCCTGTTCCTGTGTAACAGGCCCGAGGGGCTAGATGGGCCTTCTCTTGTTCCTGTGTAAATTATTCGAGGAACTCAATGGGCCTTCTCCTGTTCCTGTGCAACAGGCTCGAGGGGCAGAATGGGCCTCCTCCTGTTCCTGTGTAACATGCTCGAGAGGCTGAATGGGCCTCATTCTGTTACTGTATAACAGGCTCGAGGGGTTGAATGGGCCTCTTCCTGTTCCTGTGTAACAGGCTCAAGGGGCTGAATGGGCCGCCTCCTGTTCCTATGTAACAGACTCGAGGGGCTGAATGGGCCTCCTCCTGTTCCTGTGTAACAGGCTCGAGGGGCTGAATGGGCCTCCTCCTGTTCCTGTGTAACAGGCTCGAGGGGCTGAATGGGCCTCCTCCTGTTCCTGTGTAACAGGCTCGAGGGGCTGAATGGGCCTCCTCCTGTTCCTGTGTAACAGGCTCGAGGGGCTGAATGGCCTCCTCCTGTTCCTGTGTAACAGACTCGAGGGATTCAATGGGCCTCCTCCTATTCCTATGTAACAGGCTCGAGGGGTTGAATGGGCCTCCTCCTGTTCCTGTGTAACAGGCTCGAGGGGCTGAATGGGCCTCCTCCTGTTCCTGTGTAACAGGCTCGAGGGGCTGAATGGCCTCCTCCTGTTCCTGTGTAACAGACTCGAGGGATTCAATGGGCCTCCTCCTGTTCCTGAGTAACAGGCTCGAGGGGTTGAATGGGCCTCCTCCTGTTCCTGTGTAACAGGCTCGAGGGGCTGAATGGGCCTCCTCCTGTTCCTGTGTAACAGGCTCGAGGGGCTGAATGACCTCCTTCTGTTCCTGTGTAACAGGATCGAGGGGCTGAATGGGCCTACTCCTGTTCCTGTGTAACAGGATCGAGGGGCTGAATGGGCCTCCTCCTGTTCTTGTGTAACAGGCTCGAGGGGCTGAATGGGCCTCCTCCTGTTCCTGTGTAACAGGCTTGAGGGGCTGAATGGGCCTCCTCCTGTTCCGGTGTAACAGCCTCAAGGGGCTGAATGGTCCTCCTCCTGATCCTGTGTAACAGGCTTGAGGAGCTGAATGGCCTCCTCAGGTTCCTCTGTACCAAGCTCGAGGGGCTGAATAGTCCTCCTCCTGTTCCGGTGTAATAGACACAAGGGGCTGTATGGGCCTCCTCCTGTTGCTGTGTAACTGGCTCGAGGGGCTGACTGGCCTCCTCCTGCTCCCATGTAATAAACTGGAGCGGCTGAATGGGCCTCCGCCTGTTCCGGTGTAATACGCACGAGGGGCTGAGTGGGCCTCTCCTGTTCCTGTGTAACATACTCGAGGGGCCGAATGGGCCTCATTCTGTTCCTGTGTAACAGGCTCGCCGGGCTGAATGGGCCTCCTCCTGTTCCTGTGTAACAGGCTCGAGGGGCTGAATGGACCTCCTCCTATTCCTATGTAACAGGCTCACGTTGGAAATGGGCCTCCTGCTGTTCCTGTGCAACAAGCTAGAGGTGCTGAAAGGGTCTCCTCCGGTTCCTGTGTAACAGGCTCGAGGGGCTGAATGGACCTCCTCCTGTTCCTATGTCACAGGCTCGAGGGGCTGAATGGGCCTCCTCCTGTTCCTGTGTAACAGACTCGAGGGGCTGAATGGGCCTCCTCCTGTTCCTTTGTAACAGGCTCGAGGGGCTGAATGGTCCTCCTCCTGTTCCTGTGTAACAGCTCGAGGGGCTGAATGGGCCTCCTCCGGTTCCTGTGTAACAGGCTCGAGGGGCTGAATGGGCCTCGTCCTGTTCCTGTGTAACAGGCTTGAGGGGCTGAATGGGCCTCCTCCTGTTAATGTGTAACGTGCTCGAGAGGCTGAATGGGTCGGTTCCTCTTCCTATGTAACGGGCTGGAAGGGCTGAGTGGGCCGGTTCCTGTTCCTCTGTAACATGCTCGAGGTTCTGAATGGACCTCCTCCTGCTCAAGTGTACCAGGCTCGACGGGCTGAATGGCCTCCACCTGTGTAACAAAGAAGTGGGGCTGAATGGGCCTCTTCCTGTTATAATGTAACAGACTCGAGGGGCTGAATGGGCTCCTCCTGTACCTGTGTAACAGGCTTGAGGGTCTGAATGGGCCTTCTCCTGTTCCTGTGTAACAGGCTCGAGGGGCTGAATGGTACTCCTTCTGTTCCTGTGTAACAGGCTCGAGGATCTGAATGGGCCTCCTCCTGTTCCTGTGCAACAGGCTCGAGGGGCTGAATGGGCCTCCTCCTGTTCCGGTGTAACAGCCTCAAGGGGTTGAATGGTCCTCCTCCTGATCCTGTGTAACAGGCTCGAGGGGCTGAATGGTCCTCCTCCTATTCCGGTGTAAAAGGCACAAGGGGCTGAAAGTGCCTCCTCCTGTTCCTGTGTAACAGGCTCGAGGATCTGAATGGGCCTCCTCCTGTTCCTGTGCAACAGGCTCGAGGGGCTGAATGGGCCTCCTCCTGTTCCGGTGTAACAGCCTCAAGGGGTTGAATGGTCCTCCTCCTGATCCTGTGTAACAGGCTCGAGGGGCTGAATGGTCCTCCTCCTATTCCGGTGTAAAAGGCACAAGGGGCTGAATGGGCCTCCTCCTGTTCCTGTGCAACAGGCTCGAGTGGCTGAATGGTACTCCTTCTGTTCCTGTGTAACAGGCTTGAGGGGCTGAATGGGCCTCCTCCTGTTCCGATGTAACAGGCTTGAGGGGCTGAATGGGCCTTCTCCTGTTCCGGTGTAACAGCCTCAAGGGGTTGAATGGTCCTCCTCCTGATCCTGTGTAACAGAATCGAGGGGCTGAATGGGCCTACTCCTGTTCCTGTGTAACAGGCTCGAGAGGCTGAATGGGCCTCCTCCTGTTCCAATGCAACAGGCTCGAGGGGCTGAATGGGCATCCTCCTGTTCCTCTCTCGCTGGCTCGAGGGACTGAATAGGCCATGTCCTGTTCCTATGTAACAGGCTCGAGGGGCTGAATGGGCCTCCTCCTGTTCCGGTGTAACATCCTCAAGGGGTTGAATGGTCCTCCTCCTGATCCTGTGTAACAGGCTCGAGGGGCTGAATGGCCTCCTCAGGTTCCTCTGTACCAAGCTCGAGGGGCTGAATGCTCCTCCTCCTATTCCGGTGTAAAAGGCACAAGGGGCTGAATGTGCCTCCTCCTGTTCCTGTGCAACAGGCTCGAGTGGCTGAATGGTACTCCTTCTGTTCCTGTGTAACAGGCTCGAGGGTCTGAATGGGCCTCCTCCTGTTCCTGTGCAACAAGCTCGAGGGGCTGAATGGGACTCTTCCTGTTCCGGTGTAATAGGCTCGAGGGGCTGAGTGGGCCCATCCTGTTCCTGTGTAACAGACTCGAGGGGTTGAATGGGCCTCCTCCTGTTCCTGTGTAACAGGCTTGAGGGGCTGAATGGGCCTCCTCCTATTCCGGTGTAAAAGGCACAACGGGCTGAATGTGCCTCCTCCTGTTCCTGTGCAACAGGCTCGAGTGGCTGAATGGTACTCCTTCTGTTCCTGTGTAACAGGCTCGAGGGTCTGAATGGGCCTCCTCCTGTTCCTGTGCAACAGGCTCGAGGGGCTGAATGGTCCTCCTCCTGTTCCGGTGTAATAGACTCGAGGGGTTGAGTGGGCCCATCCTGTTCCTGTGTAACAGACTCGAGGGGTTGAATGGGCCTCCTCCTGTTCCTGTGTAACAGGCTTGAGGGGCTGAATGGGCCTCCTCCTGTTCCTGTGTAAATAATTCGAGGGGCTGAATGGGCCTTCTCCTGTTCCTGTGTAACAGACTCGAGGGGCTGAATGGGCCGCCTCCTGTTCCTATGTAACAGGCTCGAGGGGCTGAATGGGCCGCCTCCTGTTCCATAGTAACAGGCTCGAGAGGCTGAATGGGCCTCCTGTTCCTGTGTAACAGGCTCAAGGGGCTAGATGGGCCTCATTTTGTTCCAATGTAACAGGCTCGAGCGGCTGAATGGGCCTCCTCCTGTTCCTGTGCAACAGGCTCGAGGGGCAGAATGGGCCTCCTCCGGTTCCTGTGTAACATGCTCGAGGGGCTGAATGGGCCTCATTCTGTTCCTATGTAACAGGCTCGAGCGGCTGAATGGGCCTCCTCCTGTTCCTATGTAACAGGCTCGAGGGGCTGAATGGGCCTCCTCCTGTTCCTATGTAAGAGGCTCGAGGGGCTGAATGGGCCTCCTCCTGTTCCTGTGTAAAAGGCTCGAGGGGCTAGATGGGCCTTCTCTTGTTCCTGTGTGAATTATTCGAGGGGCTGAATGGGCCTTCTCCTTTTCCTGTGTAACATGCTCGAGGGGCTGAATGGGCCTCCTCCTGTTCCTGTGTAACAGGATCGAGTGGCTGAATGGGCCTACTCCTGTTCCTGTGTAACAGGCTCGAGGGGCTGAATGCGCCTCCTCCTGTTCCTATGCAACAGGCTCGAGGGGCTGAATGGGCATCCTCCTGTTCCATTCTCGCTGGCTCGAGGGGCTGAATAGGCCTTGTCCTGTTCCTATGTAACAGGCTCGAGGGGCTGAATGGGCTTCCTCCTGTTCCGGTGTAACATCCTCAAGGGGTTGAATGGTCCTCCTCCTGATCCTGTGTAACAGGCTCGAGGGGCTGAATGGTACTCCTTCTGTTCCTGTGTAACAGGCTCGAGGATCTGAATGGGCCTCCTCCTGTTCCTGTGCAACAGGCTCGAGGGGCTGAATGGGCCTCCTCCTGTTCCGGTGTAACAGCCTCAAGGGGTTGAATGGTCCTCCTCCTGATCCTGTGTAACAGGCTCGAGGGGCTGAATGGTCCTCCTCCTATTCCGGTGTAAAAGGCACAAGGGGCTGAATGTGCCTCCTCCTGTTCCTGTGCAACAGGCTCGAGTGGCTGAATGGTACTCCTTCTGTTCCTGTGTAACAGGCTTGAGGGGCTGAATGGGCCTTCTCCTGTTCCGGTGTAACAGCCTCAAGGGGTTGAATGGTCCTCCTCCTGATCCTGTGTAACAGACTCGAGGGGCTGAATGGGCCTACTCCTGTTCCTGTGTAACAGGCTCGAGAGGCTGAATGGGCCTCCTCCTGTTCCAATGCAACAGGCTCGAGGGGCTGAATGGGCATCCTCCTGTTCCTCTCTCGCTGGCTCGAGGGACTGAATAGGCCATGTCCTGTTCCTATGTAACAGGCTCGAGGGGCTGAATGGGCCTCCTCCTGTTCCGGTGTAACATCCTCAAGGGGTTGAATGGTCCTCCTCCTGATCCTGTGTAACAGGCTCGAGCTGCTGAATGGGCCTCCTCCTGTTCCTGTGTAACAGGCTTGAGGGGCTGAATGGGCCTCCTCCTATTCCGGTGTAAAAGGCACAACGGGCTGAATGTGCCTCCTCCTGTTCCTGTGCAACAGGCTCGAGTGGCTGAATGGTACTCCTTCTGTTCCTGTGTAACAGGCTCGAGGGTCTGAATGGGCCTCCTCCTGTTCCTGTGCAACAGGCTCGAGGGGCTGAATGGTCCTCCTCCTGTTCCGGTGTAATAGACTCGAGGGGTTGAGTGGGCCCATCCTGTTCCTGTGTAACAGACTCGAGGGGTTGAATGGGCCTCCTCCTGTTCCTGTGTAACAGGCTTGAGGGGCTGAATGGGCCTCCTCCTGTTCCTGTGTAAATAATTCGAGGGGCTGAATGGGCCTTCTCCTGTTCCTGTGTAACAGACTCGAGGGGCTGAATGGGCCGCCTCCTGTTCCTATGTAACAGGCTCGAGAGGCTGAATGGGCCTCCTGTTCCTGTGTAACAGGCTCAAGGGGCTAGATGGGCCTCATTTTGTTCCAATGTAACAGGCTCGAGGGGCTGAATGGGCCTCCTCCTGTTCCTGTGCAACAGGCTCGAGGGGCAGAATGGGCCTCCTCCGGTTCCTGTGTAACATGCTCGAGGGGCTGAATGGGCCTCATTCTGTTCCTATGTAACAGGCTCGAGCGGCTGAATGGGCCTCCTCCTGTTCCTATGCAACAGGCTCGAGGGGCTGAATGGGCCTCCTCCTGTTCCTATGTAAGAGGCTCGAGGGGCTGAATGGGCCTCCTCCTGTTCCTGTGTAACAGGCTCGAGGGGCTAGATGGGCCTTCTCTTGTTCCTGTGTGAATTATTCGAGGGGCTGAATGGGCCTTCTCCTTTTCCTGTGTAACATGCTCGAGGGGCTGAATGGGCCTCCTCCTGTTCCTGTGTAACAGGATCGAGTGGCTGAATGGGCCTCCTCCTGTTCCTGTGTAACAGGCTCGAGGGGCTGAATGGGCCTCCTCCTGTTCCTGTGTAACAGGCTTGAGGGGCTGAATGGGCCTCCTCCTGTTCCGGTGTCACAGCCTCAAGGGGCTGAACGGTCCTCCTCCTGATCCTGTGTAACAGGCTTGAGGAGCTCAATGGCCTCCTCAGGTTCCTCTGTACCAAGCTCGAGGGGCTGAATGGTCCTCCTCCTGTTCCGGTGTAATAGACACAAGGGGCTGTATGGGCCTCCTCCTGTTCCTGTGTAACTGGCTCGAGGGGCTGACTGGCCTCCTCCTGCTCCCATGTAATAAACTGGAGCGGCTGAATGGGCCTCCTCCTGTTCCGGTGTAATACGCACGAGGGGCTGAGTGAGCCTCTCCTGTTCCTGTGTAACATACTCGAGGGGCTGAATGGGCCGCCTCCTTTTCCTGTGAAACCGATTCGAGGGGCCGAATGGGCCTCCTCCTGTTCCTGTGTAACAGGCTCGAGGGGCTGAATGGGCCTTCTCTTGTTCCTGTGTAAATTATTCGAGGGGCTGAATGGGCCTTCTCCTTTTCCTGTGTAACATGCTCGAGGGGCTGAATGGACCTCATTCTGTTCCTGTGTAACAGGCTCGACGGGCTGAATGGGCCTCTTCCTGTTCCTGTGCAACAGGTTCGAGGGGCAGAATGGGCCTCCTCCTGTTCCTGTGTAATAGGCTCGAGGGGCTGAATGGGCCTCCTCCTATTCCTATGTAACAGGCTCAAGTTGCAAATGGGCCTCCTCCTGTTCCTGTGCAACAGGTTCGAGGGGCAGAATGGGCCTCCTCCTGTTCCTGTGTAATAGGCTCGAGGGGCTGAATGGGCCTCCTCCTGTTCCTGTGTAACAGGCTCGAGGGGCTGAATGGGCCTCGTCCTGTTCCTGTGTAACAGGCTTGAGGGGCTGAATGGGCCGCCTCCTTTTCCTGTGAAACAGGCTCGAGGGGCCGAATGGGCCTCCTCCTGTTCCTGTGTAACAGGCTCGAGGGGCTAGATGGGCCTTCTCTTGTTCCTGTGTAAATTATTCGAGGGGCTGAATGGGCCTTCTCCTTTTCCTGTGTAACAGGCTCGACGGGCTGAATGGACCTCATTCTGTTCCTGTGTAACAGGCTTGAGGGGCTGAATGGGCCTCCTCCTGTTCCGGTGTAACAGCCTCAAGGGGCTGAATGGTCCTCCTCCTGATCCTGTGTAACAGGCTTGAGGAGCTGAATGGCCTCCTCAGGTTCCTCTGTACCAAGCTCGAGGGGCTGAATGGTCCTCCTCCTGTTCCGGTGTAATAGACACAAGGGGCTGTATGGGCCTCCTCCTGTTCCTGTGTAACTGGCTCGAGGGGCTGACTGGCCTCCTCCTGCTCTCATGTAATAAACTGGAGCGGCTGAATGGGCCTCCTCCTGTTCCGGTGTAATACGCACGAGGGGCTGAGTGGGCCTCTCCTGTTCCTGTGTAACATACTCGAGGGGCTGAATGGGCCGCCTCCTTTTCCTGTGAAACAGATTCGAGGGGCCGAATGGGCCTCCTCCTGTTCCTGTGTAACAGGCTCGACGGGCTGAATGGGCCTCCTCCTGTTCCTGTGCAACAGGTTCGAGGGGCTGAATGGGCCTCCTCCTGTTCCTGTGTAATAGGCTCGAGGAGCTGAATGGGCCTCCTCCTGTTCCTGTGCAACAGGTTCGAGGGGCAGAATGGGCCTCCTCCTGTTCCTATGTAATAGGCTCGAGGGGCTGAATGGGCCTCCTCCTGTTCCTGTGTAACAGGCTCGAGGGGCTGAATGGTCCTCCTCCTGTTCCTGTGTAACAGCTCGAGGGGCTGAATGGGCCTCCTCCTGTTCCTGTGTAACAGGCTCGAGGGGCTGAATGGGCCTCGTCCTGTTCCTGTGTAACAGGCTTGAGGGGCTGAATAGGCCTCCTCCTGTTCCTGTGTAACAGGCTCGAGAGGCTGAATGGGTCGGTTCCTGTTCCTATGTAACATGCTCGAGGGGCTGAATGGACCTCCTCCTGCTCGGGTGTAACAGGCTCGACGGGCTGAATGGGCATCCTCCTGTTCCTGTCTACCAGGCTCGAGGGGCTGAATGGCCTCCACCTGTGTAACGAAGAAGTGGGGCTGAATGGGTCAGTTCCTGTTCCTATGTAACGGGCTCGAGGGGCTGAGTGGGCATCCTCCGGTTCCTGTGTAACAGGCTCGAGGGGCTGAATGGGCTCCTCCTGTACCTGTGTAACAGGCTTGAGGGGCTGAATGGGCCTCCTCCTGTTCCGATGTAACAGGCTTGAGGGGCTGAATGGGCCTTCTCCTGTTCCGGTGTAACAGCCTCAAGGGGCTGAATGGTCCTCCTCCTTCTCGATTGTAACAGGCTCAACGGGCTGAATGGGCATCCTCCGGTTCCTGTGTAACTGGCTCGAGGGGCTGAATGGGCCTCCTCCTGTTCTTGTGTAACAGGCTCGAGGGGCTGAATGGGCCTCCTCAGGTTCCTCTGTACCAAGCTCGAGGGGCTGAATGGTCCTCCTCCTGTTCCGGTGTAATAGGCACAAGGGGCTGTATGAGCCTCCTCCTGTTCCTGTGTAACTGGCTCGAGGGGCTGACTGGCCTCCTGCTGCTCCCGTATAATAAACTGGAGCGGCTGAATGGGCCTCCTCCTGTTCCGGTGTAATAAGCTCGAGGGGCTGAGTTGGCCCCTTCTGTTCCTGTGTAACATACTCGAGGGGCTGAATGGGCTGCCTCCTTTTCCTGTGAAACAGGCTCGAGGGGCTGAATGGGCCTCCTCCTGTTCCTGTGTAAATTATTCGAGGAACTCAATGGGCCTTCTCCTGTTCCTGTGCAACAGGCTCGAGGGGCAGAATGGGCCTCCTCCTGTTCCTGTGTAACATGCTCGAGGGGCTGAATGGGCCTCATTCTGTTACTGTATAACAGGCTCGAGGGGTTGAATGGGCCTCTTCCTGTTCCTGTGAAACAGGCTCGAGCGGCTGAATGGGCCTCCTCCTGTTCCTGTGTAACAGGCTCGAGGGGCTGAATGGGCCTACTCCTGTTCCTGTGTAACAGGCTCGAGGGGCTGAATGGGCCTCCTCCTGTTCCTATGTAAGAGGCTCGAGGGGCTGAATGGGCCTCCTCCTGTTCCTGTGTAACAGGCTTGAGGGGTTGAATGGGCCTCCTCCTGTTCCTATGTAACGTGCTCGAGGGGCTGAATGGGCCGGTTCCTGTTCCTATGTAATGGGCTTGAGGGGCTGAATGGGCCGCCTCCTGTTCCTATGTAACAGACTCGAGGGGTTGAATGGGCTTCCTCCTGTTCCTGTGTAACAGGCTCGAGGGGCTGAATGGGCCTCCTCCTGTTCCTGTGTAACAGGCTCGAGGGGCTGAATGGCCTCCTCCTGCTCCTGTGTAACAGGCTCGAGGGGTTGAATGGGCCTCCTCCTGTTCCTGTGTAACAGACTCGAGGGATTCAATGGGCCTCCTCCTGTTCCTATGTAACAGGCTCGAGGGGTTGAATGGGCCTCCTCCTGTTCCTGTGTAACAGGCTCGAGGGGCTGAATGGGCTTCCTCCTGTTCCTGTGTAACAGGCTCGAGGGGCTGAATGACCTCCTCCTGTTCCTGTGTAACAGGATCGAGGGGCTGAATGGGCCTACTCCTGTTCCTGTGTAACAGGATCGAGGGGCTGAATGGGCCTCCTCCTGTTCCTGTGTAACAGGCTCGAGGGGCTGAATGGGCCTCCTCCTGTTCCTGTGTAACAGGCTTGAAGGGCTGAATGGGCCTCCTCCTGTTCCGGTGTAACAGCCTCAAGGGGCTGAATGGTCCTCCTCCTGATCCTGTGTAACAGGCTTGAGGAGCTGAATGGCCTCCTCAGGTTCCTCTGTACCAAGCTCGAGGGGCTGAATGGTCCTCCTCCTGTTCCGGTGTAATAGACACAAGGGGCTGTATGGGCCTCCTCCTGTTCCTGTGTAACTGGCTCGAGGGGCCGAATGGGCCTCCTCCTGTTCCTGTGTAAATTATTCGAGGGGCTGAATGGGCCTTCTCCTTTTCCTGTGTAACAGGCTCGAGGGGCAGAATGGGCCTCCTCCTGTTCCTGTGTAACATGCTCGAGGGGCTGAATGGGCCTCATTCTGTTACTGTATAACAGGCTCGAGGGGTTGAATGGGCCTCTTCCTGTTCCTGTGAAACAGGCTCGAGCGGCTGAATGGGCCTCCTCCTGTTCCTGTGTAACAGGCTCGAGGGGCTGAATGGGCCTACTCCTGTTCCTGTGTAACAGGCTCGAGGGGCTGAATGGGCCTCCTCCTGTTCCTATGTAAGAGGCTCGAGGGGCTGAATGGGCCTCCTCCTGTTCCTGTGTAACAGGCTTGAGGGGTTGAATGGGCCTCCTCCTGTTCCTATGTAACGTGCTCGAGGGGCTGAATGGGCCGGTTCCTGTTCCTATGTAATGGGCTCGAGGGGCTGAATGGGCCGCCTCCTGTTCCTATGTAACAGACTCGAGGGGTTGAATGGGCTTCCTCCTGTTCCTGTGTAACAGGCTCGAGGGGCTGAATGGGCCTCCTCCTGTTCCTGTGTAACAGGCTCGAGGGGCTGAATGGCCTCCTCCTGCTCCTGTGTAACAGGCTCGAGGGGTTGAATGGGCCTCCTCCTGTTCCTGTGTAACAGACTCGAGGGATTCAATGGGCCTCCTCCTGTTCCTATGTAACAGGCTCGAGGGGTTGAATGGGCCTCCTCCTGTTCCTGTGTAACAGGCTCGAGGGGCTGAATGGGCTTCCTCCTGTTCCTGTGTAACAGGCTCGAGGGGCTGAATGACCTCCTCCTGTTCCTGTGTAACAGGATCGAGGGGCTGAATGGGCCTACTCCTGTTCCTGTGTAACAGGATCGAGGGGCTGAATGGGCCTCCTCCTGTTCCTGTGTAACAGGCTCGAGGGGCTGAATGGGCCTCCTCCTGTTCCTGTGTAACAGGCTTGAAGGGCTGAATGGGCCTCCTCCTGTTCCGGTGTAACAGCCTCAAGGGGCTGAATGGTCCTCCTCCTGATCCTGTGTAACTGGCTCGAGGGGCTGACTGGCCTCCTCCTGCTCCCATGTAATAAACTGGAGCGGCTGAATGGGCCTCCTCCTGTTCCGGTGTAATACGCACAAGGGGCTAGATGGGCCTCTCCTGTTCCTGTGTAACATACTCGAGGGGCCGAATGGGCCTCCTCCTGTTCCTGTGTAAATTATTCGAGGGGCTGAATGGGCCTTCTCCTTTTCCTGTGTAACAGGCTCGAGGGGCTGAATGGACCTCATTCTGTTCCTGTGTAACAGGCTCGACGGGCTGAATGGGCCTCCTCCTGTTCCTGTGTAACAGGCTCGAGGGGCTGAATGGGCCACCTCCTATTCCTATGTAACAGGCTCACGTTGCAAATGGGCCTCCTGCTGTTCCTGTGCAACAAGCTAGAGGGGCTGAAAGGGTCTCCTCCGGTTCCTGTGTAACAGGCTCGAGGGGCTGAATGGACCTCCTCCTGTTCCTATGTCACAGGCTCGAGGGGCTGAATGGGCCTCCTCCTGTTCCTGTGTAACAGACTCGAGGGGCTGAATGGGCCTCCTCCTGTTCCTGTGTAACAGGCTCGAGGGGCTGAATGGTCCTCCTCCTGTTCCTGTGTAACAGCTCGAGGGGCTGAATGGGCCTCCTCCGGTTCCTGTGTAACAGGCTCGAGGGGCTGAATGGGCCTCGTTCTGTTCCTGTGTAACAGGCTTGAGGGGCTGAATGGGCATCCTCCTGTTCCTCTCTCGCTGGCTCAAGGGACTGAATAGGCCTTGTCCTGTTCCTGTGTAACAGGCTTGAGGGGCTGAATGGACCTCCTCCTTTTCCTGCGAAACTGGCTCGAGGGGCTGAATGGGCCTCCTCCTGTTCCTCTGTAACGGGCTGGAGGGGATGAATGGGCCTCCTCCTGTTCCTGTGTAAATAATTCGAGGGGCTGAATGGGCCTTCTCCTGTTCCTGTGTAACAGACTCGAGGGGCTGAATGGGCCTCCTCCTGTTCCTATGTAACAGGCTCGAGGGGCTGAATGGGCCGCCTCCTGTTCCTATGTAACAGGCTCGAGAGGCTGAATGGTCCTCCTGTTCCTGTGTAACAGGCTCAAGGGGCTAGATGGGCCTCATTTTGTTCCAATGTAACAGGCTCGAGCGGCTGAATGGGCCTCCTCCTGTTCCTGTGCAACAGGCTCGAGGGGCAGAATGGGCCTCCTCCGGTTCCTGTGTAACATGCTCGAGGGGCTGAATGGGCCTCATTCTGTTCCTATGTAACAGGCTCGAGCGGCTGAATGGGCCTCCTCCTGTTCCTATGTAACAGGCTCGAGGGGCTGAATGGGCCTCCTCCTGTTCCTGTGCAATATGCGTGAGGGGCTGAATTGGCCTCATTCTGTTCCTGTGTAAATCATTCGAGGGGCTGAATGGGCCTTCTCCTGTTCCTATGTAACAGGCTCAAGCGGCTGAATGGGCCTCCTCCTGTTCCTATGTAACAGGCTCGAGGGGCAGAATGGGCCTCCTCCTGTTCCTGTGTAACAGCCTCAAGGGGCTGAACGGTCTTCCTCCTGATCCTGTGTAACAGACTTGAGGAGCTCAATGGCCTCCTCAGGTTCCTCTGTACCAAGCTCGAGGGGCTGAATGGTCCTCCTCCTGTTCCGGTGTAATAGACACAAGGGGCTGTATGGGCCTCCTCCTGTTCCTGTGTAACTGGCTCGAGGGGCTGACTGGCCTCCTCCTGTTCCTGTGTAACAGGCTTGAGGGGCTGAATAGGCCTCCTCCTGTTCCGGTGTAATACGCACGAGGGGCTGAGTGAGCCTCTCCTGTTCCTGTGTAACATACTCGAGGGGCTGAATGGGCCGCCTCCTTTTCCTGTGAAACAGATTCGAGGGGCCGAATGGGCCTCCTCCTGTTCCTGTGTAACAGGCTCGAGGGGCTGAATGGGCCTTCTCTTGTTCCTGTGTAAATTATTCGAGGGGCTGAATGGGCCTTCTCCTTTTCCTGTGTAACATGCTCGAGGGGCTGAATGGACCTCATTCTGTTCCTGTGTAACAGGCTCGACGGGCTGAATGGGCCTCCTCCTGTTCCTGTGCAACAGGTTCGAGGGGCAGAATGGGCCTCCTCCTGTTCCTGTGTAATAGGCTCGAGGGGCTGAATGGGCCTCCTCCTATTCCTATGTAACAGGCTCAAGTTGCAAATGGGCCTCCTCCTGTTCCTGTGCAACAGGTTCGAGGGGCAGAATGGGCCTCCTCCTGTTCCTGTGTAATAGGCTCGAGGGGCTGAATAGGCCTCCTCCTGTTCCTGTGTAACAGGCTCGAGGGGCTGAATGGTCCTCCTCCTGTTCCTGTGTAACAGCTCGAGGGGCTGAATGGGCCTCCTCCTGTTCCTGTGTAACAGGCTCGAGGGGCTGAATGGGCCTCGTCCTGTTCCTGTGTAACAGGCTTGAGGGGCTGAATGGGCCGCCTCCTTTTCCTGTGAAACAGGCTCGAGGGGCCGAATGGGCCTCCTCCTGTTCCTGTGTAACAGGCTCGAGGGGCTAGATGGGCCTTCTCTTGTTCCTGTGTAAATTATTCGAGGGGCTGAATGGGCCTTCTCCTTTTCCTGTGTAACATGCTCGAGGGGCTGAATGGACCTCATTCTGTTCCTGTGTAACAGGCTTGAGGAGCTGAATGGGCCTCCTCCTGTTCCGGTGTAACAGCCTCAAGGGGCTGAATGGTCCTCCTCCTGATCCTGTGTAACAGGCTTGAGGAGCTGAATGGCCTCCTCAGGTTCCTCTGTACCAAGCTCGAGGGGCTGAATGGTCCTCCTCCTGTTCCGGTGTAATAGACACAAGGGGCTGTATGGGCCTCCTCCTGTTCCTTTGTAACTGGCTCGAGGGGCTGACTGGCCTCCTCCTGCTCTCATGTAATAAACTGGAGCGGCTGAATGGGCCTCCTCCTGTTCCGGTGTAATACGCACGAGGGGCTGAGTGGGCCTCTCCTGTTCCTGTGTAACATACTCGAGGGGCTGAATGGGCCGCCTCCTTTTCCTGTGAAACAGATTCGAGGGGCCGAATGGGCCTCCTCCTGTTCCTGTGTAACAGGCTCGAGGGGCTGAAGGGGCATTCTCCTGTTCCTGTCTAAATTATTCGAGGGGCTGAATGGGCCTTCTCCTTTTCCTGTGCAACATGCTCGAGGGGCTGAATGGACCTCATTCTGTTCCTGTGTAACAGGCTCGACGGGCTGAATGGGCCTCCTCCTGTTCCTGTGCAACAGGTTCGAGGGGCAGAATGGGCCTCCTCCTGTTCCTGTGTAATAGGCTCGAGGAGCTGAATGGGCCTCCTCCTATTCCTATGTAACAGGCTCAAGTTGCAAATGGGCCTCCTCCTGTTCCTGTGCAACAGGTTCGAGGGGCAGAATGGGCCTCCTCCTGTTCCTGTGTAATAGGCTCGAGGGGCTGAATGGGCCTCCTCCTGTTCCTGTGTAACAGGCTCGAGGGGCTGAATGGTCCTCCTCCTGTTCCTGTGTAACAGGCTCGAGGGGCTGAATGGGCCTCGTCCTGTTCCTGTGTAACAGGCTTGAGGGGCTGAATAGGCCTCCTCCTGTTCCTGTGTAACAGGCTCGAGAGGCTGAATGGGTCAGTTCCTGTTCCTATGTAACGGGCTCGAGGGGCTGAGTGGGCCGGTTCCTGTTCCTGTGTAACATGCTCGAGGGGCTGAATGGACCTCCTCCTGTTCCTGTGTAAATTATTCGAGGAACTCAATGGGCCTTCTCCTGTTCCTGTGCAACAGGCTCGAGGGGCAGAATGGGCCTCCTCCTGTTCCTGTGTAACATGCTCGAGGGGCTGAATGGGCCTCATTCTGTTACTGTATAACAGGCTCGAGGGGTTGAATGGGCCTCTTCCTGTTCCTGTGAAACAGGCTCGAGCGGCTTAATGGGCCTCCTCCTGTTCCTGTGTAACAGGCTCGAGGGGCTGAATGGGCCTACTCCTGTTCCTGTGTAACAGGCTCGAGGGGCTGAATGGGCCTCCTCCTGTTCCTATGTAAGAGGCTCGAGGGGCTGAATGGGCCTCCTCCTGTTCCTGTGTAACAGGCTTGAGGGGTTGAATGGGCCTCCTCCTGTCCTATGTAACGTGCTCGAGGGGCTGAATGGGCCGGTTCCTGTTCCTATGTAATGGGCTCGAGGGGCTGAATGGGCCGCCTCCTGTTCCTATGTAACAGACTCGAGGGGTTGAATGGGCCTCCTCCTGTTCCTGTGTAACAGGCTCGAGGGGCTGAATGGGCCTCCTCCTGTTCCTGTGTAAAAGGCTCGAGGGGCTGAATGGCCTCCTCCTGCTCCTGTGTAACAGGCTCGAGGGGTTGAATGGGCCTCCTCCTGTTCCTGTGTAACAGACTCGAGGGATTCAATGGGCCTCCTCCTGTTCCTATGTAACAGGCTCGAGGGGTTGAATGGGCCTCCTCCTGTTCCTGTGTAACAGGCTCGAGGGGCTGAATGGGCCTCCTCCTGTTCCTGTGTAACAGGCTCGAGGGGCTGAATGACCTCCTCCTGTTCCTGTGTAACAGGATCGAGGGGCTGAATGGGCCTCCTCCTGTTCCTGTGTAACAGGCTCGAGGGGCTGAATGGGCCTCCTCCTGTTCCTGTGTAACAGGCTCGAGGGGCTGAATGGGCCTCCTCCTGTTCCTGTGTAACAGGCTTGAGGGGCTGAATGGGCCTCCTCCTGTTCCGGTGTAACAGCCTCAAGGGGCTGAATGGTCCTCCTCCTGATCCTGTGTAACAGGCTTGAGGAGCTGAATGGCCTCCTCAGGTTCCTCTGTACCAAGCTCGAGGGGCTGAATGGTCCTCCTCCTGTTCCGGTGCAATAGACACAAGGGGCTGTATGGGCCTCCTCCTGTTCCTGTGTAACTGGCTCGAGGGGCTGACTGGCCTCCTCCTGCTCCCATGTAATAAACTGGAGCGGCTGAATGGGCCTCCTCCTGTTCCGGTGTAATACGCACGAGGGGCTAGATGGGCTTCTCCTGTTCCTGTGTAACATACTCGAGGGGCCGAATGGGCCTCCTCCTGTTCCTGTGTAAATTATTCGAGGGGCTGAATGGGCCTTCTGCTTTTCCTGTGTAACAGGCTCGAGGGGCTGAATGGACCTCATTCTGTTCCTGTGTAACAGGCTCGACGGGCTGAATGGGCCTCCTCCTGTTCCTGTGTAACAGGCTCGAGGGGCTGAATGGGCCACCTCCTATTCCTATGTAACAGGCTCACGTTGCAAATGGGCCTCCTGCTGTTCCTGTGCAACAAGCTAGAGGGGCTGAAAGGGTCTCCTCCGGTTCCTGTGTAACAGGCTCGAGGGGCTGAATGGACCTCCTCCTGTTCCTATGTCACAGGCTCGAGGGGCTGAATGGGCCTCCTCCTGTTCCTGTGTAACAGACTCGAGGGGCTGAATGGGCCTCCTCCTGTTCCTGTGTAACAGGCTCGAGGGGCTGAATGGTCCTCCTCCTGTTCCTGTGTAACAGCTCGAGGGGCTGAATGGGCCTCCTCCGGTTCCTGTGTAACAGGCTCGAGGGGCTGAATGGGCCTCGTCCTGTTCCTGTGTAACAGGCTTGAGGGGCTGAATGGGCATCCTCCTGTTCCTCTCTCGCTGGCTCAAGGGACTGAATAGGCCTTGTCCTGTTCCTATGTAACAGGCTTGAGGGGCTGAATGGGCCTCCTCCTGTTCCGGTGTAACATCCTCAAGGGGTTGAATGGTCCTCCTCCTGTTCCTGTGTAACAGGCTTGAGGGGCTGAATGGACCTCCTCCTTTTCCTGCGAAACTGGCTCGAGGGGCTGAATGGGCCTCCTCCTGTTCCTCTGTAACGGGCTGGAGGGGCTGAATGGGCCTCCTCCTGTTCCTGTGTAAATAATTCGAGGGGCTGAATGGGCCTTCTCCTGTTCCTGTGTAACAGACTCGAGGGGCTGAATGGGCCTCCTCCTGTTCCTATGTAACAGGCTCGAGGGGCTAAATGGGCCGCCTCCTGTTCCTATGTAACAGGCTCGAGAGGCTGAATGGTCCTCCTGTTCCTGTGTAACAGGCTCAAGGGGCTAGATGGGCCTCATTTTGTTCCAATGTAACAGGCTCGAGCGACTGAATGGGCCTCCTCCTGTTCCTGTGCAACAGGCTCGAGGGGCAGAATGGGCCTCCTCCGGTTCCTGTGTAACATGCTCGAGGGGCTGAATGGGCCTCATTCTGTTCCTATGTAACAGGCTCGAGCGGCTGAATGGGCCTCCTCCTGTTCCTATGTAACAGGCTCGAGGGGCTGAATGGGCCTCCTCCTGTTCCTGTGCAATATGCGTGAGGGGCTGAATTGGCCTCATTCTGTTCCTGTGTAAATCATTCGAGGGGCTGAATGGGCCTTCTCCTGTTCCTATGTAACAGGCTCAAGCGGCTGAATGGGCCTCCTCCTGTTCCTATGTAACAGGCTCGAGGGGCAGAATGGGCCTCCTCCTGTTCCTGTGTAACAGGCTCGAGGGGCTGAATGGGCCTACTCCTGTTCCTGTGTAACCGGCTCGAGGGGCTGAATGCGCCTCCTCCTGTTCCTGTGTAACAGGCTCGAGAGGCTGAATGGGCCTCCTCCTGTTCCTGTGTAACAGGCTTGAGGGGCTGAATGGGCCTCCTCCTGTTCCGGTGTAACAGCCTCAAGGGGCTGAACGGTCTTCCTCCTGATCCTGTGTAACAGGCTTGAGGAGCTCAATGGCCTCCTCAGGTTCCTCTGTACCAAGCTCGAGGGGCTGAATGGTCCTCCTCCTGTTCCGGTGTAATAGACACAAGGGGCTGTATGGGCCTGCTCCTGTTCCTGTGTAACTGGCTCGAGGGGCTGACTGGCCTCCTCCTGCTCCCATGTAATAAACTGGAGCGGCTGAATGGGCCTCCTCCTGTTCCGGTGTAATACGCACGAGGGGCTGAGTGATCCTCTCCTGTTCCTGTGTAACATACTCGAGGGGCTGAATGGGCCGCCTCCTTTTCCTGTGAAACAGATTTGAGGGGCCGAATGGGCCTCCTCCTGTTCCTGTGTAACAGGCTCGAGGGGCTGAATGGGCCTTCTCTTGTTCCTGTGTAAATTATTCGAGGGGCTGAATGAGCCTTCTCCTTTTCCTGTGTAACATGCTCGAGGGGCTGAATGGACCTCATTCTGTTCCTGTGTAACAGGCTCGACGGGCTGAATGGGCCTCCTCCTGTTCCTGTGCAACAGGTTCGAGGGGCAGAATGGGCCTCCTCCTGTTCCTGTGTAATAGGCTCGACGGGCTGAATGGGCCTCCTCCTGTTCCTGTGCAACAGGCTCAAGTTGCAAATGGGCCTCCTCCTGTTCCTGTGCAACAGGTTCGAGGGGCAGAATGGGCCTCCACCTGTTCCTGTGTAATAGGCTCGAGGGGCTGAATAGGCCTCCTCCTGTTCCTGTGTAACAGGCTCGAGGGGCTGAATGGTCCTCCTCCTGTTCCTGTGTAACAGCTCGAGGGGCTGAATGGGCCTCCTCCTGTTCCTGTGTAACAGGCTCGAGGGGCTGAATGGGCCTCGTCCTGTTCCTGTGTAACAGGCTTGAGGGGCTGAATGGGCCGCCTCCTTTTCCTGTGAAACAGGCTCGAGGGGCCGAATGGGCCTCCTCCTGTTCCTGTGTAACAGGCTCGAGGGGCTAGATGGGCCTTCTCTTGTTCCTGTGTAAATTATTCGAGGGGCTGAATGGGCCTTCTCCTTTTCCTGTGTAACATGCTCGAGGGGCTGAATGGACCTCATTCTGTTCCTGTGTAACAGGCTTGAGGGGCTGAATGGGCCTCCTCCTGTTCCGGTGTAACAGCCTCAAGGGGCTGAATGGTCCTCCTCCTGATCCTGTGTAACAGGCTTGAGGAGCTGAATGGCCTCCTCAGGTTCCTCTGTACCAAGCTCGAGGGGCTGAATGGTCCTCCTCCTGTTCCGGTGTAATAGACACAAGGGGCTGTATGGGCCTCCTCCTGTTCCTGTGTAACTGGCTCGAGGGGCTGACTGGCCTCCTCCTGCTCTCATGTAATAAACTGGAGCGGCTGAATGGGCCTCCTCCTGTTCCGGTGTAATACGCACGAGGGGCTGAGTGGGCCTCTCCTGTTCCTGTGTAACATACTCGAGGGGCTAGATGGGCCTCATTTTGTTCCAATGTAACAGGCTCGAGCGGCTGAATGGGCCTCCTCCTGTTCCTGTGCAACAGGCTCGAGGGGCAGAATGGGCCTCCTCCGGTTCCTGTGTAACATGCTCGAGGGGCTGAATGGTCCTCCTGTTCCTGTGTAACAGGCTCAAGGGGCTAGATGGGCCTCATTTTGTTCCAATGTAACAGGCTCGAGCGGCTGAATGGGCCTCCTCCTGTTCCTGTGCAACAGGCTCGAGGGGCAGAATGGGCCTCCTCCGGTTCCTGTGTAACATGCTCGAGGGGCTGAATGGGCCTCATTCTGTTCCTATGTAACAGGCTCGAGCGGCTGAATGGGCCTCCTCCTGTTCCTATGTAACAGGCTCGAGGGGCTGAATGGGCCTCCTCCTGTTCCTGTGCAATATGCGTGAGGGGCTGAATTGGCCTCATTCTGTTCCTGTGTAAATCATTCGAGGGGCTGAATGGGCCTTCTCCTGTTCCTATGTAACAGGCTCAAGCGGCTGAATGGGCCTCCTCCTGTTCCTATGTAACAGGCTCGAGGGGCAGAATGGGCCTCCTCCTGTTCCTGTGTAACAGGCTCGAGGGGCTGAATGGGCCTACTCCTGTTCCTGTGTAACAGGCTCGAGGGGCTGAATGCGCCTCCTCCTGTTCCTGTGTAACAGGCTCGAGAGGCTGAATGGGCCTCCTCCTGTTCCTGTGTAACAGGCTTGAGGGGCTGAATGGGCCTCCTCCTGTTCCGGTGTAACAGCCTCAAGGGGCTGAACGGTCTTCCTCCTGATCCTGTGTAACAGGCTTGAGGAGCTCAATGGCCTCCTCAGGTTCCTCTGTACCAAGCTCGAGGGGCTGAATGGTCCTCCTCCTGTTCCGGTGTAATAGACACAAGGGGCTGTATGGGCCTCCTCCTGTTCCTGTGTAACTGGCTCGAGGGGCTGACTGGCCTCCTCCTGCTCCCATGTAATAAACTGGAGCGGCTGAATGGGCCTCCTCCTGTTCCGGTGTAATACGCACGAGGGGCTGAGTGATCCTCTCCTGTTCCTGTGTAACATACTCGAGGGGCTGAATGGGCCGCCTCCTTTTCCTGTGAAACAGATTTGAGGGGCCGAATGGGCCTCCTCCTGTTCCTGTGTAACAGGCTCGAGGGGCTGAATGGGCCTTCTCTTGTTCCTGTGTCAATTATTCGAGGGGCTGAATGGGCCTTCTCCTTTTCCTGTGTAACATGCTCGAGGGGCTGAATGGACCTCATTCTGTTCCTGTGTAACAGGCTCGACGGGCTGAATGGGCCTCCTCCTGTTCCTGTGCAACAGGTTCGAGGGGCAGAATGGGCCTCCTCCTGTTCCTGTGTAATAGGCTCGACGGTCTGAATGGGCCTCCTCCTGTTCCTGTGCAACAGGCTCAAGTTGCAAATGGGCCTCCTCCTGTTCCTGTGCAACAGGTTCGAGGGGCAGAATGGGCCTCCTCCTGTTCCTGTGTAATAGGCTCGAGGGGCTGAATAGGCCTCCTCCTGTTCCTGTGTAACAGGCTCGAGGGGCTGAATGGTCCTCCTCCTGTTCCTGTGTAACAGCTCGAGGGGCTGAATGGGCCTCCTCCTGTTCCTGTGTAACAGGCTCGAGGGGCTGAATGGGCCTCGTCCTGTTCCTGTGTAACAGGCTTGAGGGGCTGAATGGGCCGCCTCCTTTTCCTGTGAAACAGGCTCGAGGGGCCGAATGGGCCTCCTCCTGTTCCTGTGTAACAGGCTCGAGGGGCTAGATGGGCCTTCTCTTGTTCCTGTGTAAATTATTCGAGGGGCTGAATGGGCCTTCTCCTTTTCCTGTGTAACATGCTCGAGGGGCTGAATGGACCTCATTCTGTTCCTGTGTAACAGGCTTGAGGGGCTGAATGGGCCTCCTCCTGTTCCGGTGTAACAGCCTCAAGGGGCTGAATGGTCCTCCTCCTGATCCTGTGTAACAGGCTTGAGGAGCTGAATGGCCTCCTCAGGTTCCTCTGTACCAAGCTCGAGGGGCTGAATGGTCCTCCTCCTGTTCCGGTGTAATAGACACAAGGGGCTGTATGGGCCTCCTCCTGTTCCTGTGTAACTGGCTCGAGGGGCTGACTGGCCTCCTCCTGCTCTCATGTAATAAACTGGAGCGGCTGAATGGGCCTCCTCCTGTTCCGGTGTAATACGCACGAGGGGCTGAGTGGGCCTCTCCTGTTCCTGTGTAACATACTCGAGGGGCTGAATGGGCCGCCTCCTTTTCCTGTGAAACAGATTCGAGGGGCCGAATGGGCCTCCTCCTGTTCCTGTGTAACAGGCTCGAGGGGCTGAAGGGGCATTCTCCTGTTCCTGTCTAAATTATTCGAGGGGCTGAATGGGCCTTCTCCTTTTCCTGTGCAACATGCTCGAGGGGCTGAATGGTCCTCATTCTGTTCCTGTGTAACATGCTCGAGGGGCTGAATGGACCTCCTCCTGCTCGAGTGTAACAGGCTCGACGGGCTGAATGGGCATCCTCCTGTTCCTGTCTACCAGGCTCGAGGGGCTGAATGGCCTCCACCTGTGTAACGAAGAAGTGGGGCTGAATGGGTCAGTTCCTGTTCCTATGTAACGGGCTCGAGGGGCTGAGTGGGCATCCTCCGGTTCCTGTGTAACAGGCTCGAGGGGCTGAATGGGCTCCTCCTGTACCTGTGTAACAGGCTTGAGGGGCTGAATGGGCCTCCTCCTGTTCCGATGTAACAGGCTTGAGGGGCTGAATGGGCCTTCTCCTGTTCCGGTGTAACAGCCTCAAGGGGCTGAATGGTCCTCCTCCTTCTCGATTGTAACAGGCTCAACGGGCTGAATGGGCATCCTCCGGTTCCTGTGTAACAGGCTCGAGGGGCTGAATGGGCTCCTCCTGTACCTGTGTAACAGGCTTGAGGGGCTGAATGGGCCTCCTCCTGTTCCGATGTAACAGGCTTGAGGGGCTGAATGGGCCTTCTCCTGTTCCGGTGTAACAGCCTCAAGGGGCTGAATGGTCCTCCTCCTGATCCTGTGTAACAGGCTTGAGGAGCTGAATGACCTCCTCAGGTTCCTCTGTACCAAGCTCGAGGGGCTGAATGGTCCTCCTCCTGTTCCGGTGTAATAGGCACAAGGGGCTGTATGAGCCTCCTCCTGTTCCTGTGTAACTGGCTCGAGGGGCTGACTGGCCTCCTGCTGCTCCCGTATAATAAACTGGAGCGGCTGAATGGGCCTCCTCCTGTTCCGGTGTAATAAGCTCGAGGGGCTGAGTTGGCCCCTCCTGTTCCTGTGTAACATACTCGAGGGGCTGAATGGGCTGCCTCCTTTTCCTGTGAAACAGGCTCGAGGGGCTGAATGGGTCTCCTCCTGTTGCTGTGTAACAGGCCCGAGGGGCTAGATGGGCCTTCTCTTGTTCCTGTGTAAATTATTCGAGGAACTCAATGGGCCTTCTCCTGTTCCTGTGCAACAGGCTCGAGGGGCAGAATGGGCCTCCTCCTGTTCCTGTGTAACATGCTCGAGGGGCTGAATGGGCCTCATTCTGTTACTGTATAACAGGCTCGAGGGGTTGAATGGGCCTCTTCCTGTTCCTGTGAAACAGGCTCGAGCGGCTGAATGGGCCTCCTCCTGTTCCTGTGTAACAGGCTCGAGGGGCTGAATGGGCCTACTCCTGTTCCTGTGTAACAGGCTCGAGGGGCTGAATGGGCCTCCTCCTGTTCCTATGTAAGATGCTCAAGGGGCTGAATGGGCCTCCTCCTGTTCCTGTGTAACAGGCTTGAGGGGTTGAATGGGCCTCCTCCTGTTCCTGTGTAACAGGCTTGAGGGGTTGAATGGGCCTCCTCCTGTTCCTATGTAACGTGCTCGAGGGGCTGAATGGGCCGGTTCCTGTTCCTATGTAATGGGCTCGAGGGGCTGAATGGGCCTCCTCCTGTTCCTGTGTAACAGGCTCGAGGGGCTGAATGGCCTCCTCCTGCTCCTGTGTAACAGGCTCGAGGGGTTGAATGGGCCTCCTCCTGTTCCTGTGTAACAGACTCGAGGGATTCAATGGGCCTCCTCCTGTTCCTATGTAACAGGCTCGAGGGGTTGAATGGGCCTCCTCCTGTTCCTGTGTAACAGGCTCGAGGGGCTGAATGGGCCTCCTCCTGTTCCTGTGTAACAGGCTCGAGGGGCTGAATGACCTCCTCCTGTTCCTGTGTAACAGGATCGAGGGGCTGAATGGGCCTACTCCTGTTCCTGTGTAACAGGATCGAGGGGCTGAATGGGCCTCCTCCTGTTCCTGTGTAACAGGCTCGAGGGGCTGAATGGGCCTCCTCCTGTTCCTGTGTAACAGGCTTGAGGGGCTGAATGGGCCTCCTCCTGTTCCGGTGTAACAGCCTCAAGGGGCTGAATGGTCCTCCTCCTGATCCTGTGTAACAGGCTTGAGGAGCTGAATGGCCTCCTCAGGTTCCTCTGTACCAAGCTCGAGGGGCTGAATGGTCCTCCTCCTGTTCCGGTGTAATAGACACAAGGGGCTGTATGGGCCTCCTCCTGTTCCTGTGTAACTGGCTCGAGGGGCTGACTGGCCTCCTCCTGCTCCCATGTAATAAACTGGAGCGGCTGAATGGGCCTCCTCCTGTTCCGGTGTAATACGCACGAGGGGCTCAGTGGGCCTCTCCTGTTCCTGTGTAACATACTCGAGGGGCCGAATGGGCCTCCTCCTGTTCCTGTGTAAATTATTCGAGGGGCTGAATGGGCCTTCTCCTTTTCCTGTGTAACAGGCTCGAGGGGCTGAATGGACCTCATTCTGTTCCTGTGTAACAGGCTCGACGGGCTGAATGGGCCTCCTCCTGTTCCTGTGTAACAGGCTCGAGGGGCTGAATGGGCCACCTCCTATTCCTATGTAACAGGCTCACGTTGCAAATGGGCCTCCTGCTGTTCCTGTGCAACAAGCTAGAGGGGCTGAAAGGGTCTCCTCCGGTTCCTGTGTAACAGGCTCGAGGGGCTGAATAGACCTCCTCCTGTTCCTATGTCACAGGCTCGAGGGGCTGAATGGGCCTCCTCCTGCTCCTGTGTAACAGACTCGAGGGGCTGAATGGGCCTCCTCCTGTTCCTGTGTAACAGGCTCGAGGGGCTGAATGATCCTCCTCCTGTTCCTGTGTAACAGCTCGAGGGGCTGAATGGGCCTCCTCCGGTTCCTGTGTAACAGGCTCGAGGGGCTGAATGGGCCTCGTCCTGTTCCTGTGTAACAGGCTTGAGGGGCTGAATGGGCCATATCCTGTTCCTGTGCAACGTGCTCGAGAGGCTGAATGGGTCGGTTCCTGTTCCTATGTAACGGGCTGGAAGGGCTGAGTGGGCCGGTTCCTGTTCCTGTGTAACATGCTCGAGGGGCTGAATGGACCTCCTCCTGCTCGAGTGTAACAGGCTCGACGGGCTGAATGGGCATCCTCCTGTTCCTTTGTACCAGGCTCGAGGGGCTGAATGGCCTCCACCTGTGTAACAAAGAAGTGGGGCTGAATGGGCCTCTTCCTGTGAGAATGTAACAGACTCGAGGGGCTGAATGGGCTCCTCCTGTACCTGTGTAACAGGCTTGAGGGTCTGAATGGGCCTTCTCCTGTTCCGATGTAACAGGCTCGAGGGGCTGAATGGGCCTCCTCCTGTACCTGTGTAACAGGCTTGAGGGTCTGAATGGGCCTCCTCCTGTTCCGATGTAACAGGCTTGAGGGGCTGAATGGGCCTTCTCCTGTTCCGGTGTAACAGCCTCAAGGGGTTGAATGGTCCTCCTCCTGATCCTGTGTAACAGGCTCGAGGGGCTGAATGGGCCTACTCCTGTTCCTCTGTAACAGGCTCGAGAGGCTGAATGGGCCTTATTCTGTTCCTATGTAACAGGCTCGAGCGGCTGAATGGGTCTCCTCCTGTTCCTGTGTAATATGCGCGAGAGGCTGAATTGGCCTCATTCTGTTCCTGTGTAAATCATTCGAGGGGCTGAATGGGCCTTCTCCTGTTCCTGTACAACAGGCTCGAGGGGCAGAATGAGTCTCCTCCTGTTCCTGTGTAACATGCTCGAGGGGCTGAATGGGCCTCATTCTGTTCCTATGTAACAGGCTCGAGCGGCTGAATGGGCCTCCTCCTGTTCCTATGTAACAGGCTCAAGGGGCTGAATGGGCCTCCTCCTGTTCCTGTGTAATATGCGCGAGGGGCTAAATTGGCCTCATTCTGTTCCTGTGTAAATCATTCGAGGGGCTGAATGGGCTTCCTCCTGTCCCTGTGTAACAGGCTCGAGGGGCTAAATGGGCCTCATTCTGTTCCAATGTAACAGGCTCGAGCGGCTGAATGGCCTCCTCAGGTTCCTCTGTACCAAGCTCGAGGGGCTGAATGGTCCTCCTCCTATTCCGGTGTAAAAGGCACAAGGGGCTGAATGTGCCTCCTCCTGTTCCTGTGCAACAGGCTCGAGTGGCTGAATGGTACTCCTTCTGTTCCTGTGTAACAGGCTTGAGGGGCTGAATGGGCCTCCTGTTCCGATGTAACAGGCTTGAGGGGCTGAATGGGCCGTCTCCTGTTCCGGTGTAACAGCCTCAAGGGGTTGAATGGTCCTCCTCCTGATCCTGTGTAACAGGCTCGAGGAGCTGAATGGGCCTACTCCTGTTCCTGTGTAACAGGCTCGAGAGGCTGAATGGGCCTCCTCCTGTTCCTATGCAACAGGCTCGAGGGGCTGAATGGGCATCCTCCTGTTCCTCTCTCGCTGGCTCGAGGGACTGAATAGGCCTTGTCCTGTTCCTATGTAATGTAACAGGCTCGAGGGGCTGAATGGTCCTCCTCCTGTTCCGGTGTAACATCCTCAAGGGGTTGAATGGTCCTCCTCCTGATCCTGTCTAACAGGCTCGAGGGGCTGAATGGGCCTCCTCCTGTTCCTGTGTAACAGGCTTGAGGGGCTGAATGGGCCTCCTCCTATTCCGGTGTAAAAGGCACAAGGGGCTGAATCGGCCTCCTCCTGTTCCTGTGCAACAGGCTCGAGGGGCTGAATGGGCCTCCTCCTGTTCCGGTGTAATAGGCTCGAGGGGCTGAGTGGGCCCATCCTGTTCCTGTGTAACAGACTCGAGGGGTTGAATGGGCCTCCTCCTGTTCCTGTGTAACAGGCTTGAGGGGCTGAATGGACCTCCTCCTTTTCCTGCGAAACTGGCTCGAGGGGCTGAATGGGCCTCCTCCTGTTCCGATGTAACGGGCTGGAGGGGCTGAATGGGCCTCCTCCTGTTCCTGTGTAAATAATTCGAGGGGCTGAATGGGCCTTCTCCTGTTCCTGTGTAACAGACTCGAGGGGCTGAATGGGCCTCCCCCTGTTCCTATGTAACAGGCTCGAGGGGCTGAATGGGCCGCCTCCTGTTCCTATGTAACAGGCTCGAGAGGCTGAATGGGCCTCCTGTTCCTGTGTAACAGGCTCAAGGGGCTAGATGGGCCACATTTTGTTCCAATGTAACAGGCTCGAGCGGCTGAATGGGCCTCCTCCTGTTCCTGTGCAACAGGCTCGAGGGGCAGAATGGGCCTCCTCCGGTTCCTGTGTAACATGCTCGAGGGGCTGAATGGGCCTCATTCTGTTCCTATGTAACAGGCTCGAGCGGCTGAATGGGCCTCCTCCTGTTCCTATGTAACAGGCTCGAGGGGCTGAATGGGCCTCCTCCAGTTCCTGTGCAATATGCGTGAGGGGCTGAATTGGCCTCATTCTGTTCCTGTGTAATTCATTCGAGGGGCTGAATGGGCCTTCTCATGTTCCTGTACAACAGGCTCGAGGGGCAGAATGGGTCTCCTCCTTTTCCTGTGCAACATGCTCGAGGGGCTGAATGGACCTCATTCTGTTCCTGTGTAACAGGCTCGACGGGCTGAATGGGCCTCCTCCTGTTCCTGTGCAACAGGTTCGAGGGGCAGAATGGGTCTCCTCCTGTTCCTGTGTAATAGGCTCGAGGAGCTGAATGGGCCTCCTCCTATTCCTATGTAACAGGCTCAAGTTGCAAATGGGCCTCCTCCTGTTCCTGTGCAACAGGTTCGAGGGGCAGAATGGGCCTCCTCCTGTTCCTGTGTAATAGGCTCGAGGGGCTGAATGGGCCTCCTCCTGTTCCTGTGTAACAGGCTCGAGGGGCTGAATGGTCCTCCTCCTGTTCCTGTGTAACAGCTCGAGGGGCTGAATGGGCCTCCTCCTGTTCCTGTGTAACAGGCTCGAGGGGCTGAATGGGCCTCGTCCTGTTCCTGTGTAACAGGCTTGAGGGGCTGAATAGGCCTCCTCCTGTTCCTGTGTAACAGGCTCGAGAGGCTGAATGGGTCGGTTCCTGTTCCTATGTAACGGGCTCGAGGGGCTGAGTGGGCCGGTTCCTGTTCCTGTGTAACATGCTCGAGGGGCTGAATGGACCTCCTCCTGCTCGAGTGTACCAGGCTCGAGGGGCTGAATGGGCATCCTCCTGTTCCTGTCTACCAGGCTCGAGGGGCTGAATGGCCTCCAGCTGTGTAACGAAGAAGTGGGCTGAATGGGTCAGTTCCTGTTCCTATGTAACGGGCTCGAGGGGCTGAGTGGGCATCCTCCGGTTCCTGTGTAACAGGCTCGAGGGGCTGAATGGGCTCCTCCTGTACCTGTGTAACAGGCTTGAGGGGCTGAATGGGCCTCCTCCTGTTCCGATGTAACAGGCTTGAGGGGCTGAATGGGCCTTCTCCTGTTCCGGTGTAACAGCCTCAAGGGGCTGAATGGTCCTCCTCCTGATCCTGTGTAACAGGCTTGAGGAGCTGAAAGACCTCCTCAGGTTCCTCTGTACCAAGCTCGAGGGGCTGAATGGTCCTCCTCCTGTTCCGGTGTAATAGGCACAAGGGGCTGTATGAGCCTCCTCCTGTTCCTGTGTAACTGGCTCGAGGGGCTGACTGGCCTCCTGCTGCTCCCGTATAATAAACTGGAGCGGCTGAATGGGCCTCCTCCTGTTCCGGTGTAATAAGCTCGAGGGGCTGAGTTGGCCCCTCCTGTTCCTGTGTAACATACTCGAGGGGCTGAATGGGCTGCCTCCTTTTCCTGTGAAACAGGCTCGAGGGGCTGAATGGGCCTCCTCCTGTTCCTGTGTAACAGGCCCGAGGGGCTAGATGGGCCTTCTCTTGTTCCTGTGTAAATTATTCGAGGAACTCAATGGGCCTTCTCCTGTTCCTGTGCAACAGGCTCGAGGGGCAGAATGGGCCTCCTCCTGTTCCTGTGTAACATGCTCGAGGGGCTGAATGGGCCTCATTCTGTTACTGTATAACAGGCTCGAGGGGTTGAATGGGCCTCTTCCTGTTCCTGTGAAACAGGATCGAGTGCTGAATGGGCCTCCTCCTGTTCCTGTGTAACAGGCTCGAGGGGCTGAATGGGCCTACTCCTGTTCCTGTGTAACAGGCTCGAGGGGCTGAATGGGCCTCCTCCTGTTCCTATGTAAGAGGCTCAAGGGGCTGAATGGGCCTCCTCCTGTTCCTGTGTAACAGGCTTGAGGGGTTGAATGGGCCTCCTCCTGTTCCTATGTAACGTGCTCGAGGGGCTGAATGGGCCGGTTCCTGTTCCTATGTAATGGGCTCGAGGGGCTGAATGGGCCTCCTCCTGTTCCTGTGTAACATGCTCGAGGGGCTGAATGGCCTCCTCCTGCTCCTGTGTAACAGGCTCGAGGGGTTGAATGGGCCTCCTCCTGTTCCTGTGTAACAGACTCGAGGGATTCAATGGGCCTCCTCCTGTTCCTATGTAACAGGCTCGAGGGGTTGAATGGGCCTCCTCCTGTTCCTGTGTAACAGGCTCGAGGGGCTGAATGGGCCTCCTCCTGTTCCTGTGTAACAGGCTCGAGGGGCTGAATGACCTCCTCCTGTTCCTGTGTAACAGGATCGAGGGGCTGAATGGGCCTACACCTGTTCCTGTGTAACAGGATCGAGGGGCTGAATGGGCCTCCTCCTGTTCCTGTGTAACAGGCTCGAAGGGCTGAATTGGCCTCCTCCTGTTCCTGTGTAACAGGCTTGAGGGGCTGAATGGGCCTCCTCCTGTTCCGGTGTAACAGCCTCAAGGGGCTGAATGGTCCTCCTCCTGATCCTGTGTAACAGGCTTGAGGAGCTGAATGGCCTCCTCAGGTTCCTCTGTACCAAGCTCGAGGGGCTGAATGGTCCTCCTCCTGTTCCGGTGTAATAGACACAAGGGGCTGTATGGGCCTCCTCCTGTTCCTGTGTAACTGGCTCGAGGGGCTGACTGGCCTCCTCCTGCTCCCATGTAATAAACTGGAGCGGCTGAATGGGCCTCCTCCTGTTCCGGTGTAATACGCACGAGGGGCTCAGTGGGCCTCTCCTGTTCCTGTGTAACATACTCGAGGGGCCGAATGGGCCTCCTCCTGTTCCTGTGTAAATTATTCGAGGGGCTGAATGGGCCTTCTCCTTTTCCTGTGTAACAGGCTCGAGGGGCTGAATGGACCTCATTCTGTTCCTGTGTAACAGGCTCGACAGGCTGAATGGGCCTCCTCCTGTTCCTGTGTAACAGGCTCGAGGGGCTGAATGGGCCACCTCCTATTCCTATGTAACAGGCTCACGTTGCAAATGGGCCTCCTGCTGTTCCTGTGCAACAAGCTAGAGGGGCTGAAAGGGTCTCCTCCGGTTCCTGTGTAACAGGCTCGAGGGGCTGAATGGACCTCCTCCTGTTCCTATGTCACAGGCTCGAGGGGCTGAATGGGCCTCCTCCTGTTCCTGTGTAACAGACTCGAGGGGCTGAATGGGCCTCCTCCGGTTCCTGTGTAACAGGCTCGAGGGGCTGAATGGGCCTCGTCCTGTTCCTGTGTAACAGGCTTGAGGGGCTGAATGGGCCATATCCTGTTCCTGTGCAACGTGCTCGAGAGGCTGAATGGGTCGGTTCCTGTTCCTATGTAACGGGCTGGAAGGGCTGAGTGGGCCGGTTCCTGTTCCTGTGTAACATGCTCGAGGGGCTGAATGGACCTCATCCTGCTCGAGTGTAACAGGCTCGACGGGCTGAATGGGCATCCTCCTGTTCCTTTGTACCAGGCTCGAGGGGCTGAATGGCCTCCACCTGTGTAACAAAGAAGTGGGGCTGAATGGGCCTCTTCCTGTGAGAATGTAACAGACTTGAGGGGCTGAATGGGCTCCTCCTGTACCTGTGTAACAGGCTTGAGGGTCTGAATGGGCCTCCTCTTGTTCCGATGTAACAGGCTTGAGGGGCTGAATGGGCCTTCTCCTGTTCCGGTGTAACAGCCTCAAGGGGTTGAATGGTCCTCCTCCTGATCCTGTGTAACAGGCTCGAGGGGCTGAATGGGCCTACTCCTGTTCCTCTGTAACAGGCTCGAGAGGCTGAATGGGCCTTATTCTGTTCCTATGTAACAGGCTCGAGCGGCTGAATGGGTCTCCTCCTGTTCCTGTGTAATATGCGCGAGAGGCTGAATTGGCCTCATTCTGTTCCTGTGTAAATCATTCGAGGGGCTGAATGGGCCTTCTCCTGTTCCTGTACAACAGGCTCGAGGGGCAGAATGAGTCTCCTCCTGTTCCTGTGTAACATGCTCGAGGGGCTGAATGGGCCTCATTCTGTTCCTATGTAACAGGCTCGAGCGGCTGAATGGGCCTCCTCCTGTTCCTATGTAACAGGCTCAAGGGGCTGAATGGGCCTCCTCCTGTTCCTGTGTAATATGCGCGAGGGGCTAAATTGGCCTCATTCTGTTCCTGTGTAAATCATTCGAGGGGCTGAATGGGCTTCCTCCTGTCCCTGTGTAACAGGCTCGAGGGGCTAAATGGGCCTCATTCTGTTCCAATGTAACAGGCTCGAGCGGCTGAATGGGCCTCCTCCTGTTCCTGTGTAACTGGCTCGAGGGGCTGAATGGGCCTACTCCTGTTCCTGTGGAACAGGCTCGAGAGGCTGAATGCACCTCCTCCTGTTCCTATGCAACAGGCTCGAGGGGCTGAATGGGCATCCTCCTGTTCCTCTCTCGCTGGCTCGAGGGGCTGAATAGGCCTTGTCCTGTTCCTATGTAACAGGCTCGAGGGGCTGAATGGTCCTCCTCCTGATCCTGTGTAACAGGCTCGAGGGGCTGAATGGCCTCCTCAGGTTCCTCTGTACCAAGCTCGAGGGGCTGAATGGTCCTCCTCCTATTCCGGTGTAAAAGGCACAAGGGGCTGAATGTGCCTCCTCCTGTTCCTGTGCAACAGGCTCGAGTGGCTGAATGGTACTCCTTCTGTTCCTGTGTAACAGGCTTGAGGGGCTGAATGGGCCTCCTGTTCCGATGTAACAGGCTTGAGGGGCTGAATGGGCCTTCTCCTGTTCCGGTGTAACAGCCTCAAGGGGTTGAATGGTCCTCCTCCTGATACTGTGTAACAGGCTCGAGGGGCTGAATGGGCCTACTCCTGTTCCTGTGTAACAGGCTCGAGAGGCTGAATGGGCCTCCTCCTGTTCCTATGCAACAGGCTCGAGGGGCTGAATGGGCATCCTCCTGTTCCTCTCTCGCTGGCTCGAGGGACTGAATAGGCCTTGTCCTGTTCCTATGTAATGTAACAGGCTCGAGGGGCTGAATGGTCCTCCTCCTGTTCCGGTGTAACATCCTCAAGGGGTTGAATGGTCCTCCTCCTGATCCTGTCTAACAGGCTCGAGGGGCTGAATGGGCCTCCTCCTGTTCCTGTGTAAAAGGCTTGAGGGGCTGAATGGGCCTCCTCCTATTCCGGTGTAAAAGGCACAAGGGGCTGAATGGGCCTCCTCCTGTTCCTGTGCAACAGGTTCGAGAGGCTGAATGGGCCTCCTCCTGTTCCGGTGTAATAGGCTCGAGGGGCTGAGTGGGCCCATCCTGTTCCTGTGTAACAGACTCGAGGGGTTGAATGGGCCTCCTCCTGTTCCTGTGTAACAGGCTTGAGGGGCTGAATGGACCTCCTCCTTTTCCTGTGTAAATAATTCGAGGGGCTGAATGGGCCTTCTCCTGTTCCTGTGTAACAGACTCGAGGGGCTGAATGGGCCTCCCCCTGTTCCTATGTAACAGGCTCGAGGGGCTGAATGGGCCGCCTACTGTTCCTATGTAACAGGCTCGAGAGGCTGAATGGGCCTCCTGTTCCTGTGTAACAGGCTCAAGGGGCTAGATGGGCCTCATTTTGTTCCAATGTAACAGGCTCGAGCGGCTGAATGGGCCTCCTCCTGTTCCTGTGCAACAGGCTCGAGGGGCAGAATGGGCCTCCTCCGGTTCCTGTGTAACATGCTCGAGGGGCTGAATGGGCCTCATTCTGTTCCTATGTAACAGGCTCGAGCGGCTGAATGGGCCTCCTCCTGTTCCTATGTAACAGGCTCGAGGGGCTGAATGGGCCTCCTCCAGTTCCTGTGCAATATGCGTGAGGGGCTGAATTGGCCTCATTCTGTTCCTGTGTAATTCATTCGAGGGGCTGAATGGGCCTCCTCCTGTTCCTGTACAACAGGCTCGAGGGGCAGAATGGGTCTCCTCCTGTTCCTGTGTAACATGCTCGAGGGGCTGAATGGGCCTCATTCTGTTCCTATGTAACAGGCTCGAGCGGCTGAATGGGCCTCCTCCTGTTCCTATGTAACAGGCTCGAGGGGCTGAATGGGCCTCCTCCTGTTCCTGTGTAATATGCGTGAGGGGCTAAATTGGCCTCATACTGTTCCTGTGTAAATCATTCGAGGGGCTGAATGGGCCTCCTCCTGTCCCTGTGTAACAGGCTCGAGGGGCTAAATGGGCCTCATTCTGTTCCAATGTAACAGGCTCGAGCGACTGAATGGGCCTCCTCCTGTTCCTGTGTAACTGGCTCGAGGGGCTGAATGGACCTACTCCTGTTCCTGTGTAACAGGCTCGAGGGGCTGAATGCGCCTCCTCCTGTTCCTATGCAACAGGCTCGAGGGGCTGAATGGGCATCCTCCTGTTCCTCTCTCGCTGGCTCGAGGGGCTGAATAGGCCTTGTCCTGTTCCTATGTAACAGGCTCGAGGGGCTGAATGGGCCTCCTCCTGTTCCGGTGTAACATCCTCAAGGGGTTGAATGGTCCTCCTCCTGATCCTGTGTAACAGGCTCGAGGGGCTGAATGGCCTCCTCAGGTTCCTCTGTACCAAGCTCGAGGGGCTGAATGGTCCTCCTCCTATTCCGGTGTAAAAGGCACAAGGGGCTGAATGTGCCTCCTCCTGTTCCTGTGCAACAGGCTCGAGTGGCTGAATGGTACTCCTTCTGTTCCTGTGTAACAGGCTCGAGGATCTGAATGGGCCTCCTCCTGTTCCTGTGCAACAGGCTCGAGGGGCTGAATGGGCCTCCTCCTGTTCCGGTGTAATAGGCTCGAGGGGGTGAGTGGGCCCATCCTGTTCCTGTTTAACAGACTCGAGGGGTTGAATGGGCCTCCTCCTGTTCCTGTGTAACAGGCTTGAGGGGCTGAATGGACCTCCCCCTTTTCCTGCGAAACTGGCTCGAGGGGCTGAATGGGCCTCCTCCTGTTCCTCTGTAACGGGCTGGAGGGGCTGAATGGGCCTCCTCCTGTTCCTGTGTAAATAATTCGAGGGGCTGAATGGGCCTTCTCCTGTTCCTGTGTAACAGACTCGAGGGGCTGAATGGGCCTCCTCCTGTTCCTATGTAACAGGCTCGAGGGGCTGAATGGGCCGCCTCCTGCTCCTATGTAACAGGCTCGAGGGGCTGAATGGGCCTCCTGTTCCTGTGCAACAGGCTCAAGGGGCTAGATGGGCCTCATTCTGTTCCAATGTAACAGGCTCGAGCGGCTGAATGAGCCTCCTCCTGTTCCTGTGCAACAGGCTCGAGGGGCAGAATGGGCCTCCTCCGGTTCCTGTGTAACATGCTCGAGGGGCTGAATGGGCCTCATTCTGTTCCTATGTAACAGGCTCGAGCGGCTGAATGGGCCTCCTACTGTTCCTATGTAACAGGCTCGAGGGGCTGAATGGGCCTCCTCCTGTTCCTGTGCAATATGCGCGAGGGGCTGAATTGGCCTCATTCTGTTCCTGTGTAAATCATTCGAGGGGCTGAATGGGCCTTCTCCTGTTCCTGTACAACAGGCTCGAGGGGCACAATGGGTCTCCTCCTGTTCCTATGTAACAGGCTCGAGGGGCTGAATGGGCCTCCTCCTGTTCCTGTGTAACAGGCTCGAGGGGCTGAATGGTCCTCCTCCTGTCCCTGTGTAACCTGCTCCAGGGGCTAAATTGGCCTCATTCTGTTCCAATGTAACAGTCTCGAGCGGCTGAATGGCCTCCTCAGGTTCCTCTGTACCAAGCTCGAGGGGCTGAATGGTCCTCCTATTCTGGTGTAAAAGGCACAAGGGGCTGAATGGGCCTCCTCCTGTTCCTGTGTAACATACTCGAGGGGCTGAATGGGCCTCATTCTGTTCCTATGTAATCGGCTCGAGGGGATGAATGGGCCTGCTCCTGTGACTGTGTAACGTGCTCGAGGGGGTGAATGGGCCTCCTCCTGTTCCTGTGTAACAGGCTCGAGGGGCTGAATGGGCATCCTCCTGTTCCTCTCTCGCTGGCTCAAGGGACTGAATAGGCCTTGTCCTGTTCCTATGTAACAGGCTTGAGGGGCTGAATGGGCCTCCTCCTGTTCCGGTGTAACATCCTCAAGGGGTTGAATGGTCCTCCTCCTGATCCTGTGTAACAGGCTCGAGGGGCTGAATGGCCTCCTCAGGTTCCTCTGTACCAAGCTCGAGGGGCTGAATGCTCCTCCTCCTATTCCGGTGTAAAAGGCACAAGGGGCTGAATGTGCCTCCTCCTGTTCCTGTGCAACAGGCTCGAGTGGCTGAATGGTACTCCTTCTGTTCCTGTGTAACAGGCTCGAGGGTCTGAATGGGCCTCCTCCTGTTCCTGTGCAACAAGCTCGAGGGGCTGAATGGGACTCTTCCTGTTCCGGTGTAATAGGCTCGAGGGGCTGAGTGGGCCCATCCTGTTCCTGTGTAACAGACTCGAGGGGTTGAATGGGCCTCCTCCTGTTCCTGTGTAACAGGCTTGAGGGGCTGAATGGACCTCCTCCTTTTCCTGCGAAACTGGCTCGAGGGGCTGAATGGGCCTCCTCCTGTTCCTCTGTAACGGGCTGGAGGGGCTGAATGGGCCTCCTCCTGTTCCTGTGTAAATAATTCGAGGGGCTGAATGGGCCTTCACCTGTTCCTGTGTAACAGACTCGAGGGGCTGAATGGGCCTCCTCCTGTTCCTATGTAACAGGCTCGAGGGGCTGAATGGGCCGCTTCCTGTTCCTATGTAACTGGCTCGAGAGGCTGAATGGTCCTCCTGTTCCTGTGTAACAGGCTCAAGGGGCTAGATGGGCCTCATTTTGTTCCAATGTAACAGGCTCGAGCGGCTGAATGGGCCTCCTCCTGTTCCTGTGCAACAGGCTCGAGGGGCAGAATGGGCCTCCTCCGGTTCCTGTGTAACATGCTCGAGGGGCTGAATGGGCCTCATTCTGTTCCTATGTAACAGGCTCGAGCGGCTGAATGGGCCTCCTCCTGTTCCTATGTAACAGGCTCGAGGGGCTGAATGGGCCTCCTCCTGTTCCTGTGTAACAGGCTCGAGGGGCTGAATGGGCCTACTCCTGTTCCTGTGCAATATGCGTGAGGGGCTGAATTGGCCTCATTCTGTTCCTGTGTAAATCATTCGAGGGGCTGAATGGGCCTTCTCCTGTTCCTGTACAACAGGCTCGAGGGGCAGAATGGGTTTCCTCCTGTTCCTGTGTAACATGCTCGAGGGGCTGAATGGGCCTCATTCTGTTGCTATGTAACAGGCTCAAGCGGCTGAATGGGCCTCCTCCTGTTCCGATGTAACAGGCTCGAGGGGCAGAATGGGCCTCCTCCTGTTCCTGTGTAACAGGCTCGAGGGGCTGAATGGGCATCCTCCTGTTCCGGTGTAACATCCTCAAGGGGTTGAATGGTCCTCCTCCTGATCCTGTGTAACAGGCTCGAACGGCTGAATGGCCTCCTCAGGTTCCTCTGTACCAAGCTCGAGGGGCTGAATGCTCCTCCTCCTATTCCGGTGTAAAAGGCACAAGGGGCTGAATGTGCCTCCTCCTGTTCCTGTGCAACAGGCTCGAGTGGCTGATTGGTACTCCTTCTGTTCCTGTGTAACAGGCTCGAGGGTCTGAATGGGCCTCCTCCTGTTCCTGTGCAACAGGCTTGAGGGGCTGAATGGGCCTCCTCCTGTTCCGGTGTAATAGGCTCGAGGGGCTGAGTGGGCCCATCCTGTTCCTGTGTAACAGACTCGAGGGGTTGAATGGGCCTCCTCCTGTTCCTGTGTAACAGGCTTGAGGGGCTGAATGGACCTCCTCCTTTTCCTGCGAAACTGGCTCGAGGTGCTGAATGGGCCTCCTCCTGTTCCTATGTAACGGGCTGGAGGGGCTGAATAGGCCTCCTCCTGTTCCTGTGTAAATAATTCGAGGGGCTGAATGGGCCTTCTCCTGTTCCTGTGTAACATACTCGAGGGGCTGAATGGGCCTCCTCCTGTTCCTATGTAACAAGCTCGAGGGGCTGAATGGGCCGCCTCCTGTTCCTATGTCACAGGCTCGAGGGGCTGAATGGGCCTCCTGTTCCTGTGCAACAGGCTCAAGGGGCTAGATGGGCCTCATTCTGTTCCAATGTAACAGGCTCGAGCGGCTGAATGGGCCTCCTCCTGTTCCTGTGTAAATAATTCGAGGGGCTGAATGGGCCTTCTCCTGTTCCTGTGTAACAGACTCGAGGGGCTGAATGGGCCTCCTCCTGTTCCTATGCAACAGGCTCGAGGGGCTGAATGGGCCGCTTCCTGTTCCTATGTAACAGGCTCGACGGGCTGAATGGGCCTCCTCCTGTTCCTGTGCAACAGGTTCGAGGGGCAGAATGGGCCTCCTCCTGTTCCAATGTAATAGGCTCGAGGGGCTGAATGGGCCTCCTCCTATTCCTATGTAACAGGCTCAAGTTGCAAATGGGCCTCCTCCTGTTCCTGTGCAACAGGTTCGAGGGGCAGAATGGGCCTCCTCCTGTTCCTGTGTAATAGGCTCGAGGGGCTGAATAGGCCTCCTCCTGTTCCTGTGTAACAGGCTCGAGGGGCTGAATGGGCCTCGTCCTGTTCCTGTGTAACAGGCTTGAGGGGCTGAATGGGCCGCCTCCTTTTCCTGTGAAACAGGCTCGAGGGGCCGAATGGGCCTCCTCCTGTTCCTGTGTAACAGGCTCGAGGGGCTAGATGGGCCTTCTCTTGTTCCTGTGTAAATTATTCGAGGGGCTGAATGGGCCTTCTCCTTTTCCTGTGTAACATGCTCGAGGGGCTGAATGGACCTCATTCTGTTCCTGTGTAACAGGCTTGAGGGGCTGAATGGGCCTCCTCCTGTTCCGGTGTAACAGCCTCAAGGGGCTGAATGGTCCTCCTCCTGATCCTGTGTAACAGGCTTGAGGAGCTGAATGGCCTCCACAGGTTCCTCTGTACCAAGCTCGAGGGGCTGAATGGTCCTCCTCCTGTTCCGGTGTAATAGACACAAGGGGCTGTATGGGCCTCCTCCTGTTCCTGTGTAACTGGCTCGAGGGGCTGACTGGCCTCCTCCTGCTCTCATGTAATAAACTGGAGCGGCTGAATGGGCCTCCTCCTGTTCCGGTGTAATACGCACGAGGGGCTGAGTGGGCCTCTCCTGTTCCTGTGTAACATACTCGAGGGGCTGAATGGGCCGCCTCCTTTTCCTGTGAAACAGATTCGAGGGGCCGAATGGGCCTCCTCCTGTTCCTGTGTAACAGGCTCGAGGGGCTGAAGGGGCATTCTCCTGTTCCTGTCTAAATTATTCGAGGGGCTGAATGGGCCTTCTCCTTTTCCTGTGCAACATGCTCGAGGGGCTGAATGGACCTCATTCTGTTCCTGTGTAACAGGCTCGACGGGCTGAATGGGCCTCCTCCTGTTCCTGTGCAACAGGTTCGAGGGGCAGAATGGGCCTCCTCCTGTTCCTGTGTAATAGGCTCGAGGAGCTGAATGGGCCTCCTCCTATTCCTATGTAACAGGCTCAAGTTGCAAATGGGCCTCCTCCTGTTCCTGTGCAACAGGTTCGAGGGGCAGAATGGGCCTCCTCCTGTTCCTGTGTAACAGTTCGAGGGGCAGAATGGGCCTCCTCCTGTTCCTGTGTAATAGGCTCGAGGGGCTGAATGGTCCTCCTCCTGTTCCTGTGTAACAGCTCGAGGGGCTGAATGGGCCTCCTCCTGTTCCTGTGTAACAGGCTCGAGGGGCTGAATGGGCCTCGTCCTGTTCCTGTGTAACAGGCTTGAGGGGCTGAATAGGCCTCCTCCTGTTCCTGTGTAACAGGCTCGAGAGGCTGAATGGGTCGGTTCCTGTTCCTATGTAACAGGCTCGAGGGGCTGAGTGGGCCGGTTCCTGTTCCTGTGTAACATGCTCGAGGGGCTGAATGGACCTCCTCCTGCTCGGGTGTAACAGGCTCGACGGGCTGAATGGGCATCCTCCTGTTCCTGTCTACCAGGCTCGAGGGGCTGAATGGCCTCCACCTGTGTAACGAAGAAGTGGGGCTGAATGGGTCAGTTCCTGTTCCTATGTAACGGGCTCGAGGGGCTGAGTGGGCATCCTCCGGTTCCTGTGTAACAGGCTCGAGGGGCTGAATGGGCTCCTCCTGTTCCGGTGTAACATCCTCAAGGGGTTGAATGGTCCTCCTCCTGATCCTGTGTAACAGGCTCGAGGGGCTGAATGGGCTCCTCCTGTACCTGTGTAACAGGCTTGAGGGGCTGAATGGGCCTCCTCCTGTTCCGATGTAACAGGCTTGAGGGGCTGAATGGGCCTTCTCCTGTTCCGGTGTAACAGCCTCAAGGGGCTGAATGGTCCTCCTCCTTCTCGATTGTAACAGGCTCAACGGGCTGAATGGGCATCCTCCGGTTCCTGTGTAACAGGCTCGAGGGGCTGAATGGGCTCCTCCTGTACCTGTGTAACAGGCTTGAGGGGCTGAATGGGCCTCCTCCTGTTCCGATGTAACAGGCTTGAGGGGCTGAATGGGCCTTCTCCTGTTCCGGTGTAACAGCCTCAAGGGGCTGAATGGTCCTCCTCCTGATCCTGTGTAACAGGCTTGAGGAGCTGAATGACCTCCTCAGGTTCCTCTGTACCAAGCTCGAGGGGCTGAATGGTCCTCCTCCTGTTCCGGTGTAATAGGCACAAGGGGCTGTATGAGCCTCCTCCTGTTCCTGTGTAACTGGCTCGAGGGGCTGACTGGCCTCCTGCTGCTCCCGTATAATAAACTGGAGCGGCTGAATGGGCCTCCTCCTGTTCCGGTGTAATAAGCTCGAGGGGCTGAGTTGGCCCCTTCTGTTCCTGTGTAACATACTCGAGGGGCTGAATGGGCTGCCTCCTTTTCCTGTGAAACAGGCTCGAGGGGCTGAATGGGCCTCCTCCTGTTCCTGTGTAATATGCGTGAGGGGCTAAATTGGCCTCATACTGTTCCTGTGTAAATCATTCGAGGGGCTGAATGGGCCTCCTCCTGTCCCTGTGTAACAGGCTCGAGGGGCTAAATGGGCCTCATTCTGTTCCAATGTAACAGGCTCGAGCGACTGAATGGGCCTCCTCCTGTTCCTGTGTAACTGGCTCGAGGGGCTGAATGGACCTACTCCTGTTCCTGTGTAACAGGCTCGAGGGGCTGAATGCGCCTCCTCCTGTTCCTATGCAACAGGCTCGAGGGGCTGAATGGGCATCCTCCTGTTCCTCTCTCGCTGGCTCGAGGGGCTGAATAGGCCTTGTCCTGTTCCTATGTAACAGGCTCGAGGGGCTGAATGGGCCTCCTCCTGTTCCGGTGTAACATCCTCAAGGGGTTGAATGGTCCTCCTCCTGATCCTGTGTAACAGGCTCGAGGGGCTGAATGGCCTCCTCAGGTTCCTCTGTACCAAGCTCGAGGGGCTGAATGGTCCTCCTCCTATTCCGGTGTAAAAGGCACAAGGGGCTGAATGTGCCTCCTCCTGTTCCTGTGCAACAGGCTCGAGTGGCTGAATGGTACTCCTTCTGTTCCTGTGTAACAGGCTCGAGGATCTGAATGGGCCTCCTCCTGTTCCTGTGCAACAGGCTCGAGGGGCTGAATGGGCCTCCTCCTGTTCCGGTGTAATAGGCTCGAGGGGGTGAGTGGGCCCATCCTGTTCCTGTTTAACAGACTCGAGGGGTTGAATGGGCCTCCTCCTGTTCCTGTGTAACAGGCTTGAGGGGCTGAATGGACCTCCCCCTTTTCCTGCGAAACTGGCTCGAGGGGCTGAATGGGCCTCCTCCTGTTCCTCTGTAACGGGCTGGAGGGGCTGAATGGGCCTCCTCCTGTTCCTGTGTAAATAATTCGAGGGGCTGAATGGGCCTTCTCCTGTTCCTGTGTAACAGACTCGAGGGGCTGAATGGGCCTCCTCCTGTTCCTATGTAACAGGCTCGAGGGGCTGAATGGGCCGCCTCCTGCTCCTATGTAACAGGCTCGAGGGGCTGAATGGGCCTCCTGTTCCTGTGCAACAGGCTCAAGGGGCTAGATGGGCCTCATTCTGTTCCAATGTAACAGGCTCGAGCGGCTGAATGAGCCTCCTCCTGTTCCTGTGCAACAGGCTCGAGGGGCAGAATGGGCCTCCTCCGGTTCCTGTGTAACATGCTCGAGGGGCTGAATGGGCCTCATTCTGTTCCTATGTAACAGGCTCGAGCGGCTGAATGGGCCTCCTACTGTTCCTATGTAACAGGCTCGAGGGGCTGAATGGGCCTCCTCCTGTTCCTGTGCAATATGCGCGAGGGGCTGAATTGGCCTCATTCTGTTCCTGTGTAAATCATTCGAGGGGCTGAATGGGCCTTCTCCTGTTCCTGTACAACAGGCTCGAGGGGCACAATGGGTCTCCTCCTGTTCCTATGTAACAGGCTCGAGGGGCTGAATGGGCCTCCTCCTGTTCCTGTGTAACAGGCTCGAGGGGCTGAATGGTCCTCCTCCTGTCCCTGTGTAACCTGCTCCAGGGGCTAAATTGGCCTCATTCTGTTCCAATGTAACAGTCTCGAGCGGCTGAATGGCCTCCTCAGGTTCCTCTGTACCAAGCTCGAGGGGCTGAATGGTCCTCCTATTCTGGTGTAAAAGGCACAAGGGGCTGAATGGGCCTCCTCCTGTTCCTGTGTAACATACTCGAGGGGCTGAATGGGCCTCATTCTGTTCCTATGTAATCGGCTCGAGGGGATGAATGGGCCTGCTCCTGTGACTGTGTAACGTGCTCGAGGGGGTGAATGGGCCTCCTCCTGTTCCTGTGTAACAGGCTCGAGGGGCTGAATGGGCATCCTCCTGTTCCTCTCTCGCTGGCTCAAGGGACTGAATAGGCCTTGTCCTGTTCCTATGTAACAGGCTTGAGGGGCTGAATGGGCCTCCTCCTGTTCCGGTGTAACATCCTCAAGGGGTTGAATGGTCCTCCTCCTGATCCTGTGTAACAGGCTCGAGGGGCTGAATGGCCTCCTCAGGTTCCTCTGTACCAAGCTCGAGGGGCTGAATGCTCCTCCTCCTATTCCGGTGTAAAAGGCACAAGGGGCTGAATGTGCCTCCTCCTGTTCCTGTGCAACAGGCTCGAGTGGCTGAATGGTACTCCTTCTGTTCCTGTGTAACAGGCTCGAGGGTCTGAATGGGCCTCCTCCTGTTCCTGTGCAACAAGCTCGAGGGGCTGAATGGGACTCTTCCTGTTCCGGTGTAATAGGCTCGAGGGGCTGAGTGGGCCCATCCTGTTCCTGTGTAACAGACTCGAGGGGTTGAATGGGCCTCCTCCTGTTCCTGTGTAACAGGCTTGAGGGGCTGAATGGACCTCCTCCTTTTCCTGCGAAACTGGCTCGAGGGGCTGAATGGGCCTCCTCCTGTTCCTCTGTAACGGGCTGGAGGGGCTGAATGGGCCTCCTCCTGTTCCTGTGTAAATAATTCGAGGGGCTGAATGGGCCTTCACCTCTTCCTGTGTAACAGACTCGAGGGGCTGAATGGGCCTCCTCCTGTTCCTATGTAACAGGCTCGAGGGGCTGAATGGGCCGCTTCCTGTTCCTATGTAACAGGCTCGAGAGGCTGAATGGTCCTCCTGTTCCTGTGTAACAGGCTCAAGGGGCTAGATGGGCCTCATTTTGTTCCAATGTAACAGGCTCGAGCGACTGAATGGGCCTCCTCCTGTTCCTGTGCAACAGGCTCGAGGGGCAGAATGGGCCTCCTCCGGTTCCTGTGTAACATGCTCGAGGGGCTGAATGGGCCTCATTCTGTTCCTATGTAACAGGCTCGAGCGGCTGAATGGGCCTCCTCCTGTTCCTATGTAACAGGCTCGAGGGGCTGAATGGGCCTCCTCCTGTTCCTGTGTAACAGGCTCGAGGGGCTGAATGGGCCTACTCCTGTTCCTGTGCAATATGCGTGAGGGGCTGAATTGGCCTCATTCTGTTCCTGTGTAAATCATTCGAGGGGCTGAATGGGCCTTCTCCTGTTCCTGTACAACAGGCTCGAGGGGCAGAATGGGTTTCCTCCTGTTCCTGTGTAACATGCTCGAGGGGCTGAATGGGCCTCATTCTGTTGCTATGTAACAGGCTCAAGCGGCTGAATGGGCCTCCTCCTGTTCCGATGTAACAGGCTCGAGGGGCAGAATGGGCCTCCTCCTGTTCCTGTGTAACAGGCTCGAGGGGCTGAATGGGCATCCTCCTGTTCCGGTGTAACATCCTCAAGGGGTTGAATGGTCCTCCTCCTGATCCTGTGTAACAGGCTCGAACGGCTGAATGGCCTCCTCAGGTTCCTCTGTACCAAGCTCGAGGGGCTGAATGCTCCTCCTCCTATTCCGGTGTAAAAGGCACAAGGGGCTGAATGTGCCTCCTCCTGTTCCTGTGCAACAGGCTCGAGTGGCTGATTGGTACTCCTTCTGTTCCTGTGTAACAGGCTCGAGGGTCTGAATGGGCCTCCTCCTGTTCCTGTGCAACAGGCTTGAGGGGCTGAATGGGCCTCCTCCTGTTCCGGTGTAATAGGCTCGAGGGGCTGAGTGGGCCCATCCTGTTCCTGTGTAACAGACTCGAGGGGTTGAATGGGCCTCCTCCTGTTCCTGTGTAACAGGCTTGAGGGGCTGAATGGACCTCCTCCTTTTCCTGCGAAACTGGCTCGAGGTGCTGAATGGGCCTCCTCCTGTTCCTATGTAACGGGCTGGAGGGGCTGAATAGGCCTCCTCCTGTTCCTGTGTAAATAATTCGAGGGGCTGAATGGGCCTTCTCCTGTTCCTGTGTAACATACTCGAGGGGCTGAATGGGCCTCCTCCTGTTCCTATGTAACAAGCTCGAGGGGCTGAATGGGCCGCCTCCTGTTCCTATGTCACAGGCTCGAGGGGCTGAATGGGCCTCCTGTTCCTGTGCAACAGGCTCAAGGGGCTAGATGGGCCTCATTCTGTTCCAATGTAACAGGCTCGAGCGGCTGAATGGGCCTCCTCCTGTTCCTGTGTAAATAATTCGAGGGGCTGAATGGGCCTTCTCCTGTTCCTGTGTAACAGACTCGAGGGGCTGAATGGGCCTCCTCCTGTTCCTATGCAACAGGCTCGAGGGGCTGAATGGGCCGCTTCCTGTTCCTATGTAACAGGCTCGACGGGCTGAATGGGCCTCCTCCTGTTCCTGTGCAACAGGTTCGAGGGGCAGAATGGGCCTCCTCCTGTTCCAATGTAATAGGCTCGAGGGGCTGAATGGGCCTCCTCCTATTCCTATGTAACAGGCTCAAGTTGCAAATGGGCCTCCTCCTGTTCCTGTGCAACAGGTTCGAGGGGCAGAATGGGCCTCCTCCTGTTCCTGTGTAATAGGCTCGAGGGGCTGAATAGGCCTCCTCCTGTTCCTGTGTAACAGGCTCGAGGGGCTGAATGGGCCTCGTCCTGTTCCTGTGTAACAGGCTTGAGGGGCTGAATGGGCCGCCTCCTTTTCCTGTGAAACAGGCTCGAGGGGCCGAATGGGCCTCCTCCTGTTCCTGTGTAACAGGCTCGAGGGGCTAGATGGGCCTTCTCTTGTTCCTGTGTAAATTATTCGAGGGGCTGAATGGGCCTTCTCCTTTTCCTGTGTAACATGCTCGAGGGGCTGAATGGACCTCATTCTGTTCCTGTGTAACAGGCTTGAGGGGCTGAATGGGCCTCCTCCTGTTCCGGTGTAACAGCCTCAAGGGGCTGAATGGTCCTCCTCCTGATCCTGTGTAACAGGCTTGAGGAGCTGAATGGCCTCCACAGGTTCCTCTGTACCAAGCTCGAGGGGCTGAATGGTCCTCCTCCTGTTCCGGTGTAATAGACACAAGGGGCTGTATGGGCCTCCTCCTGTTCCTGTGTAACTGGCTCGAGGGGCTGACTGGCCTCCTCCTGCTCTCATGTAATAAACTGGAGCGGCTGAATGGGCCTCCTCCTGTTCCGGTGTAATACGCACGAGGGGCTGAGTGGGCCTCTCCTGTTCCTGTGTAACATACTCGAGGGGCTGAATGGGCCGCCTCCTTTTCCTGTGAAACAGATTCGAGGGGCCGAATGGGCCTCCTCCTGTTCCTGTGTAACAGGCTCGAGGGGCTGAAGGGGCATTCTCCTGTTCCTGTCTAAATTATTCGAGGGGCTGAATGGGCCTTCTCCTTTTCCTGTGCAACATGCTCGAGGGGCTGAATGGACCTCATTCTGTTCCTGTGTAACAGGCTCGACGGGCTGAATGGGCCTACTCCTGTTCCTGTGCAACAGGTTCGAGGGGCAGAATGGGCCTCCTCCTGTTCCTGTGTAATAGGCTCGAGGAGCTGAATGGGCCTCCTCCTATTCCTATGTAACAGGCTCAAGTTGCAAATGGGCCTCCTCCTGTTCCTGTGCAACAGGTTCGAGGGGCAGAATGGGCCTCCTCCTGTTCCTGTGTAACAGTTCGAGGGGCAGAATGGGCCTCCTCCTGTTCCTGTGTAATAGGCTCGAGGGGCTGAATGGTCCTCCTCCTGTTCCTGTGTAACAGCTCGAGGGGCTGAATGGGCCTCCTCCTGTTCCTGTGTAACAGGCTCGAGGGGCTGAATGGGCCTCGTCCTGTTCCTGTGTAACAGGCTTGAGGGGCTGAATAGGCCTCCTCCTGTTCCTGTGTAACAGGCTCGAGAGGCTGAATGGGTCGGTTCCTGTTCCTATGTAACAGGCTCGAGGGGCTGAGTGGGCCGGTTCCTGTTCCTGTGTAACATGCTCGAGGGGCTGAATGGACCTCCTCCTGCTCGGGTGTAACAGGCTCGACGGGCTGAATGGGCATCCTCCTGTTCCTGTCTACCAGGCTCGAGGGGCTGAATGGCCTCCACCTGTGTAACGAAGAAGTGGGGCTGAATGGGTCAGTTCCTGTTCCTATGTAACGGGCTCGAGGGGCTGAGTGGGCATCCTCCGGTTCCTGTGTAACAGGCTCGAGGGGCTGAATGGGCTCCTCCTGTACCTGTGTAACAGGCTTGAGGGGCTGAATGGGCCTCCTCCTGTTCCGATGTAACAGGCTTGAGGGGCTGAATGGGCCTTCTCCTGTTCCGGTGTAACAGCCTCAAGGGGCTGAATGGTCCTCCTCCTTCTCGATTGTAACAGGCTCAACGGGCTGAATGGGCATCCTCCGGTTCCTGTGTAACAGGCTCGAGGGGCTGAATGGGCTCCTCCTGTACCTGTGTAACAGGCTTGAGGGGCTGAATGGGCCTCCTCCTGTTCCGATGTAACAGGCTTGAGGGGCTGAATGGGCCTTCTCCTGTTCCGGTGTAACAGCCTCAAGGGGCTGAATGGTCCTCCTCCTGATCCTGTGTAACAGGCTTGAGGAGCTGAATGACCTCCTCAGGTTCCTCTGTACCAAGCTCGAGGGGCTGAATGGTCCTCCTCCTGTTCCGGTGTAATAGGCACAAGGGGCTGTATGAGCCTCCTCCTGTTCCTGTGTAACTGGCTCGAGGGGCTGACTGGCCTCCTGCTGCTCCCGTATAATAAACTGGAGCGGCTGAATGGGCCTCCTCCTGTTCCGGTGTAATAAGCTCGAGGGGCTGAGTTGGCCCCTTCTGTTCCTGTGTAACATACTCGAGGGGCTGAATGGGCCGCCTCCTTTTCCTGTGAAACAGGCTCGAGGGGCTGAATGGGCCTCCTCCTGTTCCTGTGTAAATTATTCGAGGAACTCAATGGGCCTTCTCCTGTTCCTGTGCAACAGGCTCGAGGGGCAGAATGGGCCTCCTCCTGTTCCTGTGTAACATGCTCGAGGGGCTGAATGGGCCTCATTCTGTTACTGTATAACAGGCTCGAGGGGTTGAATGGGCCTCTTCCTGTTCCTGTGAAACAGGCTCGAGCGGCTGAATGGGCCTCCTCCTGTTCCTGTGTAACAGGCTCGAGGGGCTGAATGGGCCTACTCCTGTTCCTGTGTAACAGGCTCGAGGGGCTGAATGGGCCTCCTCCTGTTCCTATGTAAGAGGCTCGAGGGGCTGAATGGGCCTCCTCCTGTTCCTGTGTAACAGGCTTGAGGGGTTGAATGGGCCTCCTCCTGTTCCTATGTAACGTGCTCGAGGGGCTGAATGGGCCGGTTCCTGTTCCTATGTAATGGGCTCGAGGGGCTGAATGGGCCGCCTCCTGTTCCTATGTAACAGACTCGAGGGGTTGAATGGGCCTCCTCCTGTTCCTGTGTAACAGGCTTGAGGGGCTGAATGGGCCTCCTCCTGTTCCTGTGTAAATAATTCGAGGGGCTGAATGGGCCTTCTCCTGTTCCTGTGTAACAGACTCGAGGGGCTGAATGGGCCTTCTCCTGTTCCGGTGTAACAGCCTCAAGGGGCTGAATGGTCCTCCTCCTTCTCGATTGTAACAGGCTCAACGGGCTGAATGGGCATCCTCCGGTTCCTGTGTAACAGGCTCGAGGGGCTGAATGGGCTCCTCCTGTACCTGTGTAACAGGCTTGAGGGGCTGAATGGGCCTCCTCCTGATCCTGTGTAACAGGCTTGAGGAGCTGAATGGGCCTCATTCTGTTACTATATAACAGGCTCGAGGGGTTGAATGGGCCTCTTCCTGTTCCTGTGAAACAGGCTCGAGCGGCTGAATGGGCCTCCTCCTGTTCCTGTGTAACAGGCTCGAGGGACTGAATGGGCCTACTCCTGTTCCTGTGTAACAGGCTCGAGGGGCTGAATGGGCCTCCTCCTGTTTCTATGTAAGAGGCTCGAGGGGCTGAATGGGCCTCCTCCTGTTCCTGTGTAACAGGCTTGAGGGGTTGAATGGGCCTCCTCCTGTTCCAATGTAACGTGCTCGAGGGGCTGAATGGGCCGGTTCCTGTTCCTATGTAATGGGCTCGAGGGGCTGAATGGGCCGCCTCCTGTTCCTATGTAACAGACTCGAGGGGTTGAATGGGCCTCCTCCTGTTCCTGTGTAATATGCGTGAGGGGCTAAATTGGCCTCATACTGTTCCTGTGTAAATCATTCGAGGGGCTGAATGGGCCTCCTCCTGTTTCTATGTAAGAGGCTCGAGGGGCTGAATGGGCCTCCTCCTGTTCCTGTGTAACAGGCTTGAGGGGTTGAATGGGCCTCCTCCTGTTCCAATGTAACGTGCTCGAGGGGCTGAATGGGCCGGTTCCTGTTCCTATGTAATGGGCTCGAGGGGCTGAATGGGCCGCCTCCTGTTCCTGTGTAACATACTCGAGGGGCTGAATGGGCTGCCTCCTTTTCCTGTGAAACAGGCTCGAGGGGCTGAATGGGCCTCCTCCTGTTCCTGTGTAATATGCGTGAGGGGCTAAATTGGCCTCATACTGTTCCTGTGTAAATCATTCGAGGGGCTGAATGGGCCTCCTCCTGTCCCTGTGTAACAGGCTCGAGGGGCTAAATGGGCCTCATTCTGTTCCAATGTAACAGGCTCGAGCGACTGAATGGGCCTCCTCCTGTTCCTGTGTAACTGGCTCGAGGGGCTGAATGGACCTACTCCTGTTCCTGTGTAACAGGCTCGAGGGGCTGAATGCGCCTCCTCCTGTTCCTATGCAACAGGCTCGAGGGGCTGAATGGGCATCCTCCTGTTCCTCTCTCGCTGGCTCGAGGGGCTGAATAGGCCTTGTCCTGTTCCTATGTAACAGGCTCGAGGGGCTGAATGGGCCTCCTCCTGTTCCGGTGTAACATCCTCAAGGGGTTGAATGGTCCTCCTCCTGATCCTGTGTAACAGGCTCGAGGGGCTGAATGGCCTCCTCAGGTTCCTCTGTACCAAGCTCGAGGGGCTGAATGGTCCTCCTCCTATTCCGGTGTAAAAGGCACAAGGGGCTGAATGTGCCTCCTCCTGTTCCTGTGCAACAGGCTCGAGTGGCTGAATGGTACTCCTTCTGTTCCTGTGTAACAGGCTCGAGGATCTGAATGGGCCTCCTCCTGTTCCTGTGCAACAGGCTCGAGGGGCTGAATGGGCCTCCTCCTGTTCCGGTGTAATAGGCTCGAGGGGGTGAGTGGGCCCATCCTGTTCCTGTTTAACAGACTCGAGGGGTTGAATGGGCCTCCTCCTGTTCCTGTGTAACAGGCTTGAGGGGCTGAATGGACCTCCCCCTTTTCCTGCGAAACTGGCTCGAGGGGCTGAATGGGCCTCCTCCTGTTCCTCTGTAACGGGCTGGAGGGGCTGAATGGGCCTCCTCCTGTTCCTGTGTAAATAATTCGAGGGGCTGAATGGGCCTTCTCCTGTTCCTGTGTAACAGACTCGAGGGGCTGAATGGGCCTCCTCCTGTTCCTATGTAACAGGCTCGAGGGGCTGAATGGGCCGCCTCCTGCTCCTATGTAACAGGCTCGAGGGGCTGAATGGGCCTCCTGTTCCTGTGCAACAGGCTCAAGGGGCTAGATGGGCCTCATTCTGTTCCAATGTAACAGGCTCGAGCGGCTGAATGAGCCTCCTCCTGTTCCTGTGCAACAGGCTCGAGGGGCAGAATGGGCCTCCTCCGGTTCCTGTGTAACATGCTCGAGGGGCTGAATGGGCCTCATTCTGTTCCTATGTAACAGGCTCGAGCGGCTGAATGGGCCTCCTACTGTTCCTATGTAACAGGCTCGAGGGGCTGAATGGGCCTCCTCCTGTTCCTGTGCAATATGCGCGAGGGGCTGAATTGGCCTCATTCTGTTCCTGTGTAAATCATTCGAGGGGCTGAATGGGCCTTCTCCTGTTCCTGTACAACAGGCTCGAGGGGCACAATGGGTCTCCTCCTGTTCCTATGTAACAGGCTCGAGGGGCTGAATGGGCCTCCTCCTGTTCCTGTGTAACAGGCTCGAGGGGCTGAATGGTCCTCCTCCTGTCCCTGTGTAACCTGCTCCAGGGGCTAAATTGGCCTCATTCTGTTCCAATGTAACAGTCTCGAGCGGCTGAATGGCCTCCTCAGGTTCCTCTGTACCAAGCTCGAGGGGCTGAATGGTCCTCCTATTCTGGTGTAAAAGGCACAAGGGGCTGAATGGGCCTCCTCCTGTTCCTGTGTAACATACTCGAGGGGCTGAATGGGCCTCATTCTGTTCCTATGTAATCGGCTCGAGGGGATGAATGGGCCTGCTCCTGTGACTGTGTAACGTGCTCGAGGGGGTGAATGGGCCTCCTCCTGTTCCTGTGTAACAGGCTCGAGGGGCTGAATGGGCATCCTCCTGTTCCTCTCTCGCTGGCTCAAGGGACTGAATAGGCCTTGTCCTGTTCCTATGTAACAGGCTTGAGGGGCTGAATGGGCCTCCTCCTGTTCCGGTGTAACATCCTCAAGGGGTTGAATGGTCCTCCTCCTGATCCTGTGTAACAGGCTCGAGGGGCTGAATGGCCTCCTCAGGTTCCTCTGTACCAAGCTCGAGGGGCTGAATGCTCCTCCTCCTATTCCGGTGTAAAAGGCACAAGGGGCTGAATGTGCCTCCTCCTGTTCCTGTGCAACAGGCTCGAGTGGCTGAATGGTACTCCTTCTGTTCCTGTGTAACAGGCTCGAGGGTCTGAATGGGCCTCCTCCTGTTCCTGTGCAACAAGCTCGAGGGGCTGAATGGGACTCTTCCTGTTCCGGTGTAATAGGCTCGAGGGGCTGAGTGGGCCCATCCTGTTCCTGTGTAACAGACTCGAGGGGTTGAATGGGCCTCCTCCTGTTCCTGTGTAACAGGCTTGAGGGGCTGAATGGACCTCCTCCTTTTCCTGCGAAACTGGCTCGAGGGGCTGAATGGGCCTCCTCCTGTTCCTCTGTAACGGGCTGGAGGGGCTGAATGGGCCTCCTCCTGTTCCTGTGTAAATAATTCGAGGGGCTGAATGGGCCTTCACCTCTTCCTGTGTAACAGACTCGAGGGGCTGAATGGGCCTCCTCCTGTTCCTATGTAACAGGCTCGAGGGGCTGAATGGGCCGCTTCCTGTTCCTATGTAACAGGCTCGAGAGGCTGAATGGTCCTCCTGTTCCTGTGTAACAGGCTCAAGGGGCTAGATGGGCCTCATTTTGTTCCAATGTAACAGGCTCGAGCGACTGAATGGGCCTCCTCCTGTTCCTGTGCAACAGGCTCGAGGGGCAGAATGGGCCTCCTCCGGTTCCTGTGTAACATGCTCGAGGGGCTGAATGGGCCTCATTCTGTTCCTATGTAACAGGCTCGAGCGGCTGAATGGGCCTCCTCCTGTTCCTATGTAACAGGCTCGAGGGGCTGAATGGGCCTCCTCCTGTTCCTGTGTAACAGGCTCGAGGGGCTGAATGGGCCTACTCCTGTTCCTGTGCAATATGCGTGAGGGGCTGAATTGGCCTCATTCTGTTCCTGTGTAAATCATTCGAGGGGCTGAATGGGCCTTCTCCTGTTCCTGTACAACAGGCTCGAGGGGCAGAATGGGTTTCCTCCTGTTCCTGTGTAACATGCTCGAGGGGCTGAATGGGCCTCATTCTGTTGCTATGTAACAGGCTCAAGCGGCTGAATGGGCCTCCTCCTGTTCCGATGTAACAGGCTCGAGGGGCAGAATGGGCCTCCTCCTGTTCCTGTGTAACATACTCGAGGGGCTGAATGGGCATCCTCCTGTTCCGGTGTAACATCCTCAAGGGGTTGAATGGTCCTCCTCCTGATCCTGTGTAACAGGCTCGAACGGCTGAATGGCCTCCTCAGGTTCCTCTGTACCAAGCTCGAGGGGCTGAATGCTCCTCCTCCTATTCCGGTGTAAAAGGCACAAGGGGCTGAATGTGCCTCCTCCTGTTCCTGTGCAACAGGCTCGAGTGGCTGATTGGTACTCCTTCTGTTCCTGTGTAACAGGCTCGAGGGTCTGAATGGGCCTCCTCCTGTTCCTGTGCAACAGGCTTGAGGGGCTGAATGGGCCTCCTCCTGTTCCGGTGTAATAGGCTCGAGGGGCTGAGTGGGCCCATCCTGTTCCTGTGTAACAGACTCGAGGGGTTGAATGGGCCTCCTCCTGTTCCTGTGTAACAGGCTTGAGGGGCTGAATGGACCTCCTCCTTTTCCTGCGAAACTGGCTCGAGGTGCTGAATGGGCCTCCTCCTGTTCCTATGTAACGGGCTGGAGGGGCTGAATAGGCCTCCTCCTGTTCCTGTGTAAATAATTCGAGGGGCTGAATGGGCCTTCTCCTGTTCCTGTGTAACATACTCGAGGGGCTGAATGGGCCTCCTCCTGTTCCTATGTAACAAGCTCGAGGGGCTGAATGGGCCGCCTCCTGTTCCTATGTCACAGGCTCGAGGGGCTGAATGGGCCTCCTGTTCCTGTGCAACAGGCTCAAGGGGCTAGATGGGCCTCATTCTGTTCCAATGTAACAGGCTCGAGCGGCTGAATGGGCCTCCTCCTGTTCCTGTGTAAATAATTCGAGGGGCTGAATGGGCCTTCTCCTGTTCCTGTGTAACAGACTCGAGGGGCTGAATGGGCCTCCTCCTGTTCCTATGCAACAGGCTCGAGGGGCTGAATGGGCCGCTTCCTGTTCCTATGTAACAGGCTCGACGGGCTGAATGGGCCTCCTCCTGTTCCTGTGCAACAGGTTCGAGGGGCAGAATGGGCCTCCTCCTGTTCCAATGTAATAGGCTCGAGGGGCTGAATGGGCCTCCTCCTATTCCTATGTAACAGGCTCAAGTTGCAAATGGGCCTCCTCCTGTTCCTGTGCAACAGGTTCGAGGGGCAGAATGGGCCTCCTCCTGTTCCTGTGTAATAGGCTCGAGGGGCTGAATAGGCCTCCTCCTGTTCCTGTGTAACAGGCTCGAGGGGCTGAATGGGCCTCGTCCTGTTCCTGTGTAACAGGCTTGAGGGGCTGAATGGGCCGCCTCCTTTTCCTGTGAAACAGGCTCGAGGGGCCGAATGGGCCTCCTCCTGTTCCTGTGTAACAGGCTCGAGGGGCTAGATGGGCCTTCTCTTGTTCCTGTGTAAATTATTCGAGGGGCTGAATGGGCCTTCTCCTTTTCCTGTGTAACATGCTCGAGGGGCTGAATGGACCTCATTCTGTTCCTGTGTAACAGGCTTGAGGGGCTGAATGGGCCTCCTCCTGTTCCGGTGTAACAGCCTCAAGGGGCTGAATGGTCCTCCTCCTGATCCTGTGTAACAGGCTTGAGGAGCTGAATGGCCTCCACAGGTTCCTCTGTACCAAGCTCGAGGGGCTGAATGGTCCTCCTCCTGTTCCGGTGTAATAGACACAAGGGGCTGTATGGGCCTCCTCCTGTTCCTGTGTAACTGGCTCGAGGGGCTGACTGGCCTCCTCCTGCTCTCATGTAATAAACTGGAGCGGCTGAATGGGCCTCCTCCTGTTCCGGTGTAATACGCACGAGGGGCTGAGTGGGCCTCTCCTGTTCCTGTGTAACATACTCGAGGGGCTGAATGGGCCGCCTCCTTTTCCTGTGAAACAGATTCGAGGGGCCGAATGGGCCTCCTCCTGTTCCTGTGTAACAGGCTCGAGGGGCTGAAGGGGCATTCTCCTGTTCCTGTCTAAATTATTCGAGGGGCTGAATGGGCCTTCTCCTTTTCCTGTGCAACATGCTCGAGGGGCTGAATGGACCTCATTCTGTTCCTGTGTAACAGGCTCGACGGGCTGAATGGGCCTACTCCTGTTCCTGTGCAACAGGTTCGAGGGGCAGAATGGGCCTCCTCCTGTTCCTGTGTAATAGGCTCGAGGAGCTGAATGGGCCTCCTCCTATTCCTATGTAACAGGCTCAAGTTGCAAATGGGCCTCCTCCTGTTCCTGTGCAACAGGTTCGAGGGGCAGAATGGGCCTCCTCCTGTTCCTGTGTAACAGTTCGAGGGGCAGAATGGGCCTCCTCCTGTTCCTGTGTAATAGGCTCGAGGGGCTGAATGGTCCTCCTCCTGTTCCTGTGTAACAGCTCGAGGGGCTGAATGGGCCTCCTCCTGTTCCTGTGTAACAGGCTCGAGGGGCTGAATGGGCCTCGTCCTGTTCCTGTGTAACAGGCTTGAGGGGCTGAATAGGCCTCCTCCTGTTCCTGTGTAACAGGCTCGAGAGGCTGAATGGGTCGGTTCCTGTTCCTATGTAACAGGCTCGAGGGGCTGAGTGGGCCGGTTCCTGTTCCTGTGTAACATGCTCGAGGGGCTGAATGGACCTCCTCCTGCTCGGGTGTAACAGGCTCGACGGGCTGAATGGGCATCCTCCTGTTCCTGTCTACCAGGCTCGAGGGGCTGAATGGCCTCCACCTGTGTAACGAAGAAGTGGGGCTGAATGGGTCAGTTCCTGTTCCTATGTAACGGGCTCGAGGGGCTGAGTGGGCATCCTCCGGTTCCTGTGTAACAGGCTCGAGGGGCTGAATGGGCTCCTCCTGTACCTGTGTAACAGGCTTGAGGGGCTGAATGGGCCTCCTCCTGTTCCGATGTAACAGGCTTGAGGGGCTGAATGGGCCTTCTCCTGTTCCGGTGTAACAGCCTCAAGGGGCTGAATGGTCCTCCTCCTTCTCGATTGTAACAGGCTCAACGGGCTGAATGGGCATCCTCCGGTTCCTGTGTAACAGGCTCGAGGGGCTGAATGGGCTCCTCCTGTACCTGTGTAACAGGCTTGAGGGGCTGAATGGGCCTCCTCCTGTTCCGATGTAACAGGCTTGAGGGGCTGAATGGGCCTTCTCCTGTTCCGGTGTAACAGCCTCAAGGGGCTGAATGGTCCTCCTCCTGATCCTGTGTAACAGGCTTGAGGAGCTGAATGACCTCCTCAGGTTCCTCTGTACCAAGCTCGAGGGGCTGAATGGTCCTCCTCCTGTTCCGGTGTAATAGGCACAAGGGGCTGTATGAGCCTCCTCCTGTTCCTGTGTAACTGGCTCGAGGGGCTGACTGGCCTCCTGCTGCTCCCGTATAATAAACTGGAGCGGCTGAATGGGCCTCCTCCTGTTCCGGTGTAATAAGCTCGAGGGGCTGAGTTGGCCCCTTCTGTTCCTGTGTAACATACTCGAGGGGCTGAATGGGCCGCCTCCTTTTCCTGTGAAACAGGCTCGAGGGGCTGAATGGGCCTCCTCCTGTTCCTGTGTAAATTATTCGAGGAACTCAATGGGCCTTCTCCTGTTCCTGTGCAACAGGCTCGAGGGGCAGAATGGGCCTCCTCCTGTTCCTGTGTAACATGCTCGAGGGGCTGAATGGGCCTCATTCTGTTACTGTATAACAGGCTCGAGGGGTTGAATGGGCCTCTTCCTGTTCCTGTGAAACAGGCTCGAGCGGCTGAATGGGCCTCCTCCTGTTCCTGTGTAACAGGCTCGAGGGGCTGAATGGGCCTACTCCTGTTCCTGTGTAACAGGCTCGAGGGGCTGAATGGGCCTCCTCCTGTTCCTATGTAAGAGGCTCGAGGGGCTGAATGGGCCTCCTCCTGTTCCTGTGTAACAGGCTTGAGGGGTTGAATGGGCCTCCTCCTGTTCCTATGTAACGTGCTCGAGGGGCTGAATGGGCCGGTTCCTGTTCCTATGTAATGGGCTCGAGGGGCTGAATGGGCCGCCTCCTGTTCCTATGTAACAGACTCGAGGGGTTGAATGGGCCTCCTCCTGTTCCTGTGTAACAGGCTTGAGGGGCTGAATGGGCCTCCTCCTGTTCCTGTGTAAATAATTCGAGGGGCTGAATGGGCCTTCTCCTGTTCCTGTGTAACAGACTCGAGGGGCTGAATGGGCCTTCTCCTGTTCCGGTGTAACAGCCTCAAGGGGCTGAATGGTCCTCCTCCTTCTCGATTGTAACAGGCTCAACGGGCTGAATGGGCATCCTCCGGTTCCTGTGTAACAGGCTCGAGGGGCTGAATGGGCTCCTCCTGTACCTGTGTAACAGGCTTGAGGGGCTGAATGGGCCTCCTCCTGATCCTGTGTAACAGGCTTGAGGAGCTGAATGGGCCTCATTCTGTTACTATATAACAGGCTCGAGGGGTTGAATGGGCCTCTTCCTGTTCCTGTGAAACAGGCTCGAGCGGCTGAATGGGCCTCCTCCTGTTCCTGTGTAACAGGCTCGAGGGACTGAATGGGCCTACTCCTGTTCCTGTGTAACAGGCTCGAGGGGCTGAATGGGCCTCCTCCTGTTTCTATGTAAGAGGCTCGAGGGGCTGAATGGGCCTCCTCCTGTTCCTGTGTAACAGGCTTGAGGGGTTGAATGGGCCTCCTCCTGTTCCAATGTAACGTGCTCGAGGGGCTGAATGGGCCGGTTCCTGTTCCTATGTAATGGGCTCGAGGGGCTGAATGGGCCGCCTCCTGTTCCTATGTAACAGACTCGAGGGGTTGAATGGGCCTCCTCCTGTTCCTGTGTAACAGGCTCGAGGAGCTGAATGGGCCTCCTCCTGTTCCTGTGTAACAGGCTCGAGGGGCTGAATGGCCTCCTCCTGCTCCTGTGTAACAGGCTCGAGGGGTTGAATGGGCCTCCTCCTGTTCCTGTGTAACAGACTCGAGGGATTCAATGGGCCTCCTCCTGTTCCTGTGTAACAGGCTCGAGGGGCTGAATGGCCTCCTCCTGTTCCTATGTAACAGGCTCGAGGGGTTGAATGGGCCTCCTCCTGTTCCTGTGTAACAGGCTCGAGGGGCTGAATGGGCCTCCTCCTGTTCCTGTGTAACAGGCTCGAGGGGCTGAATGACCTCCTCCTGTTCCTGTGTAACAGGATCGAGGAGCTGAATGGGCCTACTCCTGTTCCTGTGTAACAGGATCGAGGGGCTGAATGGGCCTCCTCCTGTTCCTGTGTAACAGGCTCGAGGGGCTGAATGGGCCTCCTCCTGTTCCTGTGTAACAGGCTTGAGGGGCTGAATGGGCCTCCTCCTGTTCCGGTGTAACAGCCTCAAGGGGCTGAATGGTCCTCCTCCTGATCCTGTGTAACAGGCTTGAGGAGCTGAATGGCCTCCTCAGGTTCCTCTGTACCAAGCTCGAGGGGCTGAATGGTCCTCCTCCTGTTCCGGTGTAATAGACACAAGGGGCTGTATGGGCCTCCTCCTGTTCCTGTGTAACTGGCTCGAGGGGCTGACTGGCCTCCTCCTGCTCCCATGTAATAAACTGGAGCGGCTGAATGGGCCTCCTCCTGTTCCGGTGTAATACGCACGAGGGGCTCAGTGGGCCTCTCCTGTTCCTGTGTAACATACTCGAGGGGCCGAATGGGCCTCCTCCTGTTCCTGTGTAAATTATTCGAGGGGCTGAATGGGCCTTCTCCTTTTCCTGTGTAACAGGCTCGAGGGGCTGAATGGACCTCATTCTGTTCCTGTGTAACAGGCTCGACGGGCTGAATGGGCCTCCTCCTGTTCCTGTGTAACAGGCTCGAGGGGCTGAATGGGCCACCTCCTATTCCTATGTAACAGGCTCACGTTGCAAATGGGCCTCCTGCTGTTCCTGTGCAACAAGCTAGAGGGGCTGAAAGGGTCTCCTCCGGTTCCTGTGTAACAGGCTCGAGGGGCTGAATGGACCTCCTCCTGTTCCTATGTAAAAGGCTCGAGGGGCTGAATGGGCCTCCTCCTGTTCCTGTGTAACAGACTCGAGTGGCAGAATGGGCCTCCTCCTGTTCCTGTGTAACAGGCTCGAGGGGCTGAATGATCCTCCTCCTGTTCCTGTGTAACAGCTCGAGGGGCTGAATGGGCCTCCTCCGGTTCCTGTGTAACAGGCTCGAGGGGCTGAATGGGCCTCGTCCTGTTCCTGTGTAACAGGCTTGAGGGGCTGAATGGGCATCCTCCTGTTCCTCTCTCGCTGGCTCAAGGGACTGAATCGGCCTTGTCCTGTTCCTATGTAACAGGCTTGAGGGGCTGAATGGGCCTCCTCCTGTTCCGGTGTAACATCCTCAAGGGGTTGAATGGTCCTCCTCCTGATCCTGTGTAACAGGCTCGAGGGGCTGAATGGCCTCCTCAGGTTCCTCTGTACCAAGATCGAGGGGCTGAATGCTCCTCCTCCTATTCCGGTGTAAAAGGCACAAGGGGCTGAATGTGCCTCCTCCTGTTCCTGTGTAACAGGCTCGAGTGGCTGAATGGTACTCCTTCTGATCCTGTGTAACAGGCTCGAGGGTCTGAATGGGCCTCCTCCTGTTCCTGTGCAACAAGCTCGAGGGGCTGAATGGGACTCTTCCTGTTCCGGTGTAATAGGCTCGAGGGGCTGAGTGGGCCCATCCTGTTCCTGTGTAACAGGCTTGAGGGGCTGAATGGACCTCCTCCTTTTCCTGCGAAACTGGCTCGAGGGGCTGAATGGGCCTCCTCCTGTTCCTCTGTAACGGGCTGGAGGGGCTGAATGGGCCTCCTCCTGTTCCTGTGTAAATAATTCGAGGGGCTGAATGGGCCTTCTCCTGTTCCTGTGCAACAGACTCGAGGGGCTGAATGGGCCTCCTCCTGTTCCTATGTAACAGGCTCGAGGGGCTGAATGGGCCGCCTCCTGTTCCTATGTAACAGGCTCGAGAGGCTGAATGGTCCTCCTGTTCCTGTGTAACAGGCTCAAGGGGCTAGATGGGCCTCATTTTGTTCCAATGTAACAGGCTCGAGCGGCTGAATGGGCCTCCTCCTGTTCCTGTGCAACAGGCTCGAGGGGCAGAATGGGCCTCCTCCGGTTCCTGTGTAACATGCTCGAGGGGCTGAATGGGCCTCATTCTGTTCCTATGTAACAGGCTCGAGCGGCTGAATGGGCCTCCTCCTGTTCCTATGTAACAGGCTCGAGGGGCTGAATGGGCCTCCTCCTGTTCCTGTGCAATATGCGTGAGGGGCTGAATTGGCCTCATTCTGTTCCTGTGTAAATCATTCGAGGGGCTGAATGGGCCATCTCCTGTTCCTATGTAACAGGCTCAAGCGGCTGAATGGGCCTCCTCCTGTTCCTATGTAACAGGCTCGAGGGGCAGAATGGGCCTCCTCCTGTTCCTGTGTAACAGACTCGAGGGGCTGAATGGGCCTACTCCTGTTCCTGTGTAACAGGCTCGAGGGGCTGAATGCGCCTCCTCCTGTTCCTGTGTAACAGGCTCGAGAGGCTGAATGGGCCTCCTCCTGTTCCTGTGTAACAGGCTTGAGGGGCTGAATGGGCCTCCTCCTGTTCCGGTGTAACAGCCTCAAGGGGCTGAACGGTCTTCCTCCTGATCCTGTGTAACAGGCTTGAGGAGCTCAATGGCCTCCTCAGGTTCCTCTGTACCAAGCTCGCGGGGCTGAATGGTCCTCCTCCTGTTCCGGTGTAATAGACACAAGGGGCTGTATGGGCCTCCTCCTGTTCCTGTGTAACTGGCTCGAGGGGCTGACTGGCCTCCTCCTGCTCCCATGTAATAAACTGGAGCGGCTGAATGGGCCTCCTCCTGTTCCGGTGTAATACGCACGAGGGGCTGAGTGATCCTCTCCTGTACCTGTGTAACATACTCGAGGGGCTGAATGGGCCGCCTCCTTTTCCTGTGAAACAGATTTGAGGGGCCGAATGGGCCTCCTCCTGTTCCTGTGTAACAGGCTCGAGGGGCTGAATGGGCCTTCTCTTGTTCCTGTGTAAATTATTCGAGGGGCTGAATGGGCCTTCTCCTTTTCCTGTGTAACATGCTCGAGGGGCTGAATGGACCTCATTCTGTTCCTGTGTAACAGGCTCGACGGGCTGAATGGGCCTCCTCCTGTTCCTGTGCAACAGGTTCGAGGGGCAGAATGGGCCTCCTCCTGTTCCTGTGTAATAGGCTCGACGGGCTGAATGGGCCTCCTCCTGTTCCTGTGCAACAGGCTCAAGTTGCAAATGGGCCTCCTCCTGTTCCTGTGCAACAGGTTCGAGGGGCAGAATGGGCCTCCTCCTGTTCCTGTGTAATAGGCTCGAGGGGCTGAATAGGCCTCCTCCTGTTCCTGTGTAACAGGCTCGAGGGGCTGAATGGTCCTCCTCCTGTTCCTGTGTAACAGCTCGAGGGGCTGAATGGGCCTCCTCCTGTTCCTGTGTAACAGGCTCGAGGGGCTGAATGGGCCTCGTCCTGTTCCTGTGTAACAGGCTTGAGGGGCTGAATGGGCCGCCTCCTTTTCCTGTGAAACAGGCTCGAGGGGCCGAATGGGCCTCCTCCTGTTCCTGTGTAACAGGCTCGAGGGGCTAGATGGGCTTTCTCTTGTTCCTGTGTAAATTATTCGAGGGGCTGAATGGACCTTCTCCTTTTCCTGTGTAACATGCTCGAGGGGCTGAATGGACCTCATTCTGTTCCTGTGTAACAGGCTTGAGGGGCTGAATGGGCCTCCTCCTGTTCCGGTGTAACAGCCTCAAGGGGCTGAATGGTCCTCCTCCTGATCCTGTGTAACAGGCTTGAGGAGCTGAATGGCCTCCTCAGGTTCCTCTGTACCAAGCTCGAGGGGCTGAATGGTCCTCCTCCTGTTCCGGTGTAATAGACACAAGGGGCTGTATGGGCCTCCTCCTGTTCCTGTGTAACTGGCTCGAGGGGCTGACTGGCCTCCTCCTGCTCTCATGTAATAAACTGGAGCGGCTGAATGGGCCTCCTCCTGTTCCGGTGTAATACGCACGAGGGGCTGAGTGGGCCTCTCCTGTTCCTGTGTAACATACTCGAGGGGCTGAATGGGCCGCCTCCTTTTCCTGTGAAACAGATTCGAGGGGCCGAATGGGCCTCCTCCTGTTCCTGTGTAACAGGCTCGAGGGGCTGAAGGGGCATTCTCCTGTTCCTGTCTAAATTATTCGAGGGGCTGAATGGGCCTTCTCCTTTTCCTGTGCAACATGCTCGAGGGGCTGAATGGACCTCATTCTGTTCCTGTGTAACAGGCTCGACGGGCTGAATGGGCCTACTCCTGTTCCTGTGCAACAGGTTCGAGGGGCAGAATGGGCCTCCTCCTGTTCCTGTGTAATAGGCTCGAGGAGCTGAATGGGCCTCCTCCTATTCCTATGTAACAGGCTCAAGTTGCAAATGGGCCTCCTCCTGTTCCTGTGCAACAGGTTCGAGGGGCAGAATGGGCCTCCTCCTGTTCCTGTGTAATAGGCTCGAGGGGCTGAATGGGCCTCCTCCTGTTCCTGTGTAACAGGCTCGAGGGGCTGAATGGTCCTCCTCCTGTTCCTGTGTAACAGCTCGAGGGGCTGAATGGGCCTCCTCCTGTTCCTGTGTAACAGGCTCAAGGGGCTGAATGGGCCTCGTCCTGTTCCTGTGTAACAGGCTTGAGGGGCTGAATAGGCCTCCTCCTGTTCCTGTGTAACAGGCTCGAGAGGCTGAATGGGTCGGTTCCTGTTCCTATGTAACGGGCTCGAGGGGCTGAGTGGGCCGGTTCCTGTTCCTGTGTAACATGCTCGAGGGGCTGAATGGACCTCCTCCTGCTCGGGTGTAACAGGCTCGACGGGCTGAATAGGCCTCCTCCTGTTCCTGTGTAACAGGCTCGAGAGGCTGAATGGGTCGGTTCCTGTTCCTATGTAACGGGCTCGAGGGGCTGAGTGGGCCGGTTCCTGTTCCTGTGTAACATGCTCGAGGGGCTGAATGGCCTCCACCTGTGTAACGAAGAAGTGGGGCTGAATGGGTCAGTTCCTGTTCCTATGTAACGGGCTCGAGGGGCTGAGTGGGCATCCTCCGGTTCCTGTGTAACAGGCTCGAGGGGCTGAATGGGCTCCTCCTGTACCTGTGTAACAGGCTTGAGGGGCTGAATGGGCCTCCTCCTGTTCCGATGTAACAGGCTTGAGGGGCTGAATGGGCCTTCTCCTGTTCCGGTGTAACAGCCTCAAGGGGCTGAATGGTCCTCCTCCTGATCCTGTGTAACAGGCTTGAGGAGCTGAATGACCTCCTCAGGTTCCTCTGTACCAAGCTCGAGGGGCTGAATGGTCCTCCTCCTGTTCCGGTGTAATAGGCACAAGGGGCTGTATGAGCCTCCTCCTGTTCCTGTGTAACTGGCTCGAGGGGCTGACTGGCCTCCTGCTGCTCCCGTATAATAAACTGGAGCGGCTGAATGGGCCTCCTCCTGTTCCGGTGTAATAAGCTCGAGGGGCTGAGTTGGCCCCTCCTGTTCCTGTGTAACATACTCGAGGGGCTGAATGGGCTGCCTCCTTTTCCTGTGAAACAGGCTCGAGGGGCTGAATGGGTCTCCTCCTGTTCCTGTGTAACAGGCCCGAGGGGCTAGATGGACCTGCTCTTGTTCCTGTGTAAATTATTCGAGGAACTCAATGGGCCTTCTCCTGTTCCTGTGCAACAGGCTCGAGGGGCAGAATGGGCCTCCTCCTGTTCCTGTGTAACATGCTCGAGGGGCTGAATGGGCCTCATTCTGTTACTGTATAACAGGCTCGAGGGGTTGAATGGGCCTCTTCCTGTTCCTGTGAAACAGGCTCGAGCGGCTGAATGGGCCTCCTCCTGTTCCTGTGTAACAGGCTCGAGGGGCTGAATGGGCCTACTCCTGTTCCTGTGTAACAGGCTCGAGGGGCTGAATGGGCCTCCTCCTGTTCCTATGTAAGATGCTCAAGGGGCTGAATGGGCCACCTCCTGTTCCTGTGTAACAGGCTTGAGGGGTTGAATGGGCCTCCTCCTGTTCCTATGTAACGTGCTCGAGGGGCCTAATGGGCCGGTTCCTGTTCCTATGTAATGGGCTCGAGGGGCTGAATGGGCCTCCTCCTGTTCCTGTGTAACAGGCTCGAGGGGCTGAATGGCCTCCTCCTGCTCCTGTGTAACAGGCTCGAGGGGTTGAATGGGCCTCCTCCTGTTCCTGTGTAACAGACTCGAGGGATTCAATGGGCCTCCTCCTGTTCCTATGTAACAGGCTCGAGGGGTTGAATGGGCCTCCTCCTGTTCCTGTGTAACAGGCTCGAGGGGCTGAATGGGCCTCCTCCTGTTCCTGTGTAACAGGCTCGAGGGGCTGAATGACCTCCTCCTGTTCCTGTGTAACAGGATCGAGGGGCTGAATGGGCCTACTCCTGTTCCTGTGTAACAGGATCGAGGGGCTGAATGGGCCTCCTCCTGTTCCTGTGTAACAGGCTCGAGGGGCTGAATGGGCCTCCTCCTGTTCCTGTGTAACAGGCTTGAGGGGCTGAATGGGCCTCCTCCTGTTCCGGTGTAACAGCCTCAAGGGGCTGAATGGTCCTCCTCCTGATCCTGTGTAACAGGCTTGAGGAGCTGAATGGCCTCCTCAGGTTCCTCTGTACCAAGCTCGAGGGGCTGAATGGTCCTCCTCCTGTTCCGGTGTAATAGACACAAGGGGCTGTATGGGCCTCCTCCTGTTCCTGTGTAACTGGCTCGAGGGGCTGACTGGCCTCCTCCTGCTCCCATGTAATAAACTGGAGCGGCTGAATGGGCCTCCTCCTGTTCCGGTGTAATACGCACGAGGGGCTGAGTGGGCCTCTCCTGTTCCTGTGTAACATACTCGAGGGGCCGAATGGGCCTCCTCCTGTTCCTGTGTAAATTATTCGAGGGGCTGAATGGGCCTTCTCCTTTTCCTGTGTAACAGGCTCGAGGGGCTGAATGGACCTCATTCTGTTCCTGTGTAACAGGCTCGACGGGCTGAATGGGCCTCCTCCTGTTCCTGTGTAACAGGCTCGAGGGGCTGAATGGGCCACCTCCTATTCCTATGTAACAGGCTCACGTTGCAAATGGGCCTCCTGCTGTTCCTGTGCAACAAGCTAGAGGGGCTGAAAGGGTCTCCTCCGGTTCCTGTGTAACAGGCTCGAGGGGCTGAATGGACCTCCTCCTGTTCCTATGTAAAAGGCTCGAGGGGCTGAATGGGCCTCCTCCTGTTCCTGTGTAACAGACTCGAGGGGCTGAATGGGCCTCCTCCTGTTCCTGTGTAACAGGCTCGAGGGGCTGAATGATCCTCCTCCTGTTCCTGTGTAACAGCTCGAGGGGCTGAATGGGCCTCCTCCGGTTCCTGTGTAACAGGCTCGAGGGGCTGAATGGGCCTCGTCCTGTTCCTGTGTAACAGGCTTGAGGGGCTGAATGGGCATCCTCCTGTTCCTCTCTCGCTGGCTCAAGGGACTGAATAGGCCTTGTCCTGTTCCTATGTAACAGGCTTGAGGGGCTGAATGGGCCTCCTCCTGTTCCGGTGTAACATCCTCAAGGGGTTGAATGGTCCTCCTCCTGATCCTGTGTAACAGGCTCGAGGGGCTGAATGGCCTCCTCAGGTTCCTCTGTACCAAGATCGAGGGGCTGAATGCTCCTCCTCCTATTCCGGTGTAAAAGGCACAAGGGGCTGAATGTGCCTCCTCCTGTTCCTGTGTAACAGGCTCGAGTGGCTGAATGGTACTCCTTCTGATCCTGTGTAACAGGCTCGAGGGTCTGAATGGGCCTCCTCCTGTTCCTGTGCAACAAGCTCGAGGGGCTGAATGGGACTCTTCCTGTTCCGGTGTAATAGGCTCGAGGGGCTGAGTGGGCCCATCCTGTTCCTGTGTAACAGGCTTGAGGGGCTGAATGGACCTCCTCCTTTTCCTGCGAAACTGGCTCGAGGGGCTGAATGGGCCTCCTCCTGTTCCTCTGTAACGGGCTGGAGGGGCTGAATGGGCCTCCTCCTGTTCCTGTGTAAATAATTCGAGGGGCTGAATGGGCCTTCTCCTGTTCCTGTGCAACAGACTCGAGGGGCTGAATGGGCCTCCTCCTGTTCCTATGTAACAGGCTCGAGGGGCTGAATGGGCCGCCTCCTGTTCCTATGTAACAGGCTCGAGAGGCTGAATGGTCCTCCTGTTCCTGTGTAACAGGCTCAAGGGGCTAGATGGGCCTCATTTTGTTCCAATGTAACAGGCTCGAGCGGCTGAATGGGCCTCCTCCTGTTCCTGTGCAACAGGCTCGAGGGGCAGAATGGGCCTCCTCCGGTTCCTGTGTAACATGCTCGAGGGGCTGAATGGGCCTCATTCTGTTCCTATGTAACAGGCTCGAGCGGCTGAATGGGCCTCCTCCTGTTCCTATGTAACAGGCTCGAGGGGCTGAATGGGCCTCCTCCTGTTCCTGTGCAATATGCGTGAGGGGCTGAATTGGCCTCATTCTGTTCCTGTGTAAATCATTCGAGGGGCTGAATGGGCCATCTCCTGTTCCTATGTAACAGGCTCAAGCGGCTGAATGGGCCTCCTCCTGTTCCTATGTAACAGGCTCGAGGGGCAGAATGGGCCTCCTCCTGTTCCTGTGTAACAGACTCGAGGGGCTGAATGGGCCTACTCCTGTTCCTGTGTAACAGGCTCGAGGGGCTGAATGCGCCTCCTCCTGTTCCTGTGTAACAGGCTCGAGAGGCTGAATGGGCCTCCTCCTGTTCCTGTGTAACAGGCTTGAGGGGCTGAATGGGCCTCCTCCTGTTCCGGTGTAACAGCCTCAAGGGGCTGAACGGTCTTCCTCCTGATCCTGTGTAACAGGCTTGAGGAGCTCAATGGCCTCCTCAGGTTCCTCTGTACCAAGCTCGCGGGGCTGAATGGTCCTCCTCCTGTTCCGGTGTAATAGACACAAGGGGCTGTATGGGCCTCCTCCTGTTCCTGTGTAACTGGCTCGAGGGGCTGACTGGCCTCCTCCTGCTCCCATGTAATAAACTGGAGCGGCTGAATGGGCCTCCTCCTGTTCCGGTGTAATACGCACGAGGGGCTGAGTGATCCTCTCCTGTACCTGTGTAACATACTCGAGGGGCTGAATGGGCCGCCTCCTTTTCCTGTGAAACAGATTTGAGGGGCCGAATGGGCCTCCTCCTGTTCCTGTGTAACAGGCTCGAGGGGCTGAATGGGCCTTCTCTTGTTCCTGTGTAAATTATTCGAGGGGCTGAATGGGCCTTCTCCTTTTCCTGTGTAACATGCTCGAGGGGCTGAATGGACCTCATTCTGTTCCTGTGTAACAGGCTCGACGGGCTGAATGGGCCTCCTCCTGTTCCTGTGCAACAGGTTCGAGGGGCAGAATGGGCCTCCTCCTGTTCCTGTGTAATAGGCTCGACGGGCTGAATGGGCCTCCTCCTGTTCCTGTGCAACAGGCTCAAGTTGCAAATGGGCCTCCTCCTGTTCCTGTGCAACAGGTTCGAGGGGCAGAATGGGCCTCCTCCTGTTCCTGTGTAATAGGCTCGAGGGGCTGAATAGGCCTCCTCCTGTTCCTGTGTAACAGGCTCGAGGGGCTGAATGGTCCTCCTCCTGTTCCTGTGTAACAGCTCGAGGGGCTGAATGGGCCTCCTCCTGTTCCTGTGTAACAGGCTCGAGGGGCTGAATGGGCCTCGTCCTGTTCCTGTGTAACAGGCTTGAGGGGCTGAATGGGCCGCCTCCTTTTCCTGTGAAACAGGCTCGATGGGCTGAATGGGCCTCCTCCTGTTCCTGTGTAACAGGCTCGAGGGGCGAGATGGGCCTTCTCTTGTTCCTGTGTAAATTATTCGAGGGGCTGAATGGGCCTTCTCCTTTTCCTGTGTAACATGCTCGAGGGGCTGAATGGACCTCATTCTGTTCCTGTGTAACAGGCTTGAGGGGCTGAATGGGCCTCCTCCTGTTCCGGTGTAACAGCCTCAAGGGGCTGAATGGTCCTCCTCCTGATCCTGTGTAACAGGCTTGAGGAGCTGAATGGCCTCCTCAGGTTCCTCTGTACCAAGCTCGAGGGGCTGAATGGTCCTCCTCCTGTTCCGGTGTAATAGACACAAGGGGCTGTATGGGCCTCCTCCTGTTCCTGTGTAACTGGCTCGAGGGGCTGACTGGCCTCCTCCTGCTCTCATGTAATAAACTGGAGCGGCTGAATGGGCCTCCTCCTGTTCCGGTGTAATACGCACGAGGGGCTGAGTGGGCCTCTCCTGTTCCTGTGTAACATACTCGAGGGGCTGAATGGGCCGCCTCCTTTTCCTGTGAAACAGATTCGAGGGGCCGAATGGGCCTCCTCCTGTTCCTGTCTACCAGGCTCGAGGGGCTGAATGGCCTCCACCTGTGTAACGAAGAAGTGGGGCTGAATGGGTCAGTTCCTGTTCCTATGTAACGGGCTCGAGGGGCTGAGTGGGCATCCTCCGGTTCCTGTGTAACAGGCTCGAGGGGCTGAATGGGCTCCTCCTGTACCTGTGTAACAGGCTTGAGGGGCTGAATGGGCCTCCTCCTGTTCCGATGTAACAGGCTTGAGGGGCTGAATGGGCCTTCTCCTGTTCCGGTGTAACAGCCTCAAGGGGCTGAATGGTCCTCCTCCTGATCCTGTGTAACAGGCTTGAGGAGCTGAATGACCTCCTCAGGTTCCTCTGTACCAAGCTCGAGGGGCTGAATGGTCCTCCTCCTGTTCCGGTGTAATAGGCACAAGGGGCTGTATGAGCCTCCTCCTGTTCCTGTGTAACTGGCTCGAGGGGCTGACTGGCCTCCTGCTGCTCCCGTATAATAAACTGGAGCGGCTGAATGGGCTGCCTCCTGTTCCTGTGTAACAGCTCGAGGGGCTGAATGGGCCTCCTCCTGTTCCTGTGTAACAGGCTTGAGGGGCTGAATGGGCCGCCTCCTTTTCCTGTGAAACAGGCTCGAGGGGCTGAATGGGTCTCCTCCTGTTCCTGTGTAACAGGCCCGAGGGGCTAGATGGACCTTCTCTTGTTCCTGTGTAAATTATTCGAGGAACTCAATGGGCCTTCTCCTGTTCCTGTGCAACAGGCTCGAGGGGCAGAATGGGCCTCCTCCTGTTCCTGTGTAACATGCTCGAGGGGCTGAATGGGCCTCATTCTGTTACTGTATAACAGGCTCGAGGCGTTGAATGGGCCTCTTCCTGTTCCTGTGAAACAGGCTCGAGCGGCTGAATGGGCCTCCTCCTGTTCCTGTGTAACAGGCTCGAGGGGCTGAATGGGCCTACTCCTGTTCCTGTGTAACAGGCTCGAGGGGCTGAATGGGCCTCCTCCTGTTCCTATGTAAGATGCTCAAGGGGCTGAATGGGCCACCTCCTGTTCCTGTGTAACAGGCTTGAGGGGTTGAATGGGCCTCCTCCTGTTCCTATGTAACGTGCTCGAGGGGCTGAATGGGCCGGTTCCTGTTCCTATGTAATGGGCTCGAGGGGCTGAATGGGCCTCCTCCTGTTCCTGTGTAACAGGCTCGAGCGGCTGAATGGCCTCCTCCTGCTCCTGTGTAACAGGCTCGAGGGGTTGAATGGGCCTCCTCCTGTTCCTGTGTAACAGACTCGAGGGATTCAATGGGCCTCCTCCTGTTCCTATGTAACAGGCTCGAGGGGTTGAATGGGCCTCCTCCTGTTCCTGTGTAACAGGCTCGAGGGGCTGAATGACCTCCTCCTGTTCCTGTGTAACAGGATCGAGGGGCTGAATGGGCCTACTCCTTTTCCTGTGTAACAGGATCGAGGGGCTGAATGGGCCTCCTCCTGTTCCTGTGTAACAGGCTCGAGGGGCTGAATGGGCCTCCTCCTGTTCCTGTGTAACAGGCTTGAGGGGCTGAATGGGCCTCCTCCTGTTCCGGTGTAACAGCCTCAAGGGGCTGAATGGTCCTCCTCCTGATCCTGTGTAACAGGCTTGAGGAGCTGAATGGCCTCCTCAGGTTCCTCTGTACCAAGCTCGAGGGGCTGAATGGTCCTCCTCCTGTTCCGGTGTAATAGACACAAGGGGCTGTATGGGCCTCCTCCTGTTCCTGTGTAACTGGCTCGAGGGGCTGACTGGCCTCCTCCTGCTCCCATGTAATAAACTGGAGCGGCTGAATGGGCCTCCTCCTGTTCCGGTGTAATACGCACGAGGGGCTCAGTGGGCCTCTCCTGTTCCTGTGTAACATACTCGAGGGGCCGAATGGGCCTCCTCCTGTTCCTGTGTAAATTATTCGAGGGGCTGAATGGGCCTTCTCCTTTTCCTGTGTAACAGGCTCGAGGGGCTGAATGGACCTCATTCTGTTCCTGTGTAACAGGCTCGACGGGCTGAATGGGCCTCCTCCTGTTCCTGTGTAACAGGCTCGAGGGGCTGAATGGGCCTCCTCCTGTTCCTGTGTAACAGGCTCGAGGGGCTGAATGGGCCACCTCCTATTCCTATGTAACAGGCTCACGTTGCAAATGGGCCTCCTGCTGTTCCTGTGCAACAAGCTAGAGGGGCTGAAAGGGTCTCCTCCGGTTCCTGTGTAACAGGCTCGAGGGGCTGAATAGACCTCCTCCTGTTCCTATGTCACAGGCTCGAGGGGCTGAATGGACCTCCTCCTGTTCCTATGTAACAGGCTCGAGGGGCTGAATGGGCCTCCTCCTGTTCCTGTGTAACAGGCTCGAGGGGCTGAATGGGCTCCTCCTGTACCTGTGTAACAGGCTTGAGGGGCTGAATGGGCCTCCTCCTGTTCCGATGTAACAGGCTTGAGGGGCTGAATGGGCCTTCTCCTGTTCCGGTGTAACAGCCTCAAGGGGCTGAATGGTCCTCCTCCTGATCCTGTGTAACAGGCTTGAGGAGCTGAATGACCTCCTCAGGTTCCTCTGTACCAAGCTCGAGGGGCTGAATGGTCCTCCTCCTGTTCAGGTGTAAAAGGCACAAGGGGCTGTATGAGCCTCCTCCTGTTCCTGTGTAACTGGCTCGAGGGGCTGACTGGCCTCCTGCTGCTCCCGTATAATAAACTGGAGCAGCTGAATGGGCCTCCTCCTGTTCCGGTGTAATAAGCTCGAGGGGCTGAGTTGGCCCCTTCTGTTCCTGTGTAACATACTCGAGGGGCTGAATGGGCTGCCTCCTTTTCCTGTGAAACAGGCTCGAGGGGCTGAATGGGCCTCCTCCTGTTCCTGTGTAAATTATTCGAGGAACTCAATGGGCCTTCTCCTGTTCCTGTGCAACAGGCTCGAGGGGCAGAATGGGCCTCCTCCTGTTCCTGTGTAACATGCTCGAGGGGCTGAATGGGCCTCATTCTGTTACTGTATAACAGGCTCGAGGGGTTGAATGGGCCTCTTCCTGTTCCTGTGAAACAGGCTCGAGCGGCTGAATGGGCCTCCTCCTGTTCCTGTGTAACAGGCTCGAGGGGCTGAATGGGCCTACTCCTGTTCCTGTGTAACAGGCTCGAGGGGCTGAATGGGCCTCCTCCTGTTCCTATGTAAGAGGCTCGAGGGGCTGAATGGGCCTCCTCCTGTTCCTGTGTAACAGGCTTGAGGGGTTGAATGGGCCTCCTCCTGTTCCTATGTAACGTGCTCGAGGGGCTGAATGGGCCGGTTCCTGTTCCTATGTAATGGGCTCGAGGGGCTGAATGGGCCGCCTCCTGTTCCTATGTAACAGACTCGAGGGGTTGAATGGGCCTCCTCCTGTTTCTGTGTAACAGGCTCGAGGGGCTGAATGGGCCTCCTCCTGTTCCTGTGTAACAGGCTCGAGGGGCTGAATGGCCTCCTCCTGCTCCTGTGTAACAGGCTCGAGGGGTTGAATGGGCCTCCTCCTGTTCCTGTGTAACAGACTCGAGGGATTCAATGGGCCTCCTCCTGTTCCTATGTAACAGGCTCGAGGGGTTGAATGGGCCTCCTCCTGTTCCTGTGTAACAGGCTCGAGGGGCTGAATGGGCCTCCTCCTGTTCCTGTGTAACAGGCTCGAGGGGCTGAATGACCTCCTCCTGTTCCTGTGTAACAGGATCGAGGAGCTGAATGGGCCTACTCCTGTTCCTGTGTAACAGGATCGAGGGGCTGAATGGGCCTCCTCCTGTTCCTGTGTAACAGGCTCGAGGGGCTGAATGGGCCTCCTCCTGTTCCTGTGTAACAGGCTTGAGGGGCTGAATGGGCCTCCTCCTGTTCCGGTGTAACAGCCTCAAGGGGCTGAATGGTCCTCCTCCTGATCCGGTGTAACAGGCTTGAGGAGCTGAATGGCATCCTCAGGTTCCTCTGTACCAAGCTCGAGGGGCTGAATGGTCCTCCTCCTGTTCCGGTGTAATAGACACAAGGGGCTGTATGGGCCTCCTCCTGTTCCTGTGTAACTGGCTCGAGGGGCTGACTGGCCTCCTCCTGCTCTCATGTAATAAACTGGAGCGGCTGAATGGGCCTCCTCCTGTTCCGGTGTAATACGCACGAGGGGCACAGTGGGCCTCTCCTGTTCCTGTGTAACATACTCGAGGGGCCGAATGGGCCTCCTCCTGTTCCTGTGTAAATTATTCGAGGGGCTGAATGGGCCTTCTCCTTTTCCTGTGTAACAGGCTCGAGGGGCTGAATGGACCTCATTCTGTTCCTGTGTAACAGGCTCGACGGGCTGAATGGGCCTCCTCCTGTTCCTGTGTAACAGGCTCGAGGGCCTGAATGGGCCACCTCCTATTCCTATGTAACAGGCTCACGTTGCAAATGGGCCTCCTGCTGTTCCTGTGCAACAAGCTAGAGGGGCTGAAAGGGTCTCCTCCGGTTCCTGTGTAACAGGCTCGAGGGGCTGAATGAACCTCCTCCTGTTCCTATGTAACAGGCTCGAGGGGCTGAATGGGCCTCCTCCTGTTCCTGTGTAACAGACTCGAGGGGCTGAATGGGCCTCCTCCTGTTCCTGTGTAACAGGCTCGAGGGGCTGAATGATCCTCCTCCTGTTCCTGTGTAACAGCTCGAGGGGCTGAATGGGCCTCCTCCGGTTCCTGTGTAACAGGCTCGAGGGGCTGAATGGGCCTCGTCCTGTTCCTGTGTAACAGGCTTGAGGGGCTGAATGGGCATCCTCCTGTTCCTCTCTCGCTGGCTCAAGGGACTGAATAGGCCTTGTCCTGTTCCTATGTAACAGGCTTGAGGGGCTGAATGGGCCTCCTCCTGTTCCGGTGTAACATCCTCAAGGGGTTGAATGGTCCTCCTCCTGATCCTGTGTAACAGGCTCGAGGGGCTGAATGGCCTCCTCAGGTTCCTCTGTACCAAGATCGAGGGGCTGAATGCTCCTCCTCCTATTCCGGTGTAAAAGGCACAAGGGGCTGAATGTGCCTCCTCCTGTTCCTGTGCAACAGGCTCGAGTGGCTGAATGGTACTCCTTCTGATCCTGTGTAACAGGCTCGAGGGTCTGAATGGGCCTCCTCCTGTTCCTGTGCAACAAGCTCGAGGGGCTGAATGGGACTCTTCCTGTTCCGGTGTAATAGGCTCGAGGGGCTGAGTGGGCCCATCCTGTTCCTGTGTAACAGGCTTGAGGGGCTGAATGGACCTCCTCCTTTTCCTGCGAAACTGGCTCGAGGGGCTGAATGGGCCTCCTCCTGTTCCTCTGTAACGGGCTGGAGGGGCTGAATGGGCCTCCTCCTGTTCCTGTGTAAATAATTCGAGGGGCTGAATGGGCCTTCTCCTGTTCCTGTGCAACAGACTCGAGGGGCTGAATGGGCCTCCTCCTGTTCCTATGTAACAGGCTCGAGGGGCTGAATGGGCCGCCTCCTGTTCCTATGTAACAGGCTCGAGAGGCTGAATGGTCCTCCTGTTCCTGTGTAACAGGCTCAAGGGGCTAGATGGGCCTCATTTTGTTCCAATGTAACAGGCTCGAGCGGCTGAATGGGCCTCCTCCTGTTCCTGTGCAACAGGCTCGAGGGGCAGAATGGGCCTCCTCCGGTTCCTGTGTAACATGCTCGAGGGGCTGAATGGGCCTCATTCTGTTCCTATGTAACAGGCTCGAGCGGCTGAATGGGCCTCCTCCTGTTCCTATGTAACAGGCTCGAGGGGCTGAATGGGCCTCCTCCTGTTCCTGTGCAATATGCGTGAGGGGCTGAATTGGCCTCATTCTGTTCCTGTGTAAATCATTCGAGGGGCTGAATGGGCCTTCTCCTGTTCCTATGTAACAGGCTCAAGCGGCTGAATGGGCCTCCTCCTGTTCCTATGTAACAGGCTCGAGGGGCAGAATGGGCCTCCTCCTGTTCCTGTGTAACAGGCTCGAGGGGCAGAATGGGCCTCCTCCTGTTCCTGTGTAACAGGCTCGAGGGGCTGAATGCGCCTCCTCCTGTTCCTGTGTAACAGGCTCGAGAGGCTGAATGGGCCTCCTCCTGTTCCTGTGTAACAGGCTTGAGGGGCTGAATGGGCCTCCTCCTGTTCCGGTGTAACAGCCTCAAGGGGCTGAACGGTCTTCCTCCTGATCCTGTGTAACAGGCTTGAGGAGCTCAATGGCCTCCTCAGGTTCCTCTGTACCAAGCTCGAGGGGCTGAATGGTCCTCCTCCTGTTCCGGTGTAATAGACACAAGGGGCTGTATGGGCCTCCTCCTGTTCCTGTGTAACTGGCTCGAGGGGCTGACTGGCCTCCTCCTGCTCCCATGTAATAAACTGGAGCGGCTGAATGGGCCTCCTCCTGTTCCGGTGTAATACGCACGAGGGGCTGAGTGATCCTCTCCTGTTCCTGTGTAACATACTCGAGGGGCTGAATGGGCCGCCTCCTTTTCCTGTGAAACAGATTTGAGGGGCCGAATGGGCCTCCTCCTGTTCCTGTGTAACAGGCTCGAGGGGCTGAATGGGCCTTCTCTTGTTCCTGTGTAAATTATTCGAGGGGCTGAATGGGCCTTCTCCTTTTCCTGTGTAACATGCTCGAGGGGCTGAATGGACCTCATTCTGTTCCTGTGTAACAGGCTCGACGGGCTGAATGGGCCTCCTCCTGTTCCTGTGCAACAGGTTCGAGGGGCAGAATGGGCCTCCTCCTGTTCCTGTGTAATAGGCTCGACGGGCTGAATGGGCCTCCTCCTGTTCCTGTGCAACAGGCTCAAGTTGCAAATGGGCCTCCTCCTGTTCCTGTGTAACAGGCTCGAGGGGCTGAATGGTCCTCCTCCTGTTCCTGTGTAACAGCTCGAGGGGCTGAATGGGCCTCCTCCTGTTCCTGTGTATCAGGCTCGAGGGGCTGAATGGGCCTCGTCCTGTTCCTGTGTAACAGGCTTGAGGGGCTGAATGGGCCGCCTCCTTTTCCTGTGAAACAGGCTCGAGGGGCCGAATGGGCCTCCTCCTGTTCCTGTGTAACAGGCTCGAGGGGCTAGATGGGCCTTCTCTTGTTCCTGTGTAAATTATTCGAGGGGCTGAATGGGCCTTCTCCTTTTCCTGTGTAACATGCTCGAGGGGCTGAATGGACCTCATTCTGTTCCTGTGTAACAGGCTTGAGGGGCTGAATGGGCCTCCTCCTGTTCCGGTGTAACAGCCTCAAGGGGCTGAATGGTCCTCCTCCTGATCCTGTGTAACAGGCTTGAGGAGCTGAATGGCCTCCTCAGGTTCCTCTGTACCAAGCTCGAGGGGCTGAATGGTCCTCCTCCTGTTCCGGTGTAATAGACACAAGGGGCTGTATGGGCCTCCTCCTGTTCCTGTGTAACTGGCTCGAGGGGCTGACTGGCCTCCTCCTGCTCTCATGTAATAAACTGGAGCGGCTGAATGGGCCTCCTCCTGTTCCGGTGTAATACGCACGAGGGGCTGAGTGGGCCTCTCCTGTTCCTGTGTAACATACTCGAGGGGCTGAATGGGCCGCCTCCTTTTCCTGTGAAACAGATTCGAGGGGCCGAATGGGCCTCCTCCTGTTCCTGTGTAACAGGCTCGAGGGGCTGAAGGGGCATTCTCCTGTTCCTGTCTAAATTATTCGAGGGGCTGAATGGGCCTTCTCCTTTTCCTGTGCAACATGCTCGAGGGGCTGAATGGACCTCATTCTGTTCCTGTGTAACAGGCTCGACGGGCTGAATGGGCCTACTCCTGTTCCTGTGCAACAGGTTCGAGGGGCAGAATGGGCCTCCTCCTGTTCCTGTGTAATAGGCTCGAGGAGCTGAATGGGCCTCCTCCTATTCCTATGTAACAGGCTCAAGTTGCAAATGGGCCTCCTCCTGTTCCTGTGCAACAGGTTCGAGGGGCAGAATGGGCCTCCTCCTGTTCCTGTGTAATAGGCTCGAGGGACTGAATGGGCCTCCTCCTGTTCCTGTGTAACAGGCTCGAGGGGCTGAATGGTCCTCCTCCTGTTCCTGTGTAACAGCTCGAGGGGCTGAATGGGCCTCCTCCTGTTCCTGTGTAACAGGCTCAAGGGGCTGAATGGGCCTCGTCCTGTTCCTGTGTAACAGGCTTGAGGGGCTGAATAGGCCTCCTCCTGTTCCTGTGTAACAGGCTCGAGAGGCTGAATGGGTCGGTTCCTGTTCCTATGTAACGGGCTCGAGGGGCTGAGTGGGCCGGTTCCTGTTCCTGTGTAACATGCTCGAGGGGCTGAATGGACCTCCTCCTGCTCGAGTGTAACAGGCTCGACGGGCTGAATGGGCATCCTCCTGTTCCTGTCTACGAGGCTCGAGGGGCTGAATGGCCTCCACCTGTGTAACGAAGAAGTGGGGCTGAATGGGTCAGTTCCTGTTCCTATGTAACGGGCTCGAGGGGCTGAGTGGGCATCCTCCGGTTCCTGTGTAACAGGCTCGAGGGGCTGAATGGGCTCCTCCTGTACCTGTGTAACAGGCTTGAGGGGCTGAATGGGCCTCCTCCTGTTCCGATGTAACAGGCTTGAGGGGCTGAATGGGCCTTCTCCTGTTCCGGTGTAACAGCCTCAAGGGGCTGAATGGTCCTCCTCCTTCTCGATTGTAACAGGCTCAACGGGCTGAATCGGCATCCTCCGGTTCCTGTGTAACAGGCTCGAGGGGCTGAATGGGCTCCTCCTGTACCTGTGTAACAGGCTTGAGGGGCTGAATGGGCCTCCTCCTGTTCCGATGTAACAGGCTTGAGGGGCTGAATGGGCCTTCTCCTGTTCCGGTGTAACAGCCTCAAGGGGCTGAATGGTCCTCCTCCTGATCCTGTGTAACAGGCTTGAGGAGCTGAATGACCTCCTCAGGTTCCTCTGTACCAAGCTCGAGGGGCTGAATGGTCCTCCTCCTGTTCCGGTGTAATAGGCACAAGGGGCTGTATGAGCCTCCTCCTGTTCCTGTGTAACTGGCTCGAGGGGCTGACTGGCCTCCTGCTGCTCCCGTATAATAAACTGGAGCGGCTGAATGGGCCTCCTCCTGTTCTGGTGTAATAAGCTCGAGGGGCTGAGTTGGCCCCTCCTGTTCCTGTGTAACATACTCGAGGGGCTGAATGGGCTGCCTCCTTTTCCTGTGAAACAGGCTCGAGGGGCTGAATGGGTCTCCTCCTGTTCCTGTGTAACAGGCCCGAGGGGCTAGATGGGCCTTCTCTTGTTCCTGTGTAAATTATTCGAGGAACTCAATGGGCCTTCTCCTGTTCCTGTGCAACAGGCTCGAGGGGCAGAATGGGCCTCCTCCTGTTCCTGTGTAACATGCTCGAGGGGCTGAATGGGCCTCATTCTGTTACTGTATAACAGGCTCGAGGGGTTGAATGGGCCTTCTCCTGTTCCTGTGAAACAGGCTCGAGCGGCTGAATGGGCCTCCTCCTGTTCCTGTGTAACAGGCTCGAGGGGCTGAATGGGCCTACTCCTGTTCCTGTGTAACAGGCTCGAGGGGCTGAATGGGCCTCCGCCTGTTCCTATGTAAGATGCTCAAGGGGCTGAATGGGCCTCCTCCTGTTCCTGTGTAACAGGCTTGAGGGGTTGAATGGGCCTACTCCTGTTCCTGTGTAACAGACTCGAGGGGCTGAATGGGCCTCCGCCTGTTCCTATGTAAGATGCTCAAGGGGCTGAATGGGCCTCCTCCTGTTCCTGTGTAACAGGCTCGAGGGGCTGAATGGTCCTCCTCCTGTTCCGGTGTAATAGGCACAAGGGGCTGTATGAGCCTCCTCCTGTTCCTGTGTAACTGGCTCGAGGGGCTGACTGGCCTCCTGCTGCTCCCGTATAATAAACTGGAGCGGCTGAATGGGCCTCCTCCTGTTCCGGTGTAATAAGCTCGAGGGGCTGAGTTGGCCCCTCCTGTTCCTGTGTAACATACTCGAGGGGCTGAATGGGCTGCCTCCTTTTCCTGTGAAACAGGCTCGAGGGGCTGAATGGGTCTCCTCCTGTTCCTGTGTAACAGGCCCGAGGGGCTTGATGGGCCTTCTCTTGTTCCTGTGTAAATTATTCGAGGAACTCAATGGGCCTTCTCCTGTTCCTGTGCAACAGGCTCGAGGGGCAGAATGGGCCTCCTCCTGTTCCTGTGTAACATGCTCGAGGGGCTGAATGGGCCTCATTCTGTTACTGTATAACAGGCTCGAGGGGTTGAATGGGCCTCTTCCTGTTCCTGTGAAACAGGCTCGAGCGGCTGAATGGGCCTCCTCCTGTTCCTGTGTAACAGGCTCGAGGGGCTGAATGGGCCTACTCCTGTTCCTGTGTAACAGGCTCGAGGGGCTGAATGGGACTCCGCCTGTTCCTATGTAAGATGCTCAAGGGGCTGAATGGGCCTCCTCCTGTTCCTGTGTAACAGGCTTGAGGGGTTGAATGGGCCTCCTCCTGTTCCTATGTAACGTGCTCGAGGGGCTGAATGGGCCGGTTCCTGTTCCTATGTAATGGGCTCGAGGGGCTGAATGGGCCTCCTCCTGTTCCTGTGTAACAGGCTCGAGGGGCTGAATGGCCTCCTCCTGCTCCTGTGTAACAGGCTCGAGGGGTTGAATGGGCCTCCTCCTGTTCCTGTGTAACAGACTCGAGGGATTCAATGGGCCTCCTCCTGTTCCTATGTAACAGGCTCGAGGGGTTGAATGGGCCTCCTCCTGTTCCTGTGTAACAGGCTCGAGGGGCTGAATGGGCCTCCTCCTGTTCCTGTGTAACAGGCTCGAGGGGCTGAATGACCTCCTCCTGTTCCTGTGTAACAGGATCGAGGGGCTGAATGGGCCTACTCCTGTTCCTGTGTAACAGGATCGAGGGGCTGAATGGGCCTCCTCCTGTTCCTGTGTAACAGGCTCGAGGGGCTGAATGGGCCTCCTCCTGTTCCTGTGTAACAGGCTTGAGGGGCTGAATGGGCCTCCTCCTGTTCCGGTGTAACAGCCTCAAGGGGCTGAATGGTCCTCCTCCTGATCCTGTGTAACAGGCTTGAGGAGCTGAATGGCCTCCTCAGGTTCCTCTGTACCAAGCTCGAGGGGCTGAATGGTCCTCCTCCTGTTCCGGTGTAATAGACACAAGGGGCTGTATGGGCCTCCTCCTGTTCCTGTGTAACTGGCTCGAGGGGCTGACTGGCCTCCTCCTGCTCCCATGTAATAAACTGGAGCGGCTGAATGGGCCTCCTCCTGTTCCGGTGTAATACGCACGAGGGGCTCAGTGGGCCTCTCCTGTTCCTGTGTAACATACTCGAGGGGCCGAATGGGCCTCCTCCTGTTCCTGTGTAAATTATTCGAGGGGCTGAATGGGCCTTCTCCTTTTCCTGTGTAACAGGCTCGAGGGGCTGAATGGACCTCATTCTGTTCCTGTGTAACAGGCTCGACGGGCTGAATGGGCCTCCTCCTGTTCCTGTGTAACAGGCTCGAGGGGCTGAATGGGCCACCTCCTATTCCTATGTAACAGGCTCACGTTGCAAATGGGCCTCCTGCTGTTCCTGTGCAACAAGCTAGAGGGGCTGAAAGGGTCTCCTCCGGTTCCTGTGTAACAGGCTCGAGGGGCTGAATAGACCTCCTCCTGTTCCTATGTCACAGGCTCGAGGGGCTGAATGGGCCTCCTCCGGTTCCTCTGTACCAAGCTCGAAGGGCTGAATGGTCCTCCTCCTATTCCGGTGTAAAAGGCACAAGGGGCTGAATGTGCCTCCTCCTGTTCCTGTGCAACAGGCTCGAGTGGCTGAATGATACTCCTTCTGTTCCTGTGTAACAGGCTTGAGGGGCTGAATGGGCCTCCTGTTCCGATGTAACAGGCTTGAGGGGCTGAATGGGCCGTCTCCTGTTCCGGTGTAACAGCCTCAAGGGGTTGAATGGTCCTCCTCCTGATCCTGTGTAACAGGCTCGAGGGGCTGAATGGGCCTACTCCTGTTCCTGTGTAACAGGCTCGAGAGGCTGAATGGGCCTCCTCCTGTTCCTATGCAACAGGCTCGAGGGGCTGAATGGGCATCCTCCTGTTCCTCTCTCGCTGGCTCGAGGGACTGAATAGGCCTTGTCCTGTTCCTATGTAATGTAACAGGCTCGAGGGGCTGAATGGTCCTCCTCCTGTTCCGGTGTAACATCCTCAAGGGGTTGAATGGTCCTCCTCCTGATCCTGTCTAACAGGCTCGAGGGGCTGAATGGGCCTCCTCCTGTTCCTGTGTAACAGGCTTGAGGGGCTGAATGGGCCTCCTCCTATTCCGGTGTAAAAGGCACAAGGGGCTGAATGGGCCTCCTCCTGTTCCTGTGCAACAGGCTCGAGGGGCTGAATGGGCCTCCTCCTGTTCCGGTGTAATAGGCTCGAGGGGCTGAGTGGGCCCATCCTGTTCCTGTGTAACAGACTCGAGGGGTTGAATGGGCCTCCTCCTGTTCCTGTGTAACAGGCTTGAGGGGCTGAATGGACCTCCTCCTTTTCCTGCGAAACTGGCTCGAGGGGCTGAATGGGCCTCCTCCTGTTCCGATGTAACGGGCTGGAGGGGCTGAATGGGCCTCCTCCTGTTCCTGTGTAAATAATTCGAGGGGCTGAATGGGCCTTCTCCTGTTCCTGTGTAACAGACTCGAGGGGCTGAATGGGCCTCCCCCTGTTCCTATGTAACAGGCTCGAGGGGCTGAATGGGCCGCCTCCTGTTCCTATGTAACAGGCTCGAGAGGCTGAATGGGCCTCCTGTTCCTGTGTAACAGGCTCAAGGGGCTAGATGGGCCTCATTTTGTTCCAATGTAACAGGCTCGAGCGGCTGAATGGGCCTCCTCCTGTTCCTGTGCAACAGGCTCGAGGGGCAGAATGGGCCTCCTCCGGTTCCTGTGTAACATGCTCGAGGGGCTGAATGGGCCTCATTCTGTTCCTATGTAACAGGCTCGAGCGGCTGAATGGGCCTCCTCCTGTTCCTGTGTAACAGACTCGAGGGATTCAATGGGCCTCCTCCTGTTCCTATGTAACAGGCTCGAGGGGTTGAATGGGCCTCCTCCTGTTCCTGTGTAACAGGCTCGAGGGGCTGAATGGGCCTCCTCCTGTTCCTGTGTAACAGGCTTGAGGGGCTGAATGGGCCTCCTCCTGTTCCGGTGTAACAGCCTCAAGGGGCTGAATGGTCCTCCTCCTGATCCTGTGTAAAAGGCTTGAGGAGCTGAATGGCCTCCTCAGGTTCCTCTGTACCAAGCTCGAGGGGCTGAATGGTCCTCCTCCTGTTCCGGTGTAATAGACACAAGGGGCTGTATGGGCCTCCTCCTGTTCCTGTGTAACTGGCTCGAGGGGCTGACTGGCCTCCTCCTGCTCCCATGTAATAAACTGGAGCGGCTGAATGGGCCTCCTCCTGTTCCGGTGTAATACGCACGAGGGGCTCAGTGGGCCTCTCCTGTTCCTGTGTAACATACTCGAGGGGCCGAATGGGCCTCCTCCTGTTCCTGTGTAAATTATTCGAGGGGCTGAATGGGCCTTCTCCTTTTCCTGTGTAACAGGCTCGAGGGGCTGAATGGACCTCATTCTGTTCCTGTGTAACAGGCTCGACGGGCTGAATGGGCCTCCTCCTGTTCCTGTGTAACAGGCTCGAGGGGCTGAATGGGCCACCTCCTATTCCTATGTAACAGGCTCACGTTGCAAATGGGCCTCCTGCTGTTCCTGTGCAACAAGCTAGAGGGGCTGAAAGGGTCTCCTCCGGTTCCTGTGTAACAGGCTCGAGGGGCTGAATAGACCTCCTCCTGTTCCTATGTCACAGGCTCGAGGGGCTGAATGGGCCTCCTCCTGTTCCTGTGTAACAGACTCGAGGGGCTGAATGGGCCTCCTCCTGTTCCTGTGTAACAGGCTCGAGGGGCTGAATGGTCCTCCTCCTGTTCCTGTGTAACAGCTCGAGGGGCTGAATGGGCCTCCTCCGGTTCCTGTGTAACAGGCTCGAGGGGCTGAATGATCCTCCTCCTGTTCCTGTGTAACAGCTCGAGGGGCTGAATGGGCCTCCTCCGGTTCCTGTGTAACAGGCTCGAGGGGCTGAATGGGCCTCGTCCTGTTCCTGTGTAACAGGCTTGAGGGGCTGAATGGGCCTCGTCCTGTTCCTGTGTAACAGGCTTGAGGGGCTGAATGGGCCATATCCTGTTCCTGTGCAACATGCTCGAGAGGCTGAATGGGTCGGTTCCTGTTCCTATGTAACGGGCTGGAAGGGCTGAGTGGGCCGGTTCCTGTTCCTGTGTAACATGCTCGAGGGGCTGAATGGACCTCCTCCTGCTCGAGTGTAACAGGCTCGACGGGCTGAATGGGCATCCTCCTGTTCCTTTGTACCAGGCTCGAGGGGCTGAATGGCCTCCACCTGTGTAACAAAGAAGTGGGGCTGAATGGGCCACCTCCTATTCCTATGTAACAGGCTCACGTTGCAAATGGGCCTCCTGCTGTTCCTGTGCAACAAGCTAGAGGGGCTGAAAGGGTCTCCTCCGGTTCCTGTGTAACAGGCTCGAGGGGCTGAATAGACCTCCTCCTGTTCCTATGTCACAGGCTCGAGGGGCTGAATGGTCCTCCTCCTGATCCTGTGTAACAGGCTCGAGGGGCTGAATGGGCCTACTCCTGTTCCTCTGTAACAGGCTCGAGAGGCTGAATGGGCCTTATTCTGTTCCTATGTAACAGGCTCGAGCGGCTGAATGGGTCTCCTCCTGTTCCTGTGTAATATGCGCGAGAGGCTGAATTGGCCTCATTCTGTTCCTGTGTAAATCATTCGAGGGGCTGAATGGGCCTTCTCCTGTTCCTGTACAACAGGCTCGAGGGGCAGAATGAGTCTCCTCCTGTTCCTGTGTAACATGCTCGAGGGGCTGAATGGGCCTCATTCTGTTCCTATGTAACAGGCTCGAGCGGCTGAATGGGCCTCCTCCTGTTCCTATGTAACAGGCTCAAGGGGCTGAATGGGCCTCCTCCTGTTCCTGTGTAATATGCGCGAGGGGCTAAATTGGCCTCATTCTGTTCCTGTGTAAATCATTCGAGGGGCTGAATGGGCTTCCTCCTGTCCCTGTGTAACAGGCTCGAGGGGCTAAATGGGCCTCATTCTGTTCCAATGTAACAGGCTCGAGCGGCTGAATGGGCCTCCTCCTGTTCCTGTGTAACTGGCTCGAGGGGCTGAATGGGCCTACTCCTGTTCCTGTGGAACAGGCTCGAGGGGCTGAATGCACCGCCTCCTATTCCTATGCAACAGGCTCGAGGGGCTGAATGGGCACCCTCCTGTTCCTCTCTCGCTGGCTCGAGGGGCTGAATAGGCCATGTCCTGTTCCTATGTAACAGGCTCGAGGGGCTGAATGGTCCTCCTCCTGATCCTGTGTAACAGGCTCGAGGGGCTGAATGGCCTCCTCAGGTTCCTCTGTACCAAGCTCGAAGGGCTGAATGGTCCTCCTCCTATTCCGGTGTAAAAGGCACAAGGGGCTGAATGTGCCTCCTCCTGTTCCTGTGCAACAGGCTCGAGTGGCTGAATGGTACTCCTTCTGTTCCTGTGTAACAGGCTTGAGGGGCTGAATGGGCCTCCTGTTCCGATGTAACAGGCTTGAGGGGCTGAATGGGCCGTCTCCTGTTCCGGTGTAACAGCCTCAAGGGGTTGAATGGTCCTCCTCCTGATCCTGTGTAACAGGCTCGAGGGGCTGAATGGGCCTACTCCTGTTCCTGTGTAACAGGCTCGAGAGGCTGAATGGGCCTCCTCCTGTTCCTATGCAACAGGCTCGAGGGGCTGAATGGGCATCCTCCTGTTCCTCTCTCGCTGGCTCGAGGGACTGAATAGGCCTTGTCCTGTTCCTATGTAATGTAACAGGCTCGAGGGGCTGAATGGTCCTCCTCCTGTTCCGGTGTAACATCCTCAAGGGGTTGAATGGTCCTCCTCCTGATCCTGTCTAACAGGCTCGAGGGGCTGAATGGGCCTCCTCCTGTTCCTGTGTAACAGGCTTGAGGGGCTGAATGGGCCTCCTCCTATTCCGGTGTAAAAGGCACAAGGGGCTGAATGGGCCACCTCCTGTTCCTGTGCAACAGGCTCGAGGGGCTGAATGGGCCTCCTCCTGTTCCGGTGTAATAGGCTCGAGGGGCTGAGTGGGCCCATCCTGTTCCTGTGTAACAGACTCGAGGGGTTGAATGGGCCTCCTCCTGTTCCTGTGTAACAGGCTTGAGGGGCTGAATGGACCTCCTCCTTTTCCTGCGAAACTGGCTCGAGGGGCTGAATGGGCCTCCTCCTGTTCCGATGTAACGGGCTGGAGGGGCTGAATGGGCCTCCTCCTGTTCCTGTGTAAATAATTCGAGGGGCTGAATGGGCCTTCTCCTGTTCCTGTGTAACAGACTCGAGGGGCTGAATGGGCCTCCCCCTGTTCCTATGTAACAGGCTCGAGGGGCTGAATGGGCCGCCTCCTGTTCCTATGTAACAGGCTCGAGAGGCTGAATGGGCCTCCTGTTCCTGTGTAACAGGCTCAAGGGGCTAGATGGGCCTCATTTTGTTCCAATGTAACAGGCTCGAGCGGCTGAATGGGCCTCCTCCTGTTCCTGTGCAACAGGCTCGAGGGGCAGAATGGGCCTCCTCCGGTTCCTGTGTAACATGCTCGAGGGGCTGAATGGGCCTCATTCTGTTCCTATGTAACAGGCTCGAGCGGCTGAATGGGCCTCCTCCTGTTCCTATGTAACAGGCTCGAGGGGCTGAATGGGCCTCCTCCAGTTCCTGTGCAATATGCGTGAGGGGCTGAATTGGCCTCATTCTGTTCCTGTGTAATTCATTCGAGGGGCTGAATGGGCCTTCTCATGTTCCTGTACAACAGGCTCGAGGGGCAGAATGGGTCTCCTCCTTTTCCTGTGCAACATGCTCGAGGGGCTGAATGGACCTCATTCTGTTCCTGTGTAACAGGCTCGACGGGCTGAATGGGCCTCCTCCTGTTCCTGTGCAACAGGTTCGAGGGGCAGAATGGGTCTCCTCCTGTTCCTGTGTAATAGGCTCGAGGAGCTGAATGGGCCTCCTCCTATTCCTATGTAACAGGCTCAAGTTGCAAATGGGCCTCCTCCTGTTCCTGTGCAACAGGTTCGAGGGGCAGAATGGGCCTCCTCCTGTTCCTGTGTAATAGGCTCGAGGGGCTGAATGGGCCTCCTCCTGTTCCGATGTAACAGGCTCGAGGGGCTGAATGGGCTCCTCCTGTACCTGTGTAACAGGCTTGAGGGGCTGAATGGGCTTCCTCCTGTTCCGATGTAACAGGCTTGAGGGGCTGAATGGGCCTTCTCCTGTTCCGGTGTAACAGCCTCAAGGGGCTGAATGGTCCTCCTCCTTCTCGATTGTAACAGCCTCAAGGGGCTGAATGGTCCTCCTCCTGATCCTGTGTAACAGGCTTGAGGAGCTGAATGACCTCCTCAGGTTCCTCTGTACCAAGCTCGAGGGGCTGAATGGTCCTCCTCCTGTTCCGGTGTAATAGGCACAAGGGGCTGTATGAGCCTCCTCCTGTTCCTGTGTAACTGGCTCGAGGGGCTGACTGGCCTCGTGCTGCTCCCGTATAATAAACTGGAGCGGCTGAATGGGCCTCCTCCTGTTCCGGTGTAATAAGCTCGAGGGGCTGAGTTGGCCCCTCCTGTTCCTATGTAACAGGCTCGAGGGGCTGAATGGGCCTCCTCCTGTTCCTGTGAAACAGACTCGAGGGGCTGAATGGGTCTCCTCCTGTTCCTGTGTAACAGGCTCGAGGGGCTGAATGGTCCTCCTCCTGTTCCTGTGTAACAGCTCGAGGGGCTGAATGGGCCTCCTCCGGTTCCTGTGTAACAGGCTCGAGGGGCTGAATGGGCCTCGTCCTGTTCCTGTGTAACAGGCTTGAGGGGCTGAATGGGCCTCCTCCTGTTCCTGTGCAACAGGCTCGAGGGGCTGAATGGGCCTCCTCCTGTTCCTGTGTAACAGGCTCGAGGGGCTGAGTGGGCCGGTTCCTGTTCCTGTGTAACATGCTCGAGGGGCTGAATGGACCTCCTCCTGCTCGAGTGTAACAGGCTCGACGGGATGAATGGGCATCCTCCTGTTCCTTTGTACCAGGCTCGAGGGGCTGAATGGCCTCCACCTGTGTAACAAAGAAGTGGGGCTGAATGGGTCAGTTCCTGTGAGAATGTAACAGACTTGAGGGGCTGAATGGGCTCCTCCTGTACCTGTGTAACAGGCTTGAGGGTCTGAATGGGCCTCCTCCTGTTCCGATGTAACAGGCTTGAGGGGCTGAATGGGCCTTCTCCTGTTCCGGTGTAACAGCCTCAAGGGGTTGAATGGTCTTCCTCCTGATCCTGTGTAACAGGCTCGAGGGGCTGAATGGGCCTACTCCTGTTCCTCTGTAACAGGCTCGAGAGGCTGAATGGGCCTTATTCTGTTCCTATGTAACAGGCTCGAGCGGCTGAATGGGTCTCCTCCTGTTCCTGTGTAATATGCGCGAGAGGCTGAATTGGCCTCATTCTGTTCCTGTGTAAATCATTCGAGGGGCTGAATGGGCCTTCTCCTGTTCCTGTACAACAGGCTCGAGGGGCAGAATGAGTCTCCTCCTGTTCCTGTGTAACATGCTCGAGGGGCTGAATGGGCCTCATTCTGTTCCTATGTAACAGGCTCGAGCGGCTGAATGGGCCTCCTCCTGTTCCTATGTAACAGGCTCAAGGGGCTGAATGGGCCTCCTCCTGTTCCTGTGTAATATGCGCGAGGGGCTAAATTGGCCTCATTCTGTTCCTGTGTAAATCATTCGAGGGGCTGAATGGGCTTCCTTCTGTCCCTGTGTAACAGGCTCGAGGGGCTAAATGGGCCTCATTCTGTTCCAATGTAACAGGCTCGAGCGGCTGAATGGGCCTCCTCCTGTTCCTGTGTAACTGGCTCGAGGGGCTGAATGGGCCTACTCCTGTTCCTGTGGAACAGGCTCGAGGGGCTGAATGCACCTCCTCCTGTTCCTATGCAACAGGCTCGAGGGGCTGAATGGGCATCCTCCTGTTCCTCTCTCGCTGGCTCGAGGGGCTGAATAGGCCTTGTCCTGTTCCTATGTAACAGGCTCGAGGGGCTGAATGGTCCTCCTCCTGATCCTGTGTAACAGGCTCGAGGGGCTGAATGGCCTCCTCAGGTTCCTCTGTACCAAGCTCGAGGGGCTGAATGGTCCTCCTCCTATTCCGGTGTAAAAGGCACAAGGGGCTGAATGTGCCTCCTCCTGTTCCTGTGCAACAGGCTCGAGTGGCTGAATGGTACTCCTTCTGTTCCTGTGTAACAGGCTTGAGGGGCTGAATGGGCCTCCTGTTCCGATGTAACAGGCTTGAGGGGCTGAATGGGCCTTCTCCTGTTCCGGTGTAACAGCCTCAAGGGGTTGAATGGTCCTCCTCCTGATACTGTGTAACAGGCTCGAGGGGCTGAATGGGCCTACTCCTGTTCCTGTGTAACAGGCTCGAGAGGCTGAATGGGCCTCCTCCTGTTCCTATGCAACAGGCTCGAGGGGCTGAATGGGCATCCTCCTGTTCCTCTCTCGCTGGCTCGAGGGACTGAATAGGCCTTGTCCTGTTCCTATGTAATGTAACAGGCTCGAGGGGCTGAATGGTCCTCCTCCTGTTCCGGTGTAACATCCTCAAGGGGTTGAATGGTCCTCCTCCTGATCCTGTCTAACAGGCTCGAGGGGCTGAATGGGCCTCCTCCTGTTCCTGTGTAAAAGGCTTGAGGGGCTGAATGGGCCTCCTCCTATTCCGGTGTAAAAGGCACAAGGGGCTGAATGGGCCTCCTCCTGTTCCTGTGCAACAGGCTCGAGGGGCTGAATGGGCCTCCTCCTGTTCCGGTGTAATAGGCTCGAGGGGCTGAGTGGGCCCATCCTGTTCCTGTGTAACAGACTCGAGGGGTTGAATGGGCCTCCTCCTGTTCCTGTGTAACAGGCTTGAGGGGCTGAATGGACCTCCTCCTTTTCCTGTGTAAATAATTCGAGGGGCTGAATGGGCCTTCTCCTGTTCCTGTGTAACAGACTCGAGGGGCTGAATGGGCCTCCCCCTGTTCCTATGTAACAGGCTCGAGGGGCTGAATGGGCCGCCTCCTGTTCCTATGTAACAGGCTCGAGAGGCTGAATGGGCCTCCTGTTCCTGTGTAACAGGCTCAAGGGGCTAGATGGGCCTCATTTTGTTCCAATGTAACAGGCTCGAGCGGCTGAATGGGCCTCCTCCTGTTCCTGTGCAACAGGCTCGAGGGGCAGAATGGGCCTCCTCCGGTTCCTGTGTAACATGCTCGAGGGGCTGAATGGGCCTCATTCTGTTCCTATGTAACAGGCTCGAGCGGCTGAATGGGCCTCCTCCTGTTCCTATGTAACAGGCTCGAGGGGCTGAATGGGCCTCCTCCAGTTCCTGTGCAATATGCGTGAGGGGCTGAATTGGCCTCATTCTGTTCCTGTGTAATTCATTCGAGGGGCTGAATGGGCCTTCTCCTGTTCCTGTACAACAGGCTCGAGGGGCAGAATGGGTCTCCTCCTGTTCCTGTGTAACATGCTCGAGGGGCTGAATGGGCCTCATTCTGTTCCTATGTAACAGGCTCGAGCGGCTGAATGGGCCTCCTCCTGTTCCTATGTAACAGGCTCGAGGGGCTGAATGGGCCTCCTCCTGTTCCTGTGTAATATGCGCGAGGGGCTAAATTGGCCTCATACTGTTCCTGTGTAAATCATTCGAGGGGCTGAATGGGCCTCCTCCTGTCCCTGTGTAACAGGCTCGAGGGGCTGAATGGGCCTCCTCCTGTTCCTGTGTAACAGGCTCGAGGGGCTGAATGGTCCTCCTCCTGTCCCTGTGTAACCTGCTCCAGGGGCTAAATGGGCCTCATTCTGTTCCAATGTAACAGTCTCGAGCGGCTGAATGGCCTCCTCAGGTTCCTCTGTACCAAGCTCGAGGGGCTGAATGGTCCTCCTATTCTGGTGTAAAAGGCACAAGGGGCTGAATGGGCCTCCTCCTGTTCCTGTGTAACATACTCGAGGGGCTGAATGGGCCTCATTCTGTTCCTATGTAACAGGCTCGAGGGGATGAATGGGCCTGCTCCTGTGACTGTGTAACGTGCTCGAGGGGGTGAATGGGCCTCCTCCTGTTCCTGTGTAACATGCTCGAGGGGCTGAATGGGCCTACTCCTGTTCCTGTGTAACAGGCTCGAGCGGCTGAATGGGTCTCCTCCTCTTCCTAAGCAACAGGCTCGAGGGGCTGAATGGGCCTCCTCCTGTTCCGGTGTAACATCCTCAAGGGGTTGAATGGGCCTCCTCCTGATCCTGTGTAACAGGCTCGAGGGGCTGAATGGCCTCCTCAGGTTCCTCTGTACCAAGCTCGAGGGGCTGAATGCTCCTCCTCCTATTCCGGTGTAAAAGGCACAAGGGGCTGAATGTGCCTCCTCCTGTTCCTGTGCAACAGGCTCGAGTGGCTGAATGGTACTCCTTCTGTTCCTGTGTAACAGGCTCGAGGGTCTGAATGGGCCTCCTCCTGTTCCTGTGCAACAAGCTCGAGGGGCTGAATGGGACTCTTCCTGTTCCGGTGTAATAGGCTCGAGGGGCTGAGTGGGCCCATCCTGTTCCTGTGTAACAGACTCGAGGGGTTGAATGGGCCTCCTCCTGTTCCTGTGTAACAGGCTTGAGGGGCTGAATGGACCTCCTCCTTTTCCTGCGAAACTGGCTCGAGGGGCTGAATGGGCCTCCTCCTGTTCCTCTGTAACGGGCTGGAGGGGCTGAATGGGCCTCCTCCTGTTCCTGTGTAAATAATTCGAGGGGCTGAATGGGCCTTCTCCTGTTCCTGTGTAACAGACTCTAGGGGCTGAATGGGCCTCCTCCTGTTCCTGTGTAAATAATTCGAGGGGCTGAATGGGCCTTCTCCTGTTCCTGTGTAACAGACTCTAGGGGCTGAATGGGCCTCCTCCTGTTCCTATGTAACAGGCTCGAGGGGCTGAATGGGCCGCCTCCTGTTCCTATGTAACAGGCTCGAGAGGCTGAATGGTCCTCCTGTTCCTGTGTAACAGGCTCAAGGGGCTAGATGGGCCTCATTTTGTTCCAATGTAACAGGCTCGAGCGGCTGAATGGGCCTCCTCCTGTTCCTGTGCAACAGGCTCGAGGGGCAGAATGGGCCTCCTCCGGTTCCTGTGTAACATGCTCGAGGGGCTGAATGGGCCTCATTCTGTTCCTATGTAACAGGCTCGAGCGGCTGAATGGGCCTCCTCCTGTTCCTATGTAACAGGCTCGAGGGGCTGAATGGGCCTCCTCCTGTTCCTGTGCAATATGCGTGAGGGGCTGAATTGGCCTCATTCTGTTCCTGTGTAAATCATTCGAGGGGCTGAATGGGCCTTTCCTGTTCCTGTACAACAGGCTCGAGGGGCAGAATGGGTCTCCTCCTGTTCCTGTGTAACATGCTCGAGGGGCTGAATGGGCCTCATTCTGTTCCTATGTAACAGGCTCGAGCGGCTGAATGGGCCTCCTCCTGTTCCTATGTAACAGGCTCGAGGGGCTGAATGGGCCTCCTCCTGTTCCTGTGTAACAGGCTCGAGGTGCTGAATGGGCCTCCTCCTGTTCCTATGTAACGGGCTGGAGGGGCTGAATGGGCCTCCTCCTGTTCCTGTGTAAATAATTCGAGGGGCTGAATGGGCCTTCTCCTGTTCCTGTGTAACAGACTCGAGGGGCTGAATGGGCCTCCTCCTGTTCCTATGTAACAACCTCGAGGGGCTGAATGGGCCGCCTCCTGTTCCTATGTCACAGGCTCGAGGGGCTGAATGGGCCTCCTGTTCCTGTGCAACAGGCTCAAGGGGCTAGATGGGCCTCATTCTGTTCCAATGTAACAGGCTCGAGCGGCTGAATGGGCCTCCTCCTGTTCCTGTGTAAATAATTCGAGGGGCTGAATGGGCCTTCTCCTGTTCCTGTGTAACAGACTCGAGGGGCTGAATGGGCCTCCTCCTGTTCCTATGCAACAGGCTCGAGGGGCTGAATGGGCCGCCTCCTGTTCCTGTGTAACAGGCTCGAGAGGCTGAATGGGCCTCCTGTTCCTGTGTAACAGGCTCAAGGGGCTAGATGGGCCTCATTTTGTTCCAATGTAACAGGCTCGAGCGGCTGAATGGGCCTCCTCCTGTTCCTGTGCAACAGGCTCGAGGGGCAGAATGGGCCTCCTCCGGTTCCTGTGTAACATGCTCGAGGGGCTGAATGGGCCTCATTCTGTTCCTATGTAACAGGTTCGAGCGGCTGAATGGGCCTCCTCCTGTTCCTGTGCAATATGCGTGAGGGGCTGAATTGGCCTCATTCTGTTCCTGTGTAAATCATTCGAGGGGCTGAATGGGCCTTCTCCTGTTACTGTACAACAGGCTCGAGGGGCAGAATGGGTCTCCTCCTGTTCCTGTGTAACAGGCTCGAGGGGCTGAATGGGCCTACTCCTGTTCCTGTGTAACAGGCTCGAGGGGCTGAATGCGCCTCCTCCTGTTCCTATGCAACAGGCTCGAGGGGCTGAATGGGCATCCTCCTGTTCCTGTGTAATATGCGCGAGGGGCTAAATTGGCCTCATTCTGTTCCTGTGTAAATCATTCGAGGGGCTGAATGGGCCTCCTCCTGTTCCTGTACAACAGGCTCGAGGGGCACAATGGGCCTCCTCCTGTTCCTATGTAACAGGCTCGAGGGGCTGAATGGGCCTCCTCCTGTTCCTGTGTAACAGGCTCGAGGGGCTGAATGGTCCTCCTCCTGTCCCTGTGTAACCTGCTCCAGGGGCTAAATGGGCCTCATTCTGTTCCAATGTATCAGTCTCGAGCGGCTGAATGGCCTCCTCAGGTTCCTCTGTACCAAGCTCGAGGGGCTGAATGGTCCTCCTATTCTGGTGTAAAAGGCACAAGGGGCTGAATGGGCCTCCTCCTGTTCCTGTGTAACATACTCGAGGGGCTCAATGGGCATCCTCCTGTTCCGGTGTAACATCCTCAAGATGTTGAATGGTCCTCCTCCTGATCCTGTGTAACAGGCTCGAGGGGCTGAATGGCCTCCTCAGGTTCCTCTGTACCAAGCTCGAGGGGCTGAATGCTCCTCCTCCTATTCCGGTGTAAAAGGCACAAGGGGCTGAATGTGCCTCCTCCTGTTCCTGTGCAACAGGCTCGAGTGGCTGAATGGTACTCCTTCTGTTCCTGTGTAACAGGCTCGAGGGTCTGAATGGGCCTCCTCCTGATCCTGTGCAACAGACTCGAGGGGCTGAATGGGCCTCCTCCTGATCCGGTGTAATATGCTCGAGGGGCTGAGTGGGCCCATCCTGTTCCTGTGTAACAGACTCGAGGGGTTGAATGGGCCTCCTCCTGTTCCTGTGTAACAGGCTTGAGGGGCTTAATGGACCTCCTACTTTTCCTGCGAAACTGGCTCGAGGTGCTGAATGGTCCTCCTCCTGTTCCTATGTAACGGGCTGGAGGGGCTGAATGGGCCTCCTCCTGTTCCTGTGTAAATAATTCGAGGGGCTGAATGGGCCTCCTCCTGTTCCTGTGTAACATACTCGAGGGGCTGAATGGGCCTTATTCTGTTCCTGTGTAACAGGCTCGAGGGGCTGAATGGGCCTCCTCCTGTTCCTATGCAACAGGCTCGAGCGGCTGAATGCGCCTCCTCCTGTTCCTATGCAACAGGCTCGAGCGGCTGAATGAGCCTCCTCCTGCTCCTGTGTAACAGGCTCGAGGGGCACAATCGACTCATCCTTTTCCTGTGTAACAGGCTCGTGGGGCTGAATGGGCCTCCTCCTGTTCTTATGTAACAGGCTCGAGGGGCTGAATGGCCACATCCTGGTCCTGTGTAACTGGCTCGAGGGGCTGAATGGGCCTCCTCCTGTTCCCGTGTAACAAACTCAAGGGGCTGAATGGGCCACCTCCTGTTCCTGTGTAACAGGCTCGAGGGGCTGAATGGCCTCCTCCTGTTCCTGTGTTACTTATTCGAGGGGCTGAATGGGCCTCCTCAGGTTCTGTGTAACAGGCTCGAGGGGCTGAATGGGCCTCTTCCTGTTCTGATGCAACAGGCTCGAGGCGCTGAATGGGCCTCCTCCTGTTCCTGTGTAACATGCTCGAGTGTCGAAATGGGCCTCATTCTGTTCCAATGTAACAGGCTCGAGCGGCTGAATGGGCATCCTCCTGTTCCTATGTAACAGGCTCGACGGGCAGAATAGGCCTCGTCCTGTTCCTAACAACAGGCTCAAGTTGCTGAATGGGCCACCTCCTGTTCCTGTGTAACAGGCTTGAGGGGCTGAATGGGCCTCCTCCTCTTCCTCTGTGACGTGTTCAAGGGGCTGAATGGGCCGGTTCCTGTTCCTGTGTAACATACTCGAGGGGCTGAATGGGCCTCATTCTGTTCCTATGTAACAGGCTCGAGGGGATGAATGGGGTTCCTCCTGTGAATGTGTAACGTGCTCGAGGGGGTGAATGGACCTCCTCCTGTTCCTGTGTAACAGGCTCGAGGGGCTTAATGGACCTCCTCCTGTTCCTGTGTAACATGCTCGAGCGGCTGAATGGGCCTCCTCCTGTTCCTATGGAACGGGCTCGAGGGGCTGAATAGGCCTTGTCCTGTTCCTGTGTAACAGGCTCGAGGTGTTGAATGGACCTCCTCCTGTTCCTGTGTAACAGGCTCGAGGGGCTGAATGGGACTACTCCTGTTCCTGTGTAACAGGCTCGAGGGGCTGAATGGGCCTCCTCCTGTTCTGGTGTAATAGGCTCGAGGGGCTGAGTGGGCCCCTCCTGTTCCTGTGTAACAGTTTCAAGGGGTTGAATGGGCCTCCTCCTGTTCCTGTGTAACAGGCTCGAGGGGCTGAATGAGCATCCTCCTGTTCCAACGTAACAGGCTCGAGCGGCTGAATGGGCCACCTCCTGTTACTGTGTAACAGGCTCGAGGGGCTAAATGGGCCTCACTCTGTTCCAACGTAACAGGCTCGAGTGGCTGAATGAGCCTCCTCCTGTTCCTGTGTAACAGGCTTGAGGGGCTGAATGGGCATCCTCCTGTTCCTCTCTCGCAGGCTCGAGGGGCTGAATAGGCCTTGTCCTGTTCCTATGTAACATCCTCAAGGGGTTGAATGGTCCTCCTCCTGATCCTGTGTAACAGGCTCGAGGGGCTGAATGGCCTCCTCAGGTTCCTCTGTACCAAGCTCGAGGGGCTGAATGGTCTTCCTCCTATTCTGGTGTAAAAGGCACAAGGGGCTGAATGTGCCTCCTCCTGTTCCTGTGTAACAGGCTCGAGTATCTGAATGGTACTCCTTCTGTTCCTGTGTAACAGACTCGAGGGGTTGAATGGGCCTCCTCCTGTTCCTGTGTAACAGGCTTGAGGGGCTGAATGGACCTCCTCCTTTTCCTGCGAAACAGGCTCGAGGGGCAGAATGGGCCTCCTCCTGTTCCTGTGTAACATCATCGAGGGGCTGAATGGGCCTCATTCTGTTCCTGTGTAAATCATTCGAGGGGCTGAATGGGCCTTCTCCTGCTCCTGTGTAACATACTCGAGGGGCTGAATGGGCCTCATTCTGTTCCTATGTAACAGGCTCGAGCGGCTGAATGGGCCTCCTCCTGTGACTGTGTAACAGGCTCGAGGGGGTGAATGGGCCTCCTCCTGTTCCTGTGTAAATAATTCGAGGGGCTGAATGGGCCTTCTCCTGTTCCTGTGTAACAGACTCGAGGGGCTGAATGGGCCTCCTCCTGTTCCTATGTAACAGGCTCGAGGGGCTGAATGGGCCTCCTCCTGTTCCTGTGTAACAGGCTCGAGGGGCTGAATGGTCCTCCTCCTGTCCCTGTGTAACCGGCTCCAGGGGCTAAAGGGGTATCATTCTGTTCCAATGTAACAGTCTCGAGCGGCTGAATGGCCTCCTCAAGTTCCTCTGTACCAAGCTCGAGGGGCTGAATGGTCCTCCTATTCTGGTGTAAAAGGCACAAGGGGCTGAATGGGCCTCCTCCTGTTCCTGTGTAACATACTCGAGGGGCTGAATGGGCCTCATTCTGTTCCTATGTAACAGGCTCGAGGGGATGAATGCGGTTCCTCCTGTGAATGTGTAACGTGCTCGAGGGGGTGAATGGACCTCCTCCTGTTCCTGTGTAACAGGCTCGAGGGGCTTAATGGACCTCCTCCTGTTCCTGTGTAACATGCTCGAGCGGCTGAATGGGCCTCCTCCTGTTCCTATGGAACGGGCTCGAGGGGCTGAATAGGCCTTGTCCTGTTCCTGTGTAACAGGCTCGAGGTGTTGAATGGACCTCCTCCTGTTCCTGTGTAACAGGCTCGAGGGGCTGAATGGGACTACTCCTGTTCCTGTGTAACAGGCTCGAGGGGCTGAATGGGCCTCCTCCTGTTCTGGTGTAATAGGCTCGAGGGGCTGAGTGGGCCCCTCCTGTTCCTGTGTAACAGTTTCAAGGGGTTGAATGGGCCTCCTCCTGTTCCTGTGTAACAGGCTCGAGGGGCTGAATGAGCATCCTCCTGTTCCAACGTAACAGGCTCGAGCGGCTGAATGGGCCTCCTCCTGTTACTGTGTAACAGGCTCGAGGGGCTAAATGGGCCTCACTCTGTTCCAACGTAACAGGCTCGAGTGGCTGAATGAGCCTCCTCCTGTTCCTGTGTAACAGGCTTGAGGGGCTGAATGGGCATCCTCCTGTTCCTCTCTCGCAGGCTCGAGGGGCTGAATAGGCCTTGTCCTGTTCCTATGTAACATCCTCAAGGGGTTGAATGGTCCTCCTCCTGATCCTGTGTAACAGGCTCGAGGGGCTGAATGGCCTCCTCAGGTTCCTCTGTACCAAGCTCGAGGGGCTGAATGGTCTTCCTCCTATTCTGGTGTAAAAGGCACAAGGGGCTGAATGTGCCTCCTCCTGTTCCTGTGTAACAGGCTCGAGTATCTGAATGGTACTCCTTCTGTTCCTGTGTAACAGACTCGAGGGGTTGAATGGGCCTCCTCCTGTTCCTGTGTAACAGGCTTGAGGGGCTGAATGGACCTCCTCCTTTTCCTGCGAAACAGGCTCGAGGGGCAGAATGGGCCTCCTCCTGTTCCTGTGTAACATCATCGAGGGGCTGAATGGGCCTCATTCTGTTCCTGTGTAAATCATTCGAGGGGCTGAATGGGCCTTCTCCTGCTCCTGTGTAACATACTCGAGGGGCTGAATGGGCCTCATTCTGTTCCTATGTAACAGGCTCGAGCGGCTGAATGGGCCTCCTCCTGTGACTGTGTAACAGGCTCGAGGGGGTGAATGGGCCTCCTCCTGTTCCTGTGTAAATAATTCGAGGGGCTGAATGGGCCTTCTCCTGTTCCTGTGTAACAGACTCGAGGGGCTGAATGGGCCTCCTCCTGTTCCTATGTAACAGGCTCGAGGGGCTGAATGGGCCTCCTCCTGTTCCTGTGTAACAGGCTCGAGGGGCTGAATGGTCCTCCTGCTGTCCCTGTGTAACCGGCTCCAGGGGCTAAAGGGGTATCATTCTGTTCCAATGTAACAGTCTCGAGCGGCTGAATGGCCTCCTCAAGTTCCTCTGTACCAAGCTCGAGGGGCTGAATGGTCCTCCTATTCTGGTGTAAAAGGCACAAGGGGCTGAATGGGCCTCCTCCTGTTCCTGTGTAACATACTCGAGGGGCTGAATGGGCCTACTCCTGTTCCTGTGTAACAGGCTCGAGCGGCTGAATGGGCCTCCTCCTCTTCCTAAGCAACAGGCTCGAGGGGCTGAATGGGCCTCCTCCTGTTCCGGTGTAACATCCTCAAGGGGTTGAATGGTCCTCCTCCTGATCCTGTGTAACAGGCTCGAGGGGCTGAATGGCCTCCTCAGGTTCCTCTGTACCAAGATCGAGGGGCTGAATGCTCCTCCTCCTATTCCGGTGTAAAAGGCACAAGGGGCTGAATGTGCCTCCTCCTGTTCCTGTGCAACAGGCTCGAGTGGCTGAATGGTACTCCTTCTGTTCCTGTGTAACAGGCTCGAGGGTCTGAATGGGCCTCCTCCTGTTCCTGTGCAACAAGCTCGAGGGGCTGAATGGGACTCTTCCTGTTCCGGTGTAATAGGCTCGAGGGGCTGAGTGGGCCCATCCTGTTCCTGTGTAACAGACTCGAGGGGTTGAATGGGCCTCCTCCTGTTCCTGTGTAACAGGCTCAAGGGGCTAGATGGGCCTCATTTTGTTCCAATGTAACAGGCTCGAGGGGCTGAATGGACCTCCTCCTGTTCCTATGTAACAGGCTCGAGGGGCTGAATGGGCCGCCTCCTGTTCCTATGTAACAGGCTCGAGAGGCTGAATGGTCCTCCTGTTCCTGTGTAACAGGCTCAAGGGGCTAGATGGGCCTCATTTTGTTCCAATGTAACAGGCTCGAGCGGCTGAATGGGCCTCCTCCTGTTCCTGTGCAACAGGCTCGAGGGGCAGAATGGGCCTCCTCCGGTTCCTGTGTAACATGCTCGAGGGGCTGATTGGGCCTCATTCTATTCCTATGTAACAGGCTCGAGCGGCTGAATGGGCCTCCTCCTGTTCCTATGTAACAGGCTCGAGGGGCTGAATGGGCCTCCTCCTGTTCCTGTGCAATATGCGTGAGGGGCTGAATTGGCCTCATTCTGTACCTGTGTAAATCATTCGAGGGGCTGAATGGGCCTTCTCCTGTTCCTGTACAACAGGCTCGAGGGGCAGAATGGGTCTCCTCCTGTTCCTGTGTAACATGCTCGAGGGGCTGAATGGGCCTCATTCTGTTCCTATGTAACAGGCTCGAGCGGCTGAATGGGCCTCCTCCTGTTCCTATGTAACAGGCTCGAGGGGCTGAATGGGCCTCCTCCTGTACCTGTGTAACAGGCTCGAGGGGCTGAATGGGCCTACTCCTGTTCCTGTGTAACAGGCTCGAGGGGCTGAATGCGCCTCCTCCTGTTCCTATGCAACAGGCTCGAGGGGCTGAATGGGCATCCTCCTGTTCCTATGTAACAGGCTCGAGGGGCTGAATGTGCCTCCTCCTGTTCCTGTGTAACAGGCTCGAGTATCTGAATGGTACTCCTTCTGTTCCTGTGTAACAGACTCGAGGGGTTGAATGGGCCTCCTCCTGTTCCTGTGTAACAGGCTTGAGGGGCTGAATGGACCTCCTCCTTTTCCTGCGAAACAGGCTCGAGGGGCAGAATGGCCCTCCTCCTGTTCCTGTGTAACATCATCGAGGGGCTGAATGGGCCTCATTCTGTTCCTGTGTAAATCATTCGAGGGGCTGAATGGGCCTTCTCCTGCTCCTGTGTAACATACTCGAGGGGCTGAATGGGCCTCATTCTGTTCCTATGTAACAGGCTCGAGCGGCTGAATGGGCCTCCTCCTGTGACTGTGTAACAGGCTCGAGGGGGTGAATGGGCCTCCTCCTGTTCCTGTGTAAATAATTCGAGGGGCTGAATGGGCCTTCTCCTGTTCCTGTGTAACAGACTCGAGGGGCTGAATGGGACTCCTCCTGTTCCTATGTAACAGGCTCGAGGGGCTGAATGGGCCTCCTCCTGTTCCTGTGTAACAGGCTCGAGGGGCTGAATGGTCCTCCTCCTGTCCCTGTGTAACCGGCTCCAGGGGCTAAAGGGGTATCATTCTGTTCCAATGTAACAGTCTCGAGCGGCTGAATGGCCTCCTCAAGTTCCTCTGTACCAAGCTCGAGGGGCTGAATGGTCCTCCTATTCTGGTGTAAAAGGCACAAGGGGCTGAATGGGCCTCCTCCTGTTCCTGTGTAACATACTCGAGGGGCTGAATGGGCCTACTCCTGTTCCTGTGTAACAGGCTCGAGCGGCTGAATGGGCCTCCTCCTCTTCCTAAGCAACAGGCTCGAGGGGCTGAATGGGCCTCCTCCTGTTCCGGTGTAACATCCTCAAGGGGTTGAATGGTCCTCCTCCTGATCCTGTGTAACAGGCTCGAGGGGCTGAATGGCCTCCTCAGGTTCCTCTGTACCAAGATCGAGGGGCTGAATGCTCCTCCTCCTATTCCGGTGTAAAAGGCACAAGGGGCTGAATGTGCCTCCTCCTGTTCCTGTGCAACAGGCTCGAGTGGCTGAATGGTACTCCTTCTGTTCCTGTGTAACAGGCTCGAGGGTCTGAATGGGCCTCCTCCTGTTCCTGTGCAACAAGCTCGAGGGGCTGAATGGGACTCTTCCTGTTCCGGTGTAATAGGCTCGAGGGGCTGAGTGGGCCCATCCTGTTCCTGTGTAACAGACTCGAGGGGTTGAATGGGCCTCCTCCTGTTCCTGTGTAACAGGCTCAAGGGGCTAGATGGGCCTCATTTTGTTCCAATGTAACAGGCTCGAGGGGCTGAATGGACCTCCTCCTGTTCCTATGTAACAGGCTCGAGGGGCTGAATGGGCCGCCTCCTGTTCCTATGTAACAGGCTCGAGAGGCTGAATGGTCCTCCTGTTCCTGTGTAACAGGCTCAAGGGGCTAGATGGGCCTCATTTTGTTCCAATGTAACAGGCTCGAGCGGCTGAATGGGCCTCCTCCTGTTCCTGTGCAACAGGCTCGAGGGGCAGAATGGGCCTCCTCCGGTTCCTGTGTAACATGCTCGAGGGGCTGAATGGGCCTCATTCTATTCCTATGTAACAGGCTCGAGCGGCTGAATGGGCCTCCTCCTGTTCCTATGTAACAGGCTCGAGGGGCTGAATGGGCCTCCTCCAGTTCCTGTGCAATATGCGTGAGGGGCTGAATTGGCCTCATTCTGTACCTGTGTAAATCATTCGAGGGGCTGAATGGGCCTTCTCCTGTTCCTGTACAACAGGCTCGAGGGGCAGAATGGGTCTCCTCCTGTTCCTGTGTAACATGCTCGAGGGGCTGAATGGGCCTCATTCTGTTCCTATGTAACAGGCTCGAGCGGCTGAATGGGCCTCCTCCTGTTCCTATGTAACAGGCTCGAGGGGCTGAATGGGCCTCCTCCTGTTCCTGTGTAACAGGCTCGAGGGGCTGAATGGGCCTACTCCTGTTCCTGTGTAACAGGCTCGAGGGGCTGAATGCGCCTCCTCCTGTTCCTATGCAACAGGCTCGAGGGGCTGAATGGGCATCCTCCTGTTCCTATGTAACAGGCTCGAGGGGCTGAATGGGCCGCCTCCTGTTCCTATGTAACAGGCTCGAGAGGCTGAATGGTCCTCCTGTTCCTGTGTAACAGGCTCAAGGGGCTAGATGGGCCTCATTTTGTTCCAATGTAACAGGCTCGAGCGGCTGAATGGGCCTCCTCCTGTTCCTGTGCAACAGGCTCGAGGGGCAGAATGGGCCTCCTCCGGTTCCTGTGTAACATGCTCGAGGGGCTGAATGGGCCGCCTCCTGTTCCTATGTAACAGGCTCGAGAGGCTGAATGGTCCTCCTGTTCCTGTGTAACAGGCTCAAGGGGCTAGATGGGCCTCATTTTGTTCCAATGTAACAGGCTCGAGCGGCTGAATGGACCTCCTCCTTTTCCTGCGAAACTGGCTCGAGGGGCTGAATGGGCCTCCTCCTGTTCCGATGTAACGGGCTGGAGGGGCTGAATGGGCCTCCTCCTGTTCCTGTGTAAATAATTCGAGGGGCTGAATGGGCCTTCTCCTGTTCCTGTGTAACAGACTCGAGGGGCTGAATGGGCCTCCTCCTGTTCCTGTGTAACATGCTCGAGCGGCTGAATGGGCCTCCTCCTGTTCCTATGGAACGGGCTCGAGGGGCTGAATAGGCCTTGTCCTGTTCCTGTGTAAATAATTCGAGGTGTTGAATGGACCTCCTCCTGTTCCTGTGTAAATAATTCGAGGTGTTGAATGGACCTCCTCCTGTTCCTGTGTAACAGGCTCGAGGGGCTGAATGGGACTACTCCTGTTCCTGTGTAACAGGCTCGAGGGGCTGAATGGGCCTCCTCCTGTTCTGGTGTAATAGGCTCGAGGGGCTGAGTGGGCCCCTCCTGTTCCTGTGTAACAGTTTCAAGGGGTTGAATGGGCCTCCTCCTGTTCCTGTGTAACAGGCTCGAGGGGCTGAATGAGCATCCTCCTGTTCCAACGTAACAGGCTCGAGCGGCTGAATGGGCCTCCTCCTGTTACTGTGTAACAGGCTCGAGGGGCTAAATGGGCCTCACTCTGTTCCAACGTAACAGGCTCGAGTGGCTGAATGAGCCTCCTCCTGTTCCTGTGTAACAGGCTTGAGGGGCTGAATGGGCATCCTCCTGTTCCTCTCTCGCAGGCTCGAGGGGCTGAATAGGCCTTGTCCTGTTCCTATGTAACATCCTCAAGGGGTTGAATGGTCCTCCTCCTGATCCTGTGTAACAGGCTCGAGGGGCTGAATGGCCTCCTCAGGTTCCTCTGTACCAAGCTCGAGGGGCTGAATGGTCTTCCTCCTATTCTGGTGTAAAAGGCACAAGGGGCTGAATGTGCCTCCTCCTGTTCCTGTGTAACAGGCTCGAGTATCTGAATGGTACTCCTTCTGTTCCTGTGTAACAGACTCGAGGGGTTGAATGGGCCTCCTCCTGTTCCTGTGTAACAGGCTTGAGGGGCTGAATGGACCTCCTCCTTTTCCTGCGAAACAGGCTCGAGGGGCAGAATGGGCCTCCTCCTGTTCCTGTGTAACATCATCGAGGGGCTGAATGGGCCTCATTCTGTTCCTGTGTAAATCATTCGAGGGGCTGAATGGGCCTTCTCCTGCTCCTGTGTAACATACTCGAGGGGCTGAATGGGCCTCATTCTGTTCCTATGTAACAGGCTCGAGCGGCTGAATGGGCCTCCTCCTGTGACTGTGTAACAGGCTCGAGGGGGTGAATGGGCCTCCTCCTGTTCCTGTGTAAATAATTCGAGGGGCTGAATGGGCCTTCTCCTGTTCCTGTGTAACAGACTCGAGGGGCTGAATGGGCCTCCTCCTGTTCCTATGTAACAGGCTCGAGGGGCTGAATGGGCCTCCTCCTGTTCCTGTGTAACAGGCTCGAGGGGCTGAATGGTCCTCCTCCTGTCCCTGTGTAACCTGCTCCAGGGGCTAAAGGGGCATCATTCTGTTCCAATGTAACAGTCTCGAGCGGCTGAATGGCCTCCTCAAGTTCCTCTGTACCAAGCTCGAGGGGCTGAATGGTCCTCCTATTCTGGTGTAAAAGGCACAAGGGGCTGAATGGGCCTCCTCCTGTTCCTGTGTAACATACTCGAGGGGCTGAATGGGCCTACTCCTGTTCCTGTGTAACAGGCTCGAGCGGCTGAATGGGCCTCCTCCTCTTCCTAAGCAACAGGCTCGAGGGGCTGAATGGGCCTCCTCCTGTTCCGGTGTAACATCCTCAAGGGGTTGAATGGTCCTCCTCCTGATCCTGTGTAACAGGCTCGAGGGGCTGAATGGCCTCCTCAGGTTCCTCTGTACCAAGCTCGAGGGGCTGAATGCTCCTCCTCCTATTCCGGTGTAAAAGGCACAAGGGGCTGAATGTGCCTCCTCCTGTTCCTGTGCAACAGGCTCGAGTGGCTGAATGGTACTCCTTCTGTTCCTGTGTAACAGGCTCGAGGGTCTGAATGGGCCTCCTCCTGTTCCTGTGCAACAAGCTCGAGGGGCTGAATGGGACTCTTCCTGTTCCGGTGTAATAGGCTCGAGGGGCTGAGTGGGCCCATCCTGTTCCTGTGTAACAGACTCGAGGGGTTGAATGGGCCTCCTCCTGTTCCTGTGTAACAGGCTCAAGGGGCTAGATGGGCCTCATTTTGTTCCAATGTAACAGGCTCGAGGGGCTGAATGGGCCTCCTCCTGTTCCTATGTAACAGGCTCGAGGGGCTGAATGGGCCGCCTCCTGTTCCTATGTAACAGGCTCGAGAGGCTGAATGGTCCTCCTGTTCCTGTGTAACAGGCTCAAGGGGCTAGATGGGCCTCATTTTGTTCCAATGTAACAGGCTCGAGCGGCTGAATGGGCCTCCTCCTGTTCCTGTGCAACAGGCTCGAGGGGCAGAATGGGCCTCCTCCGGTTCCTGTGTAACATGCTCGAGGGGCTGAATGGGCCTCATTCTATTCCTATGTAACAGGCTCGAGCGGCTGAATGGGCCTCCTCCTGTTCCTGTGTAACATGCTCGAGGGGCTGAATGGGCCTCATTCTGTTCCTATGTAACAGGCTCGAGCGGCTGAATGGGCCTCCTCCTGTTCCTATGTAACAGGCTCGAGGGGCTGAATGGGCCTCCTCCTGTTCCTGTGTAACAGGCTCGAGGGGCTGAATGGGCCTCCTCCTGTTCCTATGCAACAGGCTCGAGGGGCTGAATGGGCATCCTCCTGTTCCGGTGTAAAAGGCACAAGGGGCTGAATGTGCCTCCTCCTGTTCCTGTGCAACAGGCTCGAGTGGCTGAATGGTACTCCTTCTGTTCCTGTGTAACAGGCTCGAGGGTCTGAAAGGGCCTCCTCCTGTTCCTGTGCAACAGGCTCGAGGGGCTGAATGGGCCTCCTCCTGTTCCGGTGTAATAGGCTCGAGGGGCTGAGTGGGCCCATCCTGTTCCTGTGTAACAGACTCGAGGGGTTGAATGGGCCTCCTCCTGTTCCTGTGTAACAGGCTTGAGGGGCTTAATGGACCTCCTCCTTTTCCTGCGAAACTGGCTCGAGGTGCTGAATGGGCCTCCTCCTGTTCCTATGTAACGGGCTCGAGGGGCTGAATGGGCCTACTCCTGTTCCTGTGTAACAGGCTCGAGGGGCTGAATGCGCCTCCTCCTGTTCCTATGCAACAGGCTCGAGGGGCTGAATGGGCATCCTCCTGTTCCGGTGTAACATCCTCAAGGGGTTGAATGGTCCTCCTCCTGATCCTGTGTAACAGGCTCGAGGGGCTGAATGGCCTCCTCAGGTTCCTCTGTACCAAGCTCGAGGGGCTGAATGCTCCTCCTCCTATTCCGGTGTAAAAGGCACAAGGGGCTGAATGTGCCTCCTCCTGTTCCTGTGCAACAGGCTCGAGTGGCTGAATGGTACTCCTTCTGTTCCTGTGTAACAGGCTCGAGGGTCTGAATGGGCCTCCTCCTGTTCCTGTGCAACAGGCTCGAGGGGCTGAATGGGCCTCCTCCTGTTCCGGTGTAATAGGCTCGAGGGGCTGAGTGGGCCCATCCTGTTCCTGTGTAACAGACTCGAGGGGTTGAATGGGCCTCCTCCTGTTCCTGTGTAACAGGCTTGAGGGGCTTAATGGACCTCCTCCTTTTCCTGCGAAACTGGCTCGAGGTGCTGAATGGGCCTCCTCCGGTTCCTATGTAACGGGCTGGAGGGGCTGAATGGGCCTCCTCCTGTTCCTGTGTAAATAATTCGAGGGGCTGAATGGGCCTTCTCCTGTTCCTGTGTAACAGACTCGAGGGGCTGAATGGGCCTCCTCCTGTTCCTATGTAACAAGCTCGAGGGGCTGAATGGGCCGCCTCCTGTTCCTATGTCACAGGCTCGAGGGGCTGAATGGGCCTCCTGTTGCTGTGCAACAGGCTCAAGGGGCTAGATGGGCCTCATTCTGTTCCAATGTAACAGGCTCGAGCGGCTGAATGGGCCTCCTCCTGTTCCTGTGTAAATAATTCGAGGGGCTGAATGGGCCTTCTCCTGTTCCTGTGTAACAGACTCGAGGGGCTGAATGGGCCTCCTCCTGTTCCTATGCAACAGGCTCGAGGGGCTGAATGGGCCGCCTCCTGTTCCTATGTAACAGGCTCGAGAGGCTGAATGGGCCTCCTGTTCCTGTGTAACAGGCTCAAGGGGCTAGATGGGCCTCATTCTGTTCCAATGTAACAGGCTCGAGCGGCTGAATGGGCCTCCTCCTGTTCCTGTGCAACAGGCTCGAGGGGCAGAATGGGCCTCCTCCGGTTCCTGTGTAACATGCTCGAGGGGCTGATTGGGCCTCATTCTATTCCTATGTAACAGGCTCGAGCGGCTGAATGGGCCTCCTCCTGTTCCTATGTAACAGGCTCGAGGGGCTGAATGGGCCTCCTCCTGTTCCTGTGCAATATGCGTGAGGGGCTGAATTGGCCTCATTCTGTACCTGTGTAAATCATTCGAGGGGCTGAATGGGCCTTCTCCTGTTCCTGTACAACAGGCTCGAGGGGCAGAATGGGTCTCCTCCTGTTCCTGTGTAACATGCTCGAGGGGCTGAATGGGCCTCATTCTGTTCCTATGTAACAGGCTCGAGCGGCTGAATGGGCCTCCTCCTGTTCCTATGTAACAGGCTCGAGGGGCTGAATGGGCCTCCTCCTGTACCTGTGTAACAGGCTCGAGGGGCTGAATGGGCCTACTCCTGTTCCTGTGTAACAGGCTCGAGGGGCTGAATGCGCCTCCTCCTGTTCCTATGCAACAGGCTCGAGGGGCTGAATGGGCATCCTCCTGTTCCTATGTAACAGGCTCGAGGGGCTGAATGTGCCTCCTCCTGTTCCTGTGTAACAGGCTCGAGTATCTGAATGGTACTCCTTCTGTTCCTGTGTAACAGACTCGAGGGGTTGAATGGGCCTCCTCCTGTTCCTGTGTAACAGGCTTGAGGGGCTGAATGGACCTCCTCCTTTTCCTGCGAAACAGGCTCGAGGGGCAGAATGGCCCTCCTCCTGTTCCTGTGTAACATCATCGAGGGGCTGAATGGGCCTCATTCTGTTCCTGTGTAAATCATTCGAGGGGCTGAATGGGCCTTCTCCTGCTCCTGTGTAACATACTCGAGGGGCTGAATGGGCCTCATTCTGTTCCTATGTAACAGGCTCGAGCGGCTGAATGGGCCTCCTCCTGTGACTGTGTAACAGGCTCGAGGGGGTGAATGGGCCTCCTCCTGTTCCTGTGTAAATAATTCGAGGGGCTGAATGGGCCTTCTCCTGTTCCTGTGTAACAGACTCGAGGGGCTGAATGGGACTCCTCCTGTTCCTATGTAACAGGCTCGAGGGGCTGAATGGGCCTCCTCCTGTTCCTGTGTAACAGGCTCGAGGGGCTGAATGGTCCTCCTCCTGTCCCTGTGTAACCGGCTCCAGGGGCTAAAGGGGTATCATTCTGTTCCAATGTAACAGTCTCGAGCGGCTGAATGGCCTCCTCAAGTTCCTCTGTACCAAGCTCGAGGGGCTGAATGGTCCTCCTATTCTGGTGTAAAAGGCACAAGGGGCTGAATGGGCCTCCTCCTGTTCCTGTGTAACATACTCGAGGGGCTGAATGGGCCTACTCCTGTTCCTGTGTAACAGGCTCGAGCGGCTGAATGGGCCTCCTCCTCTTCCTAAGCAACAGGCTCGAGGGGCTGAATGGGCCTCCTCCTGTTCCGGTGTAACATCCTCAAGGGGTTGAATGGTCCTCCTCCTGATCCTGTGTAACAGGCTCGAGGGGCTGAATGGCCTCCTCAGGTTCCTCTGTACCAAGATCGAGGGGCTGAATGCTCCTCCTCCTATTCCGGTGTAAAAGGCACAAGGGGCTGAATGTGCCTCCTCCTGTTCCTGTGCAACAGGCTCGAGTGGCTGAATGGTACTCCTTCTGTTCCTGTGTAACAGGCTCGAGGGTCTGAATGGGCCTCCTCCTGTTCCTGTGCAACAAGCTCGAGGGGCTGAATGGGACTCTTCCTGTTCCGGTGTAATAGGCTCGAGGGGCTGAGTGGGCCCATCCTGTTCCTGTGTAACAGACTCGAGGGGTTGAATGGGCCTCCTCCTGTTCCTGTGTAACAGGCTCAAGGGGCTAGATGGGCCTCATTTTGTTCCAATGTAACAGGCTCGAGGGGCTGAATGGACCTCCTCCTGTTCCTATGTAACAGGCTCGAGGGGCTGAATGGGCCGCCTCCTGTTCCTATGTAACAGGCTCGAGAGGCTGAATGGTCCTCCTGTTCCTGTGTAACAGGCTCAAGGGGCTAGATGGGCCTCATTTTGTTCCAATGTAACAGGCTCGAGCGGCTGAATGGGCCTCCTCCTGTTCCTGTGCAACAGGCTCGAGGGGCAGAATGGGCCTCCTCCGGTTCCTGTGTAACATGCTCGAGGGGCTGAATGGGCCTCATTCTATTCCTATGTAACAGGCTCGAGCGGCTGAATGGGCCTCCTCCTGTTCCTATGTAACAGGCTCGAGGGGCTGAATGGGCCTCCTCCAGTTCCTGTGCAATATGCGTGAGGGGCTGAATTGGCCTCATTCTGTACCTGTGTAAATCATTCGAGGGGCTGAATGGGCCTTCTCCTGTTCCTGTACAACAGGCTCGAGGGGCAGAATGGGTCTCCTCCTGTTCCTGTGTAACATGCTCGAGGGGCTGAATGGGCCTCATTCTGTTCCTATGTAACAGGCTCGAGCGGCTGAATGGGCCTCCTCCTGTTCCTATGTAACAGGCTCGAGGGGCTGAATGGGCCTCCTCCTGTTCCTGTGTAACAGGCTCGAGGGGCTGAATGGGCCTACTCCTGTTCCTGTGTAACAGGCTCGAGGGGCTGAATGCGCCTCCTCCTGTTCCTATGCAACAGGCTCGAGGGGCTGAATGGGCATCCTCCTGTTCCTATGTAACAGGCTCGAGGGGCTGAATGGGCCGCCTCCTGTTCCTATGTAACAGGCTCGAGAGGCTGAATGGTCCTCCTGTTCCTGTGTAACAGGCTCAAGGGGCTAGATGGGCCTCATTTTGTTCCAATGTAACAGGCTCGAGCGGCTGAATGGGCCTCCTCCTGTTCCTGTGCAACAGGCTCGAGGGGCAGAATGGGCCTCCTCCGGTTCCTGTGTAACATGCTCGAGGGGCTGAATGGGCCGCCTCCTGTTCCTATGTAACAGGCTCGAGAGGCTGAATGGTCCTCCTGTTCCTGTGTAACAGGCTCAAGGGGCTAGATGGGCCTCATTTTGTTCCAATGTAACAGGCTCGAGCGGCTGAATGGACCTCCTCCTTTTCCTGCGAAACTGGCTCGAGGGGCTGAATGGGCCTCCTCCTGTTCCGATGTAACGGGCTGGAGGGGCTGAATGGGCCTCCTCCTGTTCCTGTGTAAATAATTCGAGGGGCTGAATGGGCCTTCTCCTGTTCCTGTGTAACAGACTCGAGGGGCTGAATGGGCCTCCTCCTGTTCCTGTGTAACATGCTCGAGCGGCTGAATGGGCCTCCTCCTGTTCCTATGGAACGGGCTCGAGGGGCTGAATAGGCCTTGTCCTGTTCCTGTGTAAATAATTCGAGGTGTTGAATGGACCTCCTCCTGTTCCTGTGTAAATAATTCGAGGTGTTGAATGGACCTCCTCCTGTTCCTGTGTAACAGGCTCGAGGGGCTGAATGGGACTACTCCTGTTCCTGTGTAACAGGCTCGAGGGGCTGAATGGGCCTCCTCCTGTTCTGGTGTAATAGGCTCGAGGGGCTGAGTGGGCCCCTCCTGTTCCTGTGTAACAGTTTCAAGGGGTTGAATGGGCCTCCTCCTGTTCCTGTGTAACAGGCTCGAGGGGCTGAATGAGCATCCTCCTGTTCCAACGTAACAGGCTCGAGCGGCTGAATGGGCCTCCTCCTGTTACTGTGTAACAGGCTCGAGGGGCTAAATGGGCCTCACTCTGTTCCAACGTAACAGGCTCGAGTGGCTGAATGAGCCTCCTCCTGTTCCTGTGTAACAGGCTTGAGGGGCTGAATGGGCATCCTCCTGTTCCTCTCTCGCAGGCTCGAGGGGCTGAATAGGCCTTGTCCTGTTCCTATGTAACATCCTCAAGGGGTTGAATGGTCCTCCTCCTGATCCTGTGTAACAGGCTCGAGGGGCTGAATGGCCTCCTCAGGTTCCTCTGTACCAAGCTCGAGGGGCTGAATGGTCTTCCTCCTATTCTGGTGTAAAAGGCACAAGGGGCTGAATGTGCCTCCTCCTGTTCCTGTGTAACAGGCTCGAGTATCTGAATGGTACTCCTTCTGTTCCTGTGTAACAGACTCGAGGGGTTGAATGGGCCTCCTCCTGTTCCTGTGTAACAGGCTTGAGGGGCTGAATGGACCTCCTCCTTTTCCTGCGAAACAGGCTCGAGGGGCAGAATGGGCCTCCTCCTGTTCCTGTGTAACATCATCGAGGGGCTGAATGGGCCTCATTCTGTTCCTGTGTAAATCATTCGAGGGGCTGAATGGGCCTTCTCCTGCTCCTGTGTAACATACTCGAGGGGCTGAATGGGCCTCATTCTGTTCCTATGTAACAGGCTCGAGCGGCTGAATGGGCCTCCTCCTGTGACTGTGTAACAGGCTCGAGGGGGTGAATGGGCCTCCTCCTGTTCCTGTGTAAATAATTCGAGGGGCTGAATGGGCCTTCTCCTGTTCCTGTGTAACAGACTCGAGGGGCTGAATGGGCCTCCTCCTGTTCCTATGTAACAGGCTCGAGGGGCTGAATGGGCCTCCTCCTGTTCCTGTGTAACAGGCTCGAGGGGCTGAATGGTCCTCCTCCTGTCCCTGTGTAACCTGCTCCAGGGGCTAAAGGGGCATCATTCTGTTCCAATGTAACAGTCTCGAGCGGCTGAATGGCCTCCTCAAGTTCCTCTGTACCAAGCTCGAGGGGCTGAATGGTCCTCCTATTCTGGTGTAAAAGGCACAAGGGGCTGAATGGGCCTCCTCCTGTTCCTGTGTAACATACTCGAGGGGCTGAATGGGCCTACTCCTGTTCCTGTGTAACAGGCTCGAGCGGCTGAATGGGCCTCCTCCTCTTCCTAAGCAACAGGCTCGAGGGGCTGAATGGGCCTCCTCCTGTTCCGGTGTAACATCCTCAAGGGGTTGAATGGTCCTCCTCCTGATCCTGTGTAACAGGCTCGAGGGGCTGAATGGCCTCCTCAGGTTCCTCTGTACCAAGCTCGAGGGGCTGAATGCTCCTCCTCCTATTCCGGTGTAAAAGGCACAAGGGGCTGAATGTGCCTCCTCCTGTTCCTGTGCAACAGGCTCGAGTGGCTGAATGGTACTCCTTCTGTTCCTGTGTAACAGGCTCGAGGGTCTGAATGGGCCTCCTCCTGTTCCTGTGCAACAAGCTCGAGGGGCTGAATGGGACTCTTCCTGTTCCGGTGTAATAGGCTCGAGGGGCTGAGTGGGCCCATCCTGTTCCTGTGTAACAGACTCGAGGGGTTGAATGGGCCTCCTCCTGTTCCTGTGTAACAGGCTCAAGGGGCTAGATGGGCCTCATTTTGTTCCAATGTAACAGGCTCGAGGGGCTGAATGGGCCTCCTCCTGTTCCTATGTAACAGGCTCGAGGGGCTGAATGGGCCGCCTCCTGTTCCTATGTAACAGGCTCGAGAGGCTGAATGGTCCTCCTGTTCCTGTGTAACAGGCTCAAGGGGCTAGATGGGCCTCATTTTGTTCCAATGTAACAGGCTCGAGCGGCTGAATGGGCCTCCTCCTGTTCCTGTGCAACAGGCTCGAGGGGCAGAATGGGCCTCCTCCGGTTCCTGTGTAACATGCTCGAGGGGCTGAATGGGCCTCATTCTATTCCTATGTAACAGGCTCGAGCGGCTGAATGGGCCTCCTCCTGTTCCTGTGTAACATGCTCGAGGGGCTGAATGGGCCTCATTCTGTTCCTATGTAACAGGCTCGAGCGGCTGAATGGGCCTCCTCCTGTTCCTATGTAACAGGCTCGAGGGGCTGAATGGGCCTCCTCCTGTTCCTGTGTAACAGGCTCGAGGGGCTGAATGGGCCTCCTCCTGTTCCTATGCAACAGGCTCGAGGGGCTGAATGGGCATCCTCCTGTTCCGGTGTAAAAGGCACAAGGGGCTGAATGTGCCTCCTCCTGTTCCTGTGCAACAGGCTCGAGTGGCTGAATGGTACTCCTTCTGTTCCTGTGTAACAGGCTCGAGGGTCTGAAAGGGCCTCCTCCTGTTCCTGTGCAACAGGCTCGAGGGGCTGAATGGGCCTCCTCCTGTTCCGGTGTAATAGGCTCGAGGGGCTGAGTGGGCCCATCCTGTTCCTGTGTAACAGACTCGAGGGGTTGAATGGGCCTCCTCCTGTTCCTGTGTAACAGGCTTGAGGGGCTTAATGGACCTCCTCCTTTTCCTGCGAAACTGGCTCGAGGTGCTGAATGGGCCTCCTCCTGTTCCTATGTAACGGGCTCGAGGGGCTGAATGGGCCTACTCCTGTTCCTGTGTAACAGGCTCGAGGGGCTGAATGCGCCTCCTCCTGTTCCTATGCAACAGGCTCGAGGGGCTGAATGGGCATCCTCCTGTTCCGGTGTAACATCCTCAAGGGGTTGAATGGTCCTCCTCCTGATCCTGTGTAACAGGCTCGAGGGGCTGAATGGCCTCCTCAGGTTCCTCTGTACCAAGCTCGAGGGGCTGAATGCTCCTCCTCCTATTCCGGTGTAAAAGGCACAAGGGGCTGAATGTGCCTCCTCCTGTTCCTGTGCAACAGGCTCGAGTGGCTGAATGGTACTCCTTCTGTTCCTGTGTAACAGGCTCGAGGGTCTGAATGGGCCTCCTCCTGTTCCTGTGCAACAGGCTCGAGGGGCTGAATGGGCCTCCTCCTGTTCCGGTGTAATAGGCTCGAGGGGCTGAGTGGGCCCATCCTGTTCCTGTGTAACAGACTCGAGGGGTTGAATGGGCCTCCTCCTGTTCCTGTGTAACAGGCTTGAGGGGCTTAATGGACCTCCTCCTTTTCCTGCGAAACTGGCTCGAGGTGCTGAATGGGCCTCCTCCGGTTCCTATGTAACGGGCTGGAGGGGCTGAATGGGCCTCCTCCTGTTCCTGTGTAAATAATTCGAGGGGCTGAATGGGCCTTCTCCTGTTCCTGTGTAACAGACTCGAGGGGCTGAATGGGCCTCCTCCTGTTCCTATGTAACAAGCTCGAGGGGCTGAATGGGCCGCCTCCTGTTCCTATGTCACAGGCTCGAGGGGCTGAATGGGCCTCCTGTTGCTGTGCAACAGGCTCAAGGGGCTAGATGGGCCTCATTCTGTTCCAATGTAACAGGCTCGAGCGGCTGAATGGGCCTCCTCCTGTTCCTGTGTAAATAATTCGAGGGGCTGAATGGGCCTTCTCCTGTTCCTGTGTAACAGACTCGAGGGGCTGAATGGGCCTCCTCCTGTTCCTATGCAACAGGCTCGAGGGGCTGAATGGGCCGCCTCCTGTTCCTATGTAACAGGCTCGAGAGGCTGAATGGGCCTCCTGTTCCTGTGTAACAGGCTCAAGGGGCTAGATGGGCCTCATTCTGTTCCAATGTAACAGGCTCGAGCGGCTGAATGGGCCTCCTCCTGTTCCTGTGCAACAGGCTCGAGGGGCAGAATGGGCCTCCTCCGGTTCCTGTGTAACATGCTCGAGGGTCTGAATGGGCCTCATTCTGTACCTATGTAACAGGCTCGAGCGGCTGAATGGGCCTCCTCCTGTTCCTATGTAACAGGCTCGAGGGGCTGAATGGGCCTCCTCCTGTTCCTGTGCAATATGCGTGAGGGGCTGAATTGGACTCATTCTGTTCCTGTGTAAATCATTCGAGGGGCTGAATGGGCCTTCTCCTGTTACTGTACAACAGGCTCGAGGGGCAGAATGGGTCTCCTCCTGTTCCTGTGTAACATGCTCGAGGGGCTGAATGGGCCTCATTCTGTTCCTATGTAACAGGCTCGAGGGGGTGAATGGGCCTCCTCCTGTTCCTGTGTAACAGGCTCGAGGGGCTGAATGGGCCTCCTCCTGTTCCTATGCAACAGGCTCGATCGGCTGAATGGGCCTCCTCCTGTTCCTATGCAACAGGCTCGATCGGCTGAATGGGCCACCTCCTTTTCCTGTGTAACAGGCTCGAGGGGCTGAATGGCCTCCTCCTGCTCCTGTGTAACAGGCTCGAGGGGCACAATCGACTCATTCTTTTCCTGTGTAACAGGCTCGAGGGGCTGAATGGGCCTCCTCCTGTTTTTGTGTGACAGGCTCGAGGGGCTGAATGGGCCGTCTCCTGTTCCTGTCTACCAGGCTCGAGGGGCTGAATGGCCTCCACCTGTGCAACAAAGAAGTGGGGCTGAATGGGCCTCTTGCTGTTATTCTGTAACAGGCTCGAGGGGCTGAATGGGCTCTTCCTGTACCTGTGTAACTGGCTCGAGGGGCTGAATGGGCCTCCTCCTGTTCCTGTGTAACAGACTCGAGGGGCTGAATGGGCCTCCTCCTGTTCCTGTGTAACAGGCTCGAGGGGCAGAATGGGCCTCCTCCGGTTCCTGTGTAACATGCTCGAGGGGCTGAATGGGCCTCCTCCTGTTCCTATGTCACTGGCTCGTGGGGCTGAATGGGCCTCCTCCTGTTCTTGTGTAACAGGCTCGAGGGGCTGAATGGCCACATCCTGGTCCTGTGTAACTGGCTTGAGATGCGGAATGGGCCTCCTCCTGTTCCTGTGTTGCAGGCTCGAGGGGCTGAATGGGCCTCCTCCTGTTCCCGTTTAACAAACTCGAGGGGCTGAATGGGCCACCTCCTGTTCCTGTGCAACAGGCTCGAGGGGCAGAATGGGCCTCCTCCGGTTCCTGTGTAACATGCTCGAGGGGCTGAATGGGCCTCATTCTGTTCCTATGTAACAGGCTCGAGCGGCTGAATGTGCCTCCTACTGTTCCTATGTAACAGGCTCGAGGGGCTGAATGGGCCTCCTCCTGTTCCTGTGCAATATGCGCGAGGGGCTGAATGGGCCTCATTCTGTTCCTGTGTAAATCATTCGAGGGGCTGAATGGGCCTTCTCCTGTTCCTGTACAACAGGCTCGAGGGGCACAATGGGTCTCCTCCTGTTCCTATGTAACAGGCTCGAGGGGCTGAATGGGCCTCCTCCTGTTCCTGTGTAACAGGCTCGAGGGGCTGAATGGTCCTCCTCCTGTCCCTGTGTAACCTGCCCCAGGGGCTAAATGGGCCTCATTCTGTTCCAATGTAACAGTCTCGAGCGGCTGAATGGCCTCCTCAGGTTCCTCTGTACCAAGCTCGAGGGGCTGAATGGTCCTCCTATTCTGGTGTAAAAGGCACAAGGGGCTGAATGGGCCTCCTCCTGTTCCTGTGTAACATACTCGAGGGGCTGAATGGGCCTCATTCTGTTCCTATGTAACAGGCTCGAGGGGATGAATGGGCCTGCTCCTGTGACTGTGTAACGTGCTCGAGGGGGTGAATGGGCCTCCTCCTGTTCCTGTGTAACATGCTCGAGGGGCTGAATGGGCCTACTCCTGTTCCTGTGTAACAGGCTCGAGCGGCTGAATGGGCCTCCTCCTCTTCCTAAGCAACAGGCTCGAGGGGCTGAATGGGCCCCCTCCTGTTCCGGTGTAACATCCTCAAGGGGTTGAATGGTCCTCCTCCTGATCCTGTGTAACAGGCTCGAGGGGCTGAATGGCCTCCTCAGGTTCCTCTGTACCAAGCTCGAGGGGCTGAATGCTCCTCCTCCTATTCCGGTGTAAAAGGCACAAGGGGCTGAATGTGCCTCCTCCTGTTCCTGTGCAACAGGCTCGAGTGGCTGAATGGTACTCCTTCTGTTCCTGTGTAACAGGCTCGAGGGTCTGAATGGGCCTCCTCCTGTTCCTGTGCCACAAGCTCGAGGGGCTGAATGGGACTCTTCCTGTTCCGGTGTAATAGGCTCGAGGGGCTGAGTGGGCCCATCCTGTTCCTGTGTAACAGACTCGAGGGGTTGAATGGGCCTCCTCCTGTTCCTGTGTAACAGGCTTGAGGGGCTGAATGGACCTCCTCCTTTTCCTGCGAAACTGGCTTGAGGGGCTGAATGGGCCTCCTCCTGTTCCGATGTAACGGGCTGGAGGGGCTGAATGGGCCTCCTCCTGTTCCTGTGTAAATAATTCGAGGGGCTGAATGGGCCTTCACCTGTTCCTGTGTAACAGACTCGAGGGGCTGAATGGGCCTCCTCCTGTTCCTATGTAACAGGCTCGAGAGGCTGAATGGTCCTCCTGTTCCTGTGTAACAGGCTCAAGGGGCTAGATGGGCCTCATTTTGTTCCAATGTAACAGGCTCGAGCGGCTGAATGGGCCTCCTCCTGTTCCTGTGCAACAGGCTCGAGGGGCAGAATGGGCCTCCTCCGGTTCCTGTGTAACATGCTCGAGGGGCTGAATGGGCCTCATTCTGTTCCTATGTAACAGGCTCGAGCGTCTGAATGGGCCTCCTCCTGTTCCTATGTAACAGGCTCGAGGGGCTGAATGGGCCTCCTCCTGTTCCTGTGCAATATGCGTGAGGGGCTGAATTGGCCTCATTCTGTTCCTGTGTAAATCATTCGAGGGGCTGAATGGGCCTTCTCCTGTTCCTGTACAACAGGCTCGAGGGGCAGAATGGGTCTCCTCCTGTTCCTGTGTAACATGCTCGAGGGGCTGAATGGGCCTCATTCTGTTCCTATGTAACAGGCTCGAGCGGCTGAATGGGCCTCCTCCTGTTCCTATGTAACAGGCTCGAGGGGCTGAATGGGCCTCCTCCTGTTCCTGTGTAACAGGCTCGAGGGGCTGAATGGGCCTACTCCTGTTCCTGTGTAACAGGCTCGAGGGGCTGAATGCGCCTCCTCCTGTTCCTATGCAACAGGCTCGAGGGGCTGAATGGGCATCCTCCTGTTCCGGTGTAACATCCTCAAGGGGTTGAATAGTCCTTCTCCTGATCCTGTGTAACAGGCTCGAGGGGCTGAATGGCCTCCTCAGGTTCCTCTGTACCAAGCTCGAGGGGCTGAATGCTCCTCCTCCTATTCCGGTGTGAAAGGCACGAGGGGCTGAATGTGCCTCCTCCTGTTCCTGTGCAACAGGCTCGAGTGGCTGAATGGTACTCCTTCTGTTCCTGTGTAACAGGCTCGAGGGTCTGAATGGGCCTCCTCCTGTTCCTGTGCAACAGGCTCGAGGGGCTGAATGGGCCTCCTCCTGTTCCGGTGTAATAGGCTCGAGGGGCTGAGTGGGCCCATCCTGTTCCTGTGTAACAGGCTTGAGGGGCTTAATGGACCTCCTCCTTTTCCTGCGAAACTGGCTCGAGGTGCTGAATGGGCCTCCTCCTGTTCCTATGTAACGGGCTCGAGGGGCTGAATGGGCCTACTCCTGTTCCTATGTAACAGGCTCGAGGGGCTGAATGCGCCTCCTCCTGTTCCTATGCAACAGGCTCGAGGGGCTGAATGGGCATCCTCCTGTTCCGGTGTAACATCCTCAAGGGGTTGAATGGTCCTCCTCCTGATCCTGTGTAACAGGCTCGAGGGGCTGAATGGGCTCTTCCTGTACCTGTGTAACTGGCTCGAGGGGCTGAATGGGCCTCCTCCTGTTCCTGTGTAACAGACTCGAGGGGCTGAATGGGCCTCCTCCTGTTCCTGTGTAACAGGCTCGAGGGGCTGAATATGCCACCTCATGTTCCTATGTCACTGGCTCGTGGGGCTGAATGGGCCTCCTCCTGTTCTTGTGTAACAGGCTCGAGGGGCTGAATGGCCACATCCTGGTCCTGTGTAACTGGCTTGAGATGCGGAATGGGCCTCCTCCTGTTCCTGTGTTGCAGGCTCGAGGGGCTGAATGGGCCTCCTCCTGTTCCCGTTTAACAAACTCGAGGGGCTGAATGGGCCACCTCCTGTTCCTGTGCAACAGGCTCGAGGGGCAGAATGGGCCTCCTCCGGTTCCTGTGTAACATGCTCGAGGGGCTGAATGGGCCTCATTCTGTTCCTATGTAACAGGCTCGAGCGGCTGAATGTGCCTCCTACTGTTCCTATGTAACAGGCTCGAGGGGCTGAATGGGCCTCCTCCTGTTCCTGTGCAATATGCGCGAGGGGCTGAATGGGCCTCATTCTGTTCCTGTGTAAATCATTCGAGGGGCTGAATGGGCCTTCTCCTGTTCCTGTACAACAGGCTCGAGGGGCACAATGGGTCTCCTCCTGTTCCTATGTAACAGGCTCGAGGGGCTGAATGGGCCTCCTCCTGTTCCTGTGTAACAGGCTCGAGGGGCTGAATGGTCCTCCTCCTGTCCCTGTGTAACCTGCCCCAGGGGCTAAATGGGCCTCATTCTGTTCCAATGTAACAGTCTCGAGCGGCTGAATGGCCTCCTCAGGTTCCTCTGTACCAAGCTCGAGGGGCTGAATGGTCCTCCTATTCTGGTGTAAAAGGCACAAGGGGCTGAATGGGCCTCCTCCTGTTCCTGTGTAACATACTCGAGGGGCTGAATGGGCCTCATTCTGTTCCTATGTAACAGGCTCGAGGGGATGAATGGGCCTGCTCCTGTGACTGTGTAACGTGCTCGAGGGGGTGAATGGGCCTCCTCCTGTTCCTGTGTAACATGCTCGAGGGGCTGAATGGGCCTACTCCTGTTCCTGTGTAACAGGCTCGAGTGGCTGAATGGGCCTCCTCCTCTTCCTAAGCAACAGGCTCGAGGGGCTGAATGGGCCCCCTCCTGTTCCGGTGTAACATCCTCAAGGGGTTGAATGGTCCTCCTCCTGATCCTGTGTAACAGGCTCGAGGGGCTGAATGGCCTCCTCAGGTTCCTCTGTACCAAGCTCGAGGGGCTGAATGCTCCTCCTCCTATTCCGGTGTAAAAGGCACAAGGGGCTGAATGTGCCTCCTCCTGTTCCTGTGCAACAGGCTCGAGTGGCTGAATGGTACTCCTTCTGTTCCTGTGTAACAGGCTCGAGGGTCTGAATGGGCCTCCTCCTGTTCCTGTGCCACAAGCTCGAGGGGCTGAATGGGACTCTTCCTGTTCCGGTGTAATAGGCTCGAGGGGCTGAGTGGGCCCATCCTGTTCCTGTGTAACAGACTCGAGGGGTTGAATGGGCCTCCTCCTGTTCCTGTGTAACAGGCTTGAGGGGCTGAATGGACCTCCTCCTTTTCCTGCGAAACTGGCTTGAGGGGCTGAATGGGCCTCCTCCTGTTCCGATGTAACGGGCTGGAGGGGCTGAATGGGCCTCCTCCTGTTCCTGTGTAAATAATTCGAGGGGCTGAATGGGCCTTCTCCTGTTCCTATGTAACAGGCTCGAGAGGCTGAATGGTCCTCCTGTTCCTGTGTAACAGGCTCAAGGGGCTAGATGGGCCTCATTTTGTTCCAATGTAACAGGCTCGAGCGGCTGAATGGGCCTCCTCCTGTTCCTGTGCAACAGGCTCGAGGGGCAGAATGGGCCTCCTCCGGTTCCTGTGTAACATGCTCGAGGGGCTGAATGGGCCTCATTCTGTTCCTATGTAACAGGCTCGAGCATCTGAATGGGCCTCCTCCTGTTCCTATGTAACAGGCTCGAGGGGCTGAATGGGCCTCCTCCTGTTCCTGTGCAATATGCGTGAGGGGCTGAATTGGCCTCATTCTGTTCCTGTGTAAATCATTCGAGGGGCTGAATGGGCCTTCTCCTGTTCCTGTACAACAGGCTCGAGGGGCAGAATGGGTCTCCTCCTGTTCCTGTGTAACATGCTCGAGGGGCTGAATGGGCCTCATTCTGTTCCTATGTAACAGGCTCGAGCGGCTGAATGGGCCTCCTCCTGTTCCTATGTAACAGGCTCGAGGGGCTGAATGGGCCTCCTCCTGTTCCTGTGTAACAGGCTCGAGGGGCTGAATGGGCCTACTCCTGTTCCTGTGTAACAGGCTCGAGGGGCTGAATGCGCCTCCTCCTGTTCCTATGCAACAGGCTCGAGGGGCTGAATGGGCATCCTCCTGTTCCGGTGTAACATCCTCAAGGGGTTGAATAGTCCTTCTCCTGATCCTGTGTAACAGGCTCGAGGGGCTGAATGGCCTCCTCAGGTTCCTCTGTACCAAGCTCGAGGGGCTGAATGCTCCTCCTCCTATTCCGGTGTGAAAGGCACGAGGGGCTGAATGTGCCTCCTCCTGTTCCTGTGCAACAGGCTCGAGTGGCTGAATGGTACTCCTTCTGTTCCTGTGTAACAGGCTCGAGGGTCTGAATGGGCCTCCTCCTGTTCCTGTGCAACAGGCTCGAGGGGCTGAATGGGCCTCCTCCTGTTCCGGTGTAATAGGCTCGAGGGGCTGAGTGGGCCCATCCTGTTCCTGTGTAACAGGCTTGAGGGGCTTAATGGACCTCCTCCTTTTCCTGCGAAACTGGCTCGAGGTGCTGAATGGGCCTCCTCCTGTTCCTATGTAACGGGCTCGAGGGGCTGAATGGGCCTACTCCTGTTCCTATGTAACAGGCTCGAGGGGCTGAATGCGCCTCCTCCTGTTCCTATGCAACAGGCTCGAGGGGCTGAATGGGCATCCTCCTGTTCCGGTGTAACATCCTCAAGGGGTTGAATGGTCCTCCTCCTAATCCTGTGTAACAGGCTCGAGGGGCTGAATGGCCTCCTCAGGTTCCTCTGTACCAAGCTCGAGGGGCTGAATGCTCCTCCTCCTATTCCGGTGTAAAAGGCACAAGGGGCTGAATGTGCCTCCTCCTGTTCCTGTGCAACAGGCTCGAGTGGCTGAATGGTACTCCTTCTGTTCCTGTGTAACAGGCTCGAGGGTCTGAATGGGCCTCCTCCTGTTCCTGTGCCACAAGCTCGAGGGGCTGAATGGGACTCTTCCTGTTCCGGTGTAATAGGCTCGAGGGGCTGAGTGGGCCCATCCTGTTCCTGTGTAACAGACTCGAGGGGTTGAATGGGCCTCCTCCTGTTCCTGTGTAACAGGCTTGAGGGGCTGAATGGACCTCCTCCTTTTCCTGCGAAACTGGCTTGAGGGGCTGAATGGGCCTCCTCCTGTTCCGATGTAACGGGCTGGAGGGGCTGAATGGGCCTCCTCCTGTTCCTGTGTAAATAATTCGAGGGGCTGAATGGGCCTTCTCCTGTTCCTATGTAACAGGCTCGAGAGGCTGAATGGTCCTCCTGTTCCTGTGTAACAGGCTCAAGGGGCTAGATGGGCCTCATTTTGTTCCAATGTAACAGGCTCGAGCGGCTGAATGGGCCTCCTCCTGTTCCTGTGCAACAGGCTCGAGGGGCAGAATGGGCCTCCTCCGGTTCCTGTGTAACATGCTCGAGGGGCTGAATGGGCCTCATTCTGTTCCTATGTAACAGGCTCGAGCGTCTGAATGGGCCTCCTCCTGTTCCTATGTAACAGGCTCGAGGGGCTGAATGGGCCTCCTCCTGTTCCTGTGCAATATGCGTGAGGGGCTGAATTGGCCTCATTCTGTTCCTGTGTAAATCATTCGAGGGGCTGAATGGGCCTTCTCCTGTTCCTGTACAACAGGCTCGAGGGGCAGAATGGGTCTCCTCCTGTTCCTGTGTAACATGCTCGAGGGGCTGAATGGGCCTCATTCTGTTCCTATGTAACAGGCTCGAGCGGCTGAATGGGCCTCCTCCTGTTCCTATGTAACAGGCTCGAGGGGCTGAATGGGCCTCCTCCTGTTCCTGTGTAACAGGCTCGAGGGGCTGAATGGGCCTACTCCTGTTCCTGTGTAACAGGCTCGAGGGGCTGAATGCGCCTCCTCCTGTTCCTATGCAACAGGCTCGAGGGGCTGAATGGGCATCCTCCTGTTCCGGTGTAACATCCTCAAGGGGTTGAATAGTCCTTCTCCTGATCCTGTGTAACAGGCTCGAGGGGCTGAATGGCCTCCTCAGGTTCCTCTGTACCAAGCTCGAGGGGCTGAATGCTCCTCCTCCTATTCCGGTGTGAAAGGCACGAGGGGCTGAATGTGCCTCCTCCTGTTCCTGTGCAACAGGCTCGAGTGGCTGAATGGTACTCCTTCTGTTCCTGTGTAACAGGCTCGAGGGTCTGAATGGGCCTCCTCCTGTTCCTGTGCAACAGGCTCGAGGGGCTGAATGGGCCTCCTCCTGTTCCGGTGTAATAGGCTCGAGGGGCTGAGTGGGCCCATCCTGTTCCTGTGTAACAGGCTTGAGGGGCTTAATGGACCTCCTCCTTTTCCTGCGAAACTGGCTCGAGGTGCTGAATGGGCCTCCTCCTGTTCCTATGTAACGGGCTCGAGGGGCTGAATGGGCCTACTCCTGTTCCTATGTAACAGGCTCGAGGGGCTGAATGCGCCTCCTCCTGTTCCTATGCAACAGGCTCGAGGGGCTGAATGGGCATCCTCCTGTTCCGGTGTAACATCCTCAAGGGGTTGAATGGTCCTCCTCCTGATCCTGTGTAACAGGCTCGAGGGGCTGAATGGCCTCCTCAGGTTCCTCTGTACCAAGCTCGAGGGGCTGAATGCTCCTCCTCCTATTCCGGTGTAAAAGGCACAAGGGGCTGAATGTGCCTCCTCCTGTTCCTGTGCAACAGGCTCGAGTGGCTGAATGGTACTCCTTCTGTTCCTGTGTAACAGACTCGAGGGGCTGAATGGGCCTCCTCCTGTTCCTATGTAACAAGCTCGAGGAGCTGAATGGGCCGCCTCCTGTTCCTATGTCACAGGCTCGAGGGGCTGAATGGGCCTCCTGTTCCTGTGCAACAGGCTCAAGGGGCTAGATGGGCCTCATTTTGTTCCAATGTAACAGGCTCGAGCGGCTGAATGGGCCTCCTCCTGTTCCTGTGCAACAGGCTCGAGGGGCAGAATGGGCCTCCTCCGGTTCCTGTGTAACATGCTCGAGGGTCTGAATGGGCCTCATTCTGTTCCTATGTAACAGGCTCGAGCGGCTGAATGGGCCTCCTCCTGTGACTGTGTAACAGGCTCGAGGGGGTGAATGGGCCTCCTCCTGTTCCTGTGTAACAGGCTCGAGGGGCTGAATGGGCCTCCTCCTGTTCCTATGCAACAGGCTCGAGGGGCTGAATGGCCACATCCTGGTCCTGTGTAACTGGCTTGAGATGCGGAATGGGCCTCCTCCTGTTCCTGTGTTGCAGGCTCGAGGGGCTGAATGGGCCTCCTCCTGTTCCCGTTTAACAAACTCGAGGGGCTGAATGGGCCACCTCCTGTTCCTGTGCAACAGGCTCGAGGGGCAGAATGGGCCTCCTACTGTTCCTATGTAACAGGCTCGAGGGGCTGAATGGGCCTCCTCCTGTTCCTGTGCAATATGCGCGAGGGGCTGAATGGGCCTCATTCTGTTCCTGTGTAAATCATTCGAGGGGCTGAATGGGCCTTCTCCTGTTCCTGTACAACAGGCTCGAGGGGCACAATGGGTCTCCTCCTGTTCCTATGTAACAGGCTCGAGGGGCTGAATGGGCCTCCTCCTGTTCCTGTGTAACAGGATCGTGGGGCTGAATGGTCCTCCTCCTGTCCCTGTGTAACCTGCTCCAGGGGCTAAATGGGCCTCATTCTGTTCCAATGTAACAGTCTCGAGCGGCTGAATGGCCTCCTCAGGTTCCTCTGTACCAAGCTCGAGGGGCTGAATGGTCCTCCTATTCTGGTGTAAAAGGCACAAGGGGCTGAATGGGCCTCCTCCTGTTCCTGTGTAACATACTCGAGGGGCTGAATGGGCCTCATTCTGTTCCTATGTAACAGGCTCGAGGGGATGAATGGGCCTGCTCCTGTGACTGTGTAACGTGCTCGAGGGGGTGAATGGGCCTCCTCCTGTTCCTGTGTAACATGCTCGAGGGGCTGAATGGGCCTACTCCTGTTCCTGTGTAACAGGCTCGAGCGGCTGAATGGGCCTCCTCCTCTTCCTAAGCAACAGGCTCGAGGGGCTGAATGGGCCCCCTCCTGTTCCGGTGTAACATCCTCAAGGGGTTGAATGGTCCTCCTCCTGATCCTGTGTAACAGGCTCGAGGGGCTGAATGGCCTCCTCAGGTTCCTCTGTACCAAGCTCGAGGGGCTGAATGCTCCTCCTCCTATTCCGGTGTAAAAGGCACAAGGGGCTGAATGTGCCTCCTCCTGTTCCTGTGCAACAGGCTCGAGTGGCTGAATGGTACTCCTTCTGTTCCTGTGTAACAGGCTCGAGGGTCTGAATGGGCCTCCTCCTGTTCCTGTGCCACAACCTCGAGGGGCTGAATGGGACTCTTCCTGTTCCGGTGTAATAGGCTCGAGGGGCTGAGTGGGCCCATCCTGTTCCTGTGTAACAGACTCGAGGGGTTGAATGGGCCTCCTCCTGTTCCTGTGTAACAGGCTTGAGGGGCTGAATGGACCTCCTCCTTTTCCTGCGAAACTGGCTTGAGGGGCTGAATGGGCCTCCTCCTGTTCCGATGTAACGGGCTGGAGGGGCTGAATGGGCCTCCTCCTGTTCCTATGTAACAGGCTCGAGGGGCTGAATGGGCCTCCTCCTGTTCCTGTGCAATATGCGTGAGGGGCTGAATTGGCCTCATTCTGTTCCTGTGTAAATCATTCGAGGGGCTGAATGGGCCTTCTCCTGTTCCTGTACAACAGGCTCGAGGGGCAGAATGGGTCTCCTCCTGTTCCTGTGTAACATGCTCGAGGGGCTGAATGGGCCTCATTCTGTAACTATGTAACAGGCTCAAGCGGCTGAATGGGCCTCCTCCTGTTCCTATGTAACAGGCTCGAGGGGCAGAATGGGCCTCCTCCTGTTCCTGTGTAACAGGCTCGAGGGGCTGAATGGGCCTACTCCTGTTCCTGTGTAACAGGCTCGAGGGGCTGAATGCGCCTCCTCCTGTTCCTATGCAACAGGCTCGAGGGGCTGAATGGGCATCCTCCTGTTCCGGTGTAACATCCTCAAGGGGTTGAATGGTCCTCCTCCTGATCCTGTGTAACAGGCTCGAGGGGCTGAATGGCCTCCTCAGGTACCTCTGTACCAAGCTCGAGGGGCTGAATGCTCCTCCTCCTATTCCGGTGTAAAAGGCACAAGGGGCTGAATGTGCCTCCTCCTGTTCCTGTGCAACAGGCTCGAGTGGCTGAATGGTACTCCTTCTGTTCCTGTGTAACAGGCTCGAGGGTCTGAATGGGCCTCCTCCTGTTCCTGTGCCACAAGCTCGAGGGGCTGAATGGGACTCTTCCTGTTCCGGTGTAATAGGCTCGAGGGGCTGAGTGGGCCCATCCTGTTCCTGTGTAACAGACTCGAGGGGTTGAATGGGCCTCCTCCTGTTCCTGTGTAACAGGCTTGAGGGGCTGAATGGACCTCCTCCTTTTCCTGCGAAACTGGCTTGAGGGGCTGAATGGGCCTCCTCCTGTTCCGATGTAACGGGCTGGAGGGGCTGAATGGGCCTCCTCCTGTTCCTGTGTAAATAATTCGAGGGGCTGAATGGGCCTTCTCCTGTTCCTATGTAACAGGCTCGAGAGGCTGAATGGTCCTCCTGTTCCTGTGTAACAGGCTCAAGGGGCTAGATGGGCCTCATTTTGTTCCAATGTAACAGGCTCGAGCGGCTGAATGGGCCTCCTCCTGTTCCTGTGCAACAGGCTCGAGGGGCAGAATGGGCCTCCTCCGGTTCCTGTGTAACATGCTCGAGGGGCTGAATGGGCCTCATTCTGTTCCTATGTAACAGGCTCGAGCGTCTGAATGGGCCTCCTCCTGTTCCTATGTAACAGGCTCGAGGGGCTGAATGGGCCTCCTCCTGTTCCTGTGCAATATGCGTGAGGGGCTGAATTGGCCTCATTCTGTTCCTGTGTAAATCATTCGAGGGGCTGAATGGGCCTTCTCCTGTTCCTGTACAACAGGCTCGAGGGGCAGAATGGGTCTCCTCCTGTTCCTGTGTAACATGCTCGAGGGGCTGAATGGGCCTCATTCTGTTCCTATGTAACAGGCTCGAGCGGCTGAATGGGCCTCCTCCTGTTCCTATGTAACAGGCTCGAGGGGCTGAATGGGCCTCCTCCTGTTCCTGTGTAACAGGCTCGAGGGGCTGAATGGGCCTACTCCTGTTCCTGTGTAACAGGCTCGAGGGGCTGAATGCGCCTCCTCCTGTTCCTATGCAACAGGCTCGAGGGGCTGAATGGGCATCCTCCTGTTCCGGTGTAACATCCTCAAGGGGTTGAATAGTCCTTCTCCTGATCCTGTGTAACAGGCTCGAGGGGCTGAATGGCCTCCTCAGGTTCCTCTGTACCAAGCTCGAGGGGCTGAATGCTCCTCCTCCTATTCCGGTGTGAAAGGCACGAGGGGCTGAATGTGCCTCCTCCTGTTCCTGTGCAACAGGCTCGAGTGGCTGAATGGTACTCCTTCTGTTCCTGTGTAACAGGCTCGAGGGTCTGAATGGGCCTCCTCCTGTTCCTGTGCAACAGGCTCGAGGGGCTGAATGGGCCTCCTCCTGTTCCGGTGTAATAGGCTCGAGGGGCTGAGTGGGCCCATCCTGTTCCTGTGTAACAGGCTTGAGGGGCTTAATGGACCTCCTCCTTTTCCTGCGAAACTGGCTCGAGGTGCTGAATGGGCCTCCTCCTGTTCCTATGTAACGGGCTCGAGGGGCTGAATGGGCCTACTCCTGTTCCTATGTAACAGGCTCGAGGGGCTGAATGCGCCTCCTCCTGTTCCTATGCAACAGGCTCGAGGGGCTGAATGGGCATCCTCCTGTTCCGGTGTAACATCCTCAAGGGGTTGAATGGTCCTCCTCCTGATCCTGTGTAACAGGCTCGAGGGGCTGAATGGCCTCCTCAGGTTCCTCTGTACCAAGCTCGAGGGGCTGAATGCTCCTCCTCCTATTCCGGTGTAAAAGGCACAAGGGGCTGAATGTGCCTCCTCCTGTTCCTGTGCAACAGGCTCGAGTGGCTGAATGGTACTCCTTCTGTTCCTGTGTAACAGACTCGAGGGGCTGAATGGGCCTCCTCCTGTTCCTATGTAACAAGCTCGAGGAGCTGAATGGGCCGCCTCCTGTTCCTATGTCACAGGCTCGAGGGGCTGAATGGGCCTCCTGTTCCTGTGCAACAGGCTCAAGGGGCTAGATGGGCCTCATTTTGTTCCAATGTAACAGGCTCGAGCGGCTGAATGGGCCTCCTCCTGTTCCTGTGCAACAGGCTCGAGGGGCAGAATGGGCCTCCTCCGGTTCCTGTGTAACATGCTCGAGGGTCTGAATGGGCCTCATTCTGTTCCTATGTAACAGGCTCGAGCGGCTGAATGGGCCTCCTCCTGTGACTGTGTAACAGGCTCGAGGGGGTGAATGGGCCTCCTCCTGTTCCTGTGTAACAGGCTCGAGGGGCTGAATGGGCCTCCTCCTGTTCCTATGCAACAGGCTCGAGGGGCTGAATGGCCACATCCTGGTCCTGTGTAACTGGCTTGAGATGCGGAATGGGCCTCCTCCTGTTCCTGTGTTGCAGGCTCGAGGGGCTGAATGGGCCTCCTCCTGTTCCCGTTTAACAAACTCGAGGGGCTGAATGGGCCACCTCCTGTTCCTGTGCAACAGGCTCGAGGGGCAGAATGGGCCTCCTACTGTTCCTATGTAACAGGCTCGAGGGGCTGAATGGGCCTCCTCCTGTTCCTGTGCAATATGCGCGAGGGGCTGAATGGGCCTCATTCTGTTCCTGTGTAAATCATTCGAGGGGCTGAATGGGCCTTCTCCTGTTCCTGTACAACAGGCTCGAGGGGCACAATGGGTCTCCTCCTGTTCCTATGTAACAGGCTCGAGGGGCTGAATGGGCCTCCTCCTGTTCCTGTGTAACAGGATCGTGGGGCTGAATGGTCCTCCTCCTGTCCCTGTGTAACCTGCTCCAGGGGCTAAATGGGCCTCATTCTGTTCCAATGTAACAGTCTCGAGCGGCTGAATGGCCTCCTCAGGTTCCTCTGTACCAAGCTCGAGGGGCTGAATGGTCCTCCTATTCTGGTGTAAAAGGCACAAGGGGCTGAATGGGCCTCCTCCTGTTCCTGTGTAACATACTCGAGGGGCTGAATGGGCCTCATTCTGTTCCTATGTAACAGGCTCGAGGGGATGAATGGGCCTGCTCCTGTGACTGTGTAACGTGCTCGAGGGGGTGAATGGGCCTCCTCCTGTTCCTGTGTAACATGCTCGAGGGGCTGAATGGGCCTACTCCTGTTCCTGTGTAACAGGCTCGAGCGGCTGAATGGGCCTCCTCCTCTTCCTAAGCAACAGGCTCGAGGGGCTGAATGGGCCCCCTCCTGTTCCGGTGTAACATCCTCAAGGGGTTGAATGGTCCTCCTCCTGATCCTGTGTAACAGGCTCGAGGGGCTGAATGGCCTCCTCAGGTTCCTCTGTACCAAGCTCGAGGGGCTGAATGCTCCTCCTCCTATTCCGGTGTAAAAGGCACAAGGGGCTGAATGTGCCTCCTCCTGTTCCTGTGCAACAGGCTCGAGTGGCTGAATGGTACTCCTTCTGTTCCTGTGTAACAGGCTCGAGGGTCTGAATGGGCCTCCTCCTGTTCCTGTGCCACAACCTCGAGGGGCTGAATGGGACTCTTCCTGTTCCGGTGTAATAGGCTCGAGGGGCTGAGTGGGCCCATCCTGTTCCTGTGTAACAGACTCGAGGGGTTGAATGGGCCTCCTCCTGTTCCTGTGTAACAGGCTTGAGGGGCTGAATGGACCTCCTCCTTTTCCTGCGAAACTGGCTTGAGGGGCTGAATGGGCCTCCTCCTGTTCCGATGTAACGGGCTGGAGGGGCTGAATGGGCCTCCTCCTGTTCCTATGTAACAGGCTCGAGGGGCTGAATGGGCCTCCTCCTGTTCCTGTGCAATATGCGTGAGGGGCTGAATTGGCCTCATTCTGTTCCTGTGTAAATCATTCGAGGGGCTGAATGGGCCTTCTCCTGTTCCTGTACAACAGGCTCGAGGGGCAGAATGGGTCTCCTCCTGTTCCTGTGTAACATGCTCGAGGGGCTGAATGGGCCTCATTCTGTAACTATGTAACAGGCTCAAGCGGCTGAATGGGCCTCCTCCTGTTCCTATGTAACAGGCTCGAGGGGCAGAATGGGCCTCCTCCTGTTCCTGTGTAACAGGCTCGAGGGGCTGAATGGGCCTACTCCTGTTCCTGTGTAACAGGCTCGAGGGGCTGAATGCGCCTCCTCCTGTTCCTATGCAACAGGCTCGAGGGGCTGAATGGGCATCCTCCTGTTCCGGTGTAACATCCTCAAGGGGTTGAATGGTCCTCCTCCTGATCCTGTGTAACAGGCTCGAGGGGCTGAATGGCCTCCTCAGGTACCTCTGTACCAAGCTCGAGGGGCTGAATGCTCCTCCTCCTATTCCGGTGTAAAAGGCACAAGGGGCTGAATGTGCCTCCTCCTGTTCCTGTGCAACAGGCTCGAGTGGCTGAATGGTACTCCTTCTGTTCCTGTGTAACAGGCTCGAGGGTCTGAATGGGCCTCCTCCTGTTCCTGTGCCACAAGCTCGAGGGGCTGAATGGGACTCTTCCTGTTCCGGTGTAATAGGCTCGAGGGGCTGAGTGGGCCCATCCTGTTCCTGTGTAACAGACTCGAGGGGTTGAATGGGCCTCCTCCTGTTCCTGTGTAACAGGCTTGAGGGGCTGAATGGACCTCCTCCTTTTCCTGCGAAACTGGCTTGAGGGGCTGAATGGGCCTCCTCCTGTTCCGATGTAACGGGCTGGAGGGGCTGAATGGGCCTCCTCCTGTTCCTGTGTAAATAATTCGAGGGGCTGAATGGGCCTTCTCCTGTTCCTATGTAACAGGCTCGAGAGGCTGAATGGTCCTCCTGTTCCTGTGTAACAGGCTCAAGGGGCTAGATGGGCCTCATTTTGTTCCAATGTAACAGGCTCGAGCGGCTGAATGGGCCTCCTCCTGTTCCTGTGCAACAGGCTCGAGGGGCAGAATGGGCCTCCTCCGGTTCCTGTGTAACATGCTCGAGGGGCTGAATGGGCCTCATTCTGTTCCTATGTAACAGGCTCGAGCGTCTGAATGGGCCTCCTCCTGTTCCTATGTAACAGGCTCGAGGGGCTGAATGGGCCTCCTCCTGTTCCTGTGCAATATGCGTGAGGGGCTGAATTGGCCTCATTCTGTTCCTGTGTAAATCATTCGAGGGGCTGAATGGGCCTTCTCCTGTTCCTGTACAACAGGCTCGAGGGGCAGAATGGGTCTCCTCCTGTTCCTGTGTAACATGCTCGAGGGGCTGAATGGGCCTCATTCTGTTCCTATGTAACAGGCTCGAGCGGCTGAATGGGCCTCCTCCTGTTCCTATGTAACAGGCTCGAGGGGCTGAATGGGCCTCCTCCTGTTCCTGTGTAACAGGCTCGAGGGGCTGAATGGGCCTACTCCTGTTCCTGTGTAACAGGCTCGAGGGGCTGAATGCGCCTCCTCCTGTTCCTATGCAACAGGCTCGAGGGGCTGAATGGGCATCCTCCTGTTCCGGTGTAACATCCTCAAGGGGTTGAATAGTCCTTCTCCTGATCCTGTGTAACAGGCTCGAGGGGCTGAATGGCCTCCTCAGGTTCCTCTGTACCAAGCTCGAGGGGCTGAATGCTCCTCCTCCTATTTCGGTGTAAAAGGCACGAGGGGCTGAATGTGCCTCCTCCTGTTCCTGTGCAACAGGCTCGAGTGGCTGAATGGTACTCCTTCTGTTCCTGTGTAACAGGCTCGAGGGTCTGAATGGGCCTCCTCCTGTTCCTGTGCAACAGGCTCGAGGGGCTGAATGGGCCTCCTCCTGTTCCGGTGTAATAGGCTCGAGGGGCTGAGTGGGCCCATCCTGTTCCTGTGTAACAGGCTTGAGGGGCTTAATGGACCTCCTCCTTTTCCTGCGAAACTGGCTCGAGGTGCTGAATGGGCCTCCTCCTGTTCCTATGTAATGGGCTCGAGGGGCTGAATGGGCCTACTCCTGTTCCTATGTAACAGGCTTGAGGGGCTGAATGCGCCTCCTCCTGTTCCTATGCAACAGGCTCGAGGGGCTGAATGGGCATCCTCCTGTTCCGGTGTAACATCCTCAAGGGGTTGAATGGTCCTCCTCCTGATCCTGTGTAACAGGCTCGAGGGGCTGAATGGCCTCCTCAGGTTCCTCTGTACCAAGCTCGAGGGGCTGAATGCTCCTCCTCCTATTCCGGTGTAAAAGGCACAAGGGGCTAAATGTGCCTCCTCCTGTTCCTGTGCAACAGGCTCGAGTGGCTGAATGGTACTCCTTCTGTTCCTGTGTAACAGACTCGAGGGGCTGAATGGGCCTCCTCCTGTTCCTATGTAACAAGCTCGAGGAGCTGAATGGGCCGCCTCCTGTTCCTATGTCACAGGCTCGAGGGGCTGAATGGGCCTCCTGTTCCTGTGCAACAGGCTCAAGGGGCTAGATGGGCCTCATTTTGTTCCAATGTAACAGGCTCGAGCGGCTGAATGGGCCTCCTCCTGTTCCTGTGCAACAGGCTCGAGGGGCAGAATGGGCCTCCTCCGGTTCCTGTGTAACATGCTCGAGGGTCTGAATGGGCCTCATTCTGTTCCTATGTAACAGGCTCGAGCGTCTGAATGGGCCTCCTCCTGTTCCTGTGTAACAGGCTCGAGGGGCTGAATGGGCCTCCTCCTGTTCCTGTGCAATATGCGTGAGGGGCTGAATTGGCCTCATTCTGTTCCTGTGTAAATCATTCGAGGGGCTGAATGCGCCTTCTCTTGTTACTGTACAACAGGCTCGAGGGGCAGAATGGGTCTCCTCCTGTTCCTGTGTAACATGCTCGAGGGGCTGAATGGGCCTCATTCTGTTCCTATGTAACAGGCTCGAGCGGCTGAATGGGCCTCCTCCTATTCCTATGTAACAGGCTCGAGGGGCTGAATGGGCCTCCTCCTGTTCCTCTGTAACAGGCTCGAGGGGCTGAATGGGCCTACTCCTGTTCCTGTGTAACAGGCTCGAGGGGCTGAATGCGCCTCCTCCTGTTCCTATGCAACAGGCTCGAGGAGCTGAATGGGCATCCTCCTGTTCCTGTGTAATATGCGCGAGGGGCTAAATTGGCCTCATTCTGTTCCTGTGTAAATCATTCGAGGGGCTGAATGGGCCTCCTCCTGTCCCTGTGTAACAGGCTCGAGGGGCTAAATGGGCCTCATTCTGTTCCAATGTAACAGGCTCGAGCGGCTGAATGGGCCTACTCCTGTTCCTGTGTAACAGGCTCGAGGGGCTGAATGGGCCTTCTCCTGTTCCTGTACAACAGGCTCGAGGGGCACAATGGGTCTCCTCCTGTTCCTATGTCACAGGGTCGAGGGGCTGAATGGGCCTCCTCCTGTTCCTGTGTAACAGGCTCGAGGGGCTGAATGGTCCTCCTCCTGTCCCTGTGTAACCTGCTCCAGGGGCTAAATGGGCCTCATTCTGTTCCAATGTAACAGTCTCGAGCGGCTGAATGGCCTCCTCAGGTTCCTCTGTACCAAGCTCGAGGGGCTGAATGGTCCTCCTATTCTGGTGTAAAAGGCACAAGGGGCTGAATGGGCCTCCTCCTGTTCCTGTGTAACATACTCAAGGGGCTGAATGGGCATCCTCCTGTTCCGGTGTAACATCCTCAAGATGTTGAATGGTCCTCCTCCTGATCCTGTGTAACAGGCTCGAGGGGCTGAATGGCCTCCTCAGGTTCCTCTGTACCAAGCTCGAGGGGCTGAATGCTTCTCCTCTTATTCCGGTGTAAAAGGGACAAGGGGCTGAATGTGCCTCCTCCTGTTCCTGTGCAACAGGCTCGAGTGGCTGAATGGTACTCCTTCTGTTCCTGTGTAACAGGCTCGAGGCTCTGAATGGGCCTCCTCCTGATCCTGTGCAACAGGCTCGAGGGGCTGAATGGGTCTCCTCCTGTTCCGGTGTAATATGCTCGAGAGGCTGAGTGGGCCCATCCTGTTCCTGTGTAACAGACTCGAGGGGTTGAATGGGCCTCCTCCTGTTCCTGTGTAACAGGCTTGAGGGGCTTAATGGACCTCCTCCTTTTCCTGCGAAACTGGCTCGAGGTGCTGAATGGGCCTCCTCCTGTTCCTATGTAATGGGCTGGAGGGGCTGAATGGGCCTCCTCCTGTTCCTGTGTAAATAATTCGAGGGGCTGAATGGGCCTCCTCCTGTTCCTGTGTAACATACTCGAGGGGCTGAATGGGCCTTATTCTGTTCCCATGTAACGGGCTCGAGCGGCTGAATGGGCCTCCTCCTGTGACTGTGTAACAGGCTCGAGGGGGTGAATGGGCCTCCTCCTGTTCCTGTGTAACAGGCTCGAGGGGCTGAATGGGCCTCCTCCTGTTCCTATGCAACAGGCTCGAGCGGCTGAATGCGCCTCCTCCTGTTCCTATGCAACAGGCTCGAGGGGCACAATCGACTCATCCTTTTCCTGTGTAACAGGCTCGAGGGGCTGAATGAGCCTCCTCCTGCTCCTGTGTAACAGGCTCGAGGGGCACAATCGACTCATCCTTTTCCTGTGTAACAGGCTCGAGGGGCTGAATGGCCTCCTCCTGCTCCTGTGTAACAGGCTCGAGGGGCACAATCGACTCATCCTTTTCCTGTGTAACAGGCTCGAGGGGCTGAATGGGCCTCCTCCTGTTCCTGTGTAACATGCTCGAGTGTCGAAATGGGCCTCATTCTGTTCCAATGTAACAGGCTCGAGCGGCTGAATGGGCATCCTCCTGTTCCTATGTAACAGGCTCGACGGGCAGAATAGGCCTCGTCCTGTTCCTAACAACAGGCTCAAGTTGCTGAATGGGCCACCTCCTGTTCCTGTGTAACAGGCTTGAGGGGCTGAATGGGCCTCCTCCTCTTCCTCTGTGACGTGTTCAAGGGGCTGAATGGGTCGGTTGCTGTTCCTATGTAACGGGCTCATGGGGCTGAATGGGCCGGTTCCTGTTCCTATGTAACAGGCTCGAGGGGATGAATGGGGCTCCTCCTGTGAATGTGCAACGTGCTCGAGGGGGTGAATGGACCTCCTCCTGTTCCTGTGTAACAGGCTCGAGGGGCTTAATGGACCTCCTCCTGTTCCTGTGTAACAGGCTCGAGCGGCTGAATGGGCCTCCTCCTGTTCCTATGTAACAGGCTCGACGGGCAGAATAGGCCTCGTCCTGTTCCTAACAACAGGCTCAAGTTGCTGAATGGGCCACCTCCTGTTCCTGTGTAACAGGCTTGAGGGGCTGAATGGGCCTCCTCCTGTTCCTCTGTCACGTGTTCAAGGGGCTGAATGGGTCGGTTGCTGTTCCGATGTAACGGGCTCATGGGGCTGAATGGGCCGGTTCCTGTTCCTGTGTAACATGCTCGAGGGGCTGAATGGGCCTCCTCCTGTTCCGATGTAACGGGCTCATGGGGCTGAATGGGCCTTGTCCTGTTCCTGTGTAACAGGCTCGAGGTGTTGAATGGACCTCCTCCTGTTCCTGTGTAACAGGCTCGAGTATCTGAATGGTACTCCTTCTGTTCCTGTGTAACAGGCTCGAGGGGCTGAATGGGCCTCCTCCTGTTCCTGTGTAACAGGCTTGAGGGGCTGAATGGACCTCCTCCTTTTCCTGCGAAACAGGCTCGAGGGGCAGAATGGGCCTCCTCCTGTTCCTGTGTAACATACTCGAGGGGCTGAATGGGCCTCATTCTGTTCCTACGTAACAGGCTCGAGTGGCTGAATGGGCCTCCTCCTGTGACTGTGTAACAGGCTCGAGGGGCTGAATGGGCTCTTCCTGTACCTGTGTAACTGGCTCGAGGGGCTGAATGGGCTCTTCCTGTACCTGTGTAACTGGCTCGAGGGGCTGAATGGGCCTCCGCCTGTTCCTGTGTAACAGACTCGAGGGGCTGAATGGGCCTCCTCCTGTTCCTATGTCACTGGCTCGTGGGGCTGAATGGGCCTCCTCCTGTTCCTGTGTAACAGGCTCGAGGGACTGAATGGGCCTCCTCCTGTTCCTGTGTAACTGGCTCGAGGGGCTGAATGGGCCTCCGCCTGTTCCTGTGTAACAGACTCGAGGGGCTGAATGGGCCTCCTCCTGTTCCTATGTCACTGGCTCGTGGGGCTGAATGGGCCTCCTCCTGTTCTTGTGTAACAGGCTCGAGGGGCTGAATGGCACATCCTGTGTAACTGGCTTGAGATGCGGAATGGGCCTCCTCCTGTTCCTGTGTTGCAGGCTCGAGCGGCTGAATGGGCCTCCTCCTGTTCCCGTTTAACAAACTCGAGGGGCTGAATGGGCCACCTCCTGTTCCCGTGTAACAGGCTCGAGGGGCTGAATGGCCTCCTCCTGTTCCTGTGTTACTTATTCGAGGGGCTGAATGGGCCTCCTCCTGTTCCTGTGTAACAGGCTCGAGGGGCTGAATGGGCCTCTTCCTGTTCTGATGCAACAGGCTCGAGGCGCTGAATGGGCCTACTCCTGTTCCTGTGTCACAGGCTCAAGGGGCTGAATGGTATCCTCCTGTTCCTGTGTAACAGGCTTGTGGGGCTGAATGGGTCTCCTCCTGTTCCTGTGTAACAAGCTCGAGGGGCTGAATTGGCCTCCTCCTGTTCCTGTGTAACAGGCTCGAGAGGCTGAATGGGCCTCCTCCTGTTCCTGTGCAACAGACTCGAGGGGCTGAATGGGCCTCCTCCTGTTCCTGTGTAACAGACTCGAGGGGCTGAATGGGCCTCCTGCAGTTCCTGTGTAACAAGCTCGAGGGGCTGAATGGGCCTCTTCCTGTTCCTATGTAACAGGCTCGAGTGGCTGAATGGGCCTCCTGCAGTTCCTGTGTAACAAGCTCGAGTGGCCGAATGGGCCTCCTGCAGTTCCTGTGTAACAAGCTCGAGGGGTTGAATAGGCCTCCTCCTGTTCCTGTGTAACAGGCTCGAGGGGCTGAATGGGCCTCCTGCAGTTCCTGTGTAACAGGCTCGAAGGGCTGAATGGGCCACCTCCTGTCCCTATGTAACAGGCTCGAGGGGCTGAATAGGCCTCGCCCTGTTCCTGTGTAACAGGCTCGAGGCGCTGAATGGGCCTACTCCTGTTCCTGTGTAACATGCTAGAGAGGCTGAATGGGCTTCCTCCTGTTCCCGTGCAACAGGCTCGAGGGGCTGAATGGGCCTCCCCCTGTTCTTGTGTATCAAGCTCGAGGGGCTAATTGGCCTCCTTCTGTTCCTGTGTAACAGGCTCGAGGGGCTGAATAGGCCTCCTCCTGTTCCTGTGTAACAGGCTCGAGGAGCTGAATGGCCTCCTCCTGTTGCTGTGTAACATGCTCGAGGGGCTGAATGAGCTCCTCCTGTTCCTGTGCAACAGGCTCGAAGGGCTGAATGGGCCTCCTCCTGTTCATGTGTAACAGGCTTGAGGGGCTGAATGGGCCTCCTCCTGTTCCTGTGCAACAGTCTCGAAGCGCTGAATGGCCTCCTCCTGTTCCTGTGTAACAGGCTCGAAGGGCCGGAATGGGCCTCCTCCACTTCCTGTGTAACAGACTCCAGGGGCTGAATGGCCTCCTCCTGTTCCTTTGTAACAGGCTCGAAGGGCTGAATGGGCCATCTCCTGTCCCTATGTAACAGGCTCGAGGGGCTGAATAGGCCTCGCCCTGTTCCTGTGTAACAGGCTCGAGGCGCTGAATGGGCCTACTCCTGTTCCTGTGTAACATGCTCGAGAGGCTGAATGGGCTTCCTCCTGTTCCCGTGTAACAGGCTCGAGGGGCTGAATGTGCCTCCCCCTGTTCTTGTGTATCAAGCTCGAGGGGCTAATTGGCCTCCTTCTGTTCCTGTGTAACAGGCTCGAGGGGCTGAATGGCTGCCTCCTGTTCCTGTATAACAGGCTCGAGGGTCTGAATGGGCCTCCTCCTGTTCCTGTGTAACAGGCTCGAGGAGCTGAATGGCCTCCTCCTGTTGCTGTGTAACATGCTCGAGGGGCTGAATGAGCTCCTCCTGTTCCTGTGTAACATGCTCGAGGGGCTGAATGAGCTCCTCCTGTTCCTGTGTAACACGTTCGAGGGCTACATGGCCTCCTCCTGTTCCTGTGTAATAGGCTCGAGGGGCTGAATGGCCTCCTCCTGCTCCTGTGTAACAGGCTCGAGGGGCTGAATGGCCTCCTCCTGCTCCTGTGTAACAGGCTCGAGGGGCTGAATGGCCTCCTCCTGTTCCTGTGTGACTGGCTCGAGGGGCTGAATGGCCTCCTCCTGCTCCTGTGTAACAGGCTCGAGGGGCTGAATGGGCACCCTCCTGTTCCTATGAAATAGGCTCGAGGGGCTGAATAGGCCTCATCCTGGTCCTGTGTTGTAGGCTCGAGGGGCTGCATGGTCCTCCTTCTCTTCCTGTGTCGCAGCATCGAGGTGCGGAATGGGCCTCCTCCTGTTCCTGCGTAATAGGCTCGAGGGGCTGAATGGCCTCCTCATCTTCCTCTGTAATAGGCTCAAGTTGCTGAATGGGCCTCCTCCTGTTCCTATGTAACAGGCTCGAGCGGCTGAATGGGCCTCCTGCTCAATCTGTGTAACAGGCTCGAGGGGCTGAATGGGCCTCCTCCTGTTCCGGTGTAACATGCTCAAGCGGCTGAATGGGCCTCCTCCTGTTCCTGTGTAACATGCTCGAGGAGCTGAATGGCCTCCTCATGTTCCTCTGTACCTGGCTCGAAGGGCTGAATGGGCCTCCTCCTGTTCCTGTGTAGCAGGCTCGAGGTGCGGAATGGGCCTTCTCCTGTTGCTGTGCAACAGGCTCGAGGGGCTGAACAGGTCTCGTCCTTTTCCTGTGCAACAGGCTCAAGATGCTGAATGGGCCTCCTCCTGTTCCTTTGTAACAGGCTTGAGGGGTTGAATGGGCCGCCTCCTGTTCCTATGTAACAGGCTCGAGGTGCTGAATGGGCCCCTCCAGTTCCTGTGTAACAAGCTCGTGGGGCTGAATAGGCCTCGCCCTGTTCCTGTGTAACAGGCTCGAGGCGCTGAATGGGCCTACTCCTGTTCCTGTGTAACATGCTCGAGAGGCTGAATGGGCTTCCTCCTGTTCCTGTGCAGCAGGCTCGAGGTGTGGAATGGGCCTCCTCCTGTTCCTCTCTAGCAGGCTCGAGGGGCTGAATAGGCCTCATCCTGTTCCTGTGTAACAGGCTCAAGGGGCTGAATGGGCCTTCTCCTGTTCCTGTGCAGCAGGCTCGAGGGGCTGAATGGCTGCCTCCTGTTCCCGTGTAACAGGCTCGAGGGGCTGAATGGGCCTCCTCCTGTTCTTGTGTATCAAGCTCGAGGGGCTAATTGGCCTCCTTCTGTTCCTGTGTAACAGGCTCAAGGGGCTGAATGGCTGCCTCCTGTTCCTGTGTAACAGGCTCGAGGGTCTGAATGGGCCTCCTCCTGTTCCTGTGTAACAGGCACGAGGGGCTGAATGGCCTCCTCCTGTTCCTGTGTAACATGCTCAAGGGGCTGAATGGTATCCTCCTGTTCCTGTGTAACAGGCTCGAGGGGCTGAATGGGCCTCCTCCTGTTCCTGTGTAACAGGTTCGTGGGGTTGAATGGGATTCCTCCTGTTCCTGTGTAACAGGATCGAGGGGCTGAATGGGCCTCCTCCTGTTCCTGTGTAACAGGCTCGAGGGGCTGAATGGGCCTCCTCCTGTTCCTGTGTAACAAGCTCGAGGGGTTGAATGGGCCTCCTCCTGTTCCTGTGTAACAGGCTCGTGGGGTTGAATGGGCCTCCTCCTGTTCCAGTGTAACATTACGTGGGGCTGAATGGGCCTCCTCCTGTTCCTGTGTAACAGGCTTGTGGGGCTGAATGGGTCTCCTCCTGTTCCTGTGCAACAAGCTCGAGGGGCTGAATTGGCCTCCTCCTGTTCTTGTGTGACAGGCTCGAGAGACTGAATGGGCCTCCTCCTGTTCCTGTGTAACAGGCTCGTGGGGTTGAATGGGCCTCCTCCTATTCCTGTGTAACAGGCTCAAGGGGCTGAATGGTATCCTCCTGTTCCTGTGTAACAGGATCGAGGGGCTGAATGGGCCTCCTCCTGTTCCTGTGTAACAGGCTCGTGGGGTTGAATGGGCCTCCTCCTATTCCTGTGTAACAGGCTCAAGGGGCTGAATGGTATCCTCCTGTTCCTGTGTAACAGGATCGAGGGGCTGAATGGGCCTCCTCCTGTTCCTGTGTAACAGGATCGAGGGGCTGAATGGGCCTCCTCCTGTTCCTGTGCAACAGACTCGAGGGGCTGAATGGGCCTCCTCCTGTTCCTGTGTAACAGACTCGAGGGGCTGAATGGGCCTCCTGCAGTTCCTGTGTAACAAGCTCGAGGGGCTGAATGGGCCTCTTCCTGTTCCTATGTAACAGGCTCGAGTGGCCAAATGGGCCTCCTGCAGTTCCTGTGTAACAAGCTCGAGGGGTTGAATGGGCCTCCTCCTGTTCCTGTGTAACAGGCTCGAGGGGCTGAATGGCTGCCTCCTATTCCTGTGTAACAGGCTCGAGGGGCTGAATGGGCCTCCTGCAGTTCCTGTGTAACAGGCTCAAGGGACTGAATGGCCTCTTCCTGTTCCTGTGTAACAGGCTCGAGGGGCTGATTGAGCTCCTCCTGTTCCTGTGTAACAGGCTCGAAGGGCTGAATAGGCCTCCTCCTGTTCCTGTGTAACAGGCTCGAGGGGCTGAATGGGCCTCCTCCTGTTCATGTGTAACAGGCTCGAGGGGCTGAATGGGCCTCCTCCTGTTCCTGTGCAACAGGCTCGAAGCGCTGAATGGCCTCCTCCTGTTCCTGTGTAACAGGCTCGAAGGGCCGGAATGGGCCTCCTCCACTTCCTGTGTAACAGACTCCAGGGGCTGAATAGCCTCCTCTTGTTCCTATGAATCAGGCTCGAGGGGCTGAATGGCCTCCTCCTATTCCTGTGTAACAGGCTCGAGGGGCTGAATGGCCTCCTCCTGTTCATGTGTAACAGGCTCGAGGGGCTGAATAGGCCTCCTCCTGTTCCTGTGTAACAGGCTCGAAGGGCTGAATGGCCTTCCTCCTGCTCCTGTGCACCAGGCTCGAGGGGCTGAATAGGCCTCCTCCTGTTCCTGTGTAACAGGCTCGAGGGGCTGAATGGCCTCCTCCTGTTCCTGTGTAACAGGCTCGAGGGGCTGAATAGGCCTCCTCCTGTTCCTATGAAATAGGCTCGAGGGGCTGAATAGGCCTCATCCTGTTCCTATGAAATAGGCTCGAGGGGCTGAATAGGCCTCATCCTGTTCCTGTGTAACAGGCTCGAGGGGCTGAATGGCTGCCTCCTGTTCCTGTGTAACAGGCTCGAGGGTCTGAATAGGCCTCCTCCTGTTCCTGTGTAACAGGCTCGAGGAGCTGAATGGCCTCCTCCTGTTGCTGTGTAACAGGCTCGAGGGGCTGAATGAGCTCCTCCTGTTCCTGTGTAACAGGCTCGAAGGGCTGAATAGGCCTCCTCCTGTTCCTGTGCAACAGGCTCGAGGGGCTGAATGGGCCTCCTCCTGTTCATGTGTAACAGGCTTGAGGGGCTGAATGGGCCTCCTCCTGTTCCTGTGCAACAGTCTCGAAGCGCTGAATGGCCTCCTCCTGTTCCTGTGTAACAGGCTCGAAGGGCCGGAATGGGCCTCCTCCACTTCCTGTGTAACAGACTCCAGGGGCTGAATGGCCTCCTCCTGTTCCTTTGTAACAGGCTCGAAGGGCTGAATGGGCCATCTCCTGTCCCTATGTAACAGGCTCGAGGGGCTGAATAGGCCTCGCCCAGTTCCTGTGTAACAGGCTCGAGGCGCTGAATGGGCCTACTCCTGTTCCTGTGTAACATGCTCGAGAGGCTGAATGGGCTTCCTCCTGTTCCCGTGTAACAGGCTCGAGGGGCTGAATGGGCCTCCCCCTGTTCTTGTGTATCAAGCTCGAGGGGCTAATTGGCCTCCTTCTGTTCCTGTGTAACAGGCTCGAGGGGCTGAATGGCTGCCTCCTGTTCCTGTATAACAGGCTCGAGGGTCTGAATGGGCCTCCTCCTGTTCCTGTGTAACAGGCTCGAGGAGCTGAATGGCCTCCTCCTGTTGCTGTGTAACATGCTCGAGGGGCTGAATGAGCTCCTCCTGTTCCTGTGTAACATGCTCGAGGGGCTGAATGAGCTCCTCCTGTTCCTGTGTAACACGTTCGAGGGCTACATGGCCTCCTCCTGTTCCTGTGTAATAGGCGCGAGGGGCTGAATGGCCTCCTCCTGTTCCTGTGTGACTGGCTCGAGGGGCTGAATGGCCTCCTCCTGCTCCTGTGTAACAGGCTCGAGGGGCTGAATGGGCACCCTCCTGTTCCTATGAAATAGGCTCGAGGGGCTGAATTGGCCTCATCCTGGTCCTGTGTTGTAGGCTCGAGGGGCTGCATGGTCCTCCTTCTCTTCCTGTGTCGCAGCATCGAGGTGCGGAATGGGCCTCCTCCTGTTCCTGCGTAATAGGCTCGAGGGGCTGAATGGCCTCCTCATCTTCCTCTGTAATAGGCTCAAGTTGCTGAATGGGCCTCCTCCTGTTCCTATGTAACAGGCTCGAGCGGCTGAATGGGCCTCCTGCTCTTTCTGTGTAACAGGCTCGAGGGGCTGAATGGGCCTCCTCCTGTTCCGGTGTAACATGCTCAAGCGGCTGAATGGGCCTCCTCCTGTTCCTGTGTAACATGCTCGAGGAGCTGAATGGCCTCCTCATGTTCCTCTGTACCTGGCTCGAAGGGCTGAATGGGCCTCCTCCTGTTCCTGTGTAGCAGGCTCGAGGTGCGGAATGGGCCTTCTCCTGTTGCTGTGCAACAGGCTCGAGGGGCTGAACAGGTCTCGTCCTTTTCCTGTGTAACAGGCTCAAGATGCTGAATGGGCCTCCTCCTGTTCCTTTGTAACAGGCTTGAGGGGTTGAATGGGCCGCCTCCTGTTCCTATGTAACAGGCTCGAGGTGCTGAATGGGCCCCTCCAGTTCCTGTGTAACAAGCTCTTGGGGCTGAATAGGCCTCACCCTGTTCCTGTGTAACAGGCTCGAGGCGCTGAATGGGCCTACTCCTGTTCCTGTGTAACATGCTCGAGAGGCTGAATGGGCTTCCTCCTGTTCCTGTGCAGCAGGCTCGAGGTGTGGAATGGGCCTCCTCCTGTTCCTCTCTAGCAGGCTCGAGGGGCTGAATAGGCCTCATCCTGTTCCTGTGTAACAGGCTCAAGGGGCTGAATGGGCCTTCTCCTGTTCCTGTGCAGCAGGCTCGAGGGGCTGAATGGCTGCCTCCTGTTCCCGTGTAACAGGCTCGAGGGGCTGAATGGGCCTCCTCCTGTTCTTGTGTATCAAGCTCGAGGGGCTAATTGGCCTCCTTCTGTTCCTGTGTAACAGGCTCAAGGGGCTGAATGGCTGCCTCCTGTTCCTGTGTAACAGGCTCGAGGGTCTGAATGGGCCTCCTCCTGTTCCTGTGTAACAGGCACGAGGGGCTGAATGGCCTCCTCCTGTTCCTGTGTAACATGCTCAAGGGACTGAATGGTATCCTCCTGTTCCTGTGTAACAGGCTCGAGGGGCTGAATGGGCCTCCTCCTGTTCCTGTGTAACAGGTTCGTGGGGTTGAATGGGATTCCTCCTGTTCCTGTGTAACAGGATCGACGGGCTGAATGGGCCTCTTCCTGTTCCTATGTAACAGGCTCGAGTGGCTGACTGGGCCTCCTGCAGTTCCTGTGTAACAAGCTCGAGGGGTTGAATGGGCCTCCTTCTGTTCCTGTGTAACAAGCTCGAGGGGCTGAATGGGCCTCTTCCTGTTCCTATGTAACAGGCTCGAGTGGCCGAATGGGCCTCCTGCAGTTCCTGTGTAACAAGCTCGAGGGGTTGAATAGGCCTCCTCCTGTTCCTGTGTAACAGGCTCGAGGGGCTGAATGGGCCTCCTGCAGTTCCTGTGTAACAGGCTCGAAGGGCTGAATGGGCCACCTCCTGTCCCTATGTAACAGGCTCGAGGGGCTGAATAGGCCTCGCCCTGTTCCTGTGTAACAGGCTCGAGGCGCTGAATGGGCCTACTCCTGTTCCTGTGTAACATGCTAGAGAGGCTGAATGGGCTTCCTCCTGTTCCCGTGCAACAGGCTCGAGGGGCTGAATGGGCCTCCCCCTGTTCTTGTGTATCAAGCTCGAGGGGCTAATTGGCCTCCTTCTGTTCCTGTGTAACAGGCTCGAGGGGCTGAATGGCTGCCTCCTGTTCCTGTGTAACAGGCTCGAGGGTCTGAATAGGCCTCCTCCTGTTCCTGTGTAACAGGCTCGAGGAGCTGAATGGCCTCCTCCTGTTGCTGTGTAACATGCTCGAGGGGCTGAATGAGCTCCTCCTGTTCCTGTGTAACAGGCTCGAAGGGCTGAATAGGCCTCCTCCTGTTCCTGTGCAACAGGCTCGAGGGGCTGAATGGGCCTCCTCCTGTTCATGTGTAACAGGCTTGAGGGGCTGAATGGGCCTCCTCCTGTTCCTGTGCAACAGTCTCGAAGCGCTGAATGGCCTCCTCCTGTTCCTGTGTAACAGGCTCGAAGGGCCGGAATGGGCCTCCTCCACTTCCTGTGTAACAGACTCCAGGGGCTGAATGGCCTCCTCCTGTTCCTTTGTAACAGGCTCGAAGGGCTGAATGGGCCATCTCCTGTCCCTATGTAACAGGCTCGAGGGGCTGAATAGGCCTCGCCCTGTTCCTGTGTAACAGGCTCGAGGCGCTGAATGGGCCTACTCCTGTTCCTGTGTAACATGCTCGAGAGGCTGAATGGGCTTCCTCCTGTTCCCGTGTAACAGGCTCGAGGGGCTGAATGGGCCTCCCCCTGTTCTTGTGTATCAAGCTCGAGGGGCTAATTGGCCTCCTTCTGTTCCTGTGTAACAGGCTCGAGGGGCTGAATGGCTGCCTCCTGTTCCTGTATAACAGGCTCGAGGGTCTGAATGGGCCTCCTCCTGTTCCTGTGTAACAGGCTCGAGGAGCTGAATGGCCTCCTCCTGTTGCTGTGTAACATGCTCGAGGGGCTGAATGAGCTCCTCCTGTTCCTGTGTAACATGCTCGAGGGGCTGAATGAGCTCCTCCTGTTCCTGTGTAACACGTTCGAGGGCTACATGGCCTCCTCCTGTTCCTGTGTAATAGGCTCGAGGGGCTGAATGGCCTCCTCCTGCTCCTGTGTAACAGGCTCGAGGGGCTGAATGGCCTCCTCCTGCTCCTGTGTAACAGGCTCGAGGGGCTGAATGGCCTCCTCCTGTTCCTGTGTGACTGGCTCGAGGGGCTGAATGGCCTCCTCCTGCTCCTGTGTAACAGGCTCGAGGGGCTGAATGGGCACCCTCCTGTTCCTATGAAATAGGCTCGAGGGGCTGAATAGGCCTCATCCTGGTCCTGTGTTGGAGGCTCGAGGGGCTGCATGGTCCTCCTTCTCTTCCTGTGTCGCAGCATCGAGGTGCGGAATGGGCCTCCTCCTGTTCCTGCGTAATAGGCTCGAGGGGCTGAATGGCCTCCTCATCTTCCTCTGTAATAGGCTCAAGTTGCTGAATGGGCCTCCTCCTGTTCCTATGTAACAGGCTCGAGCAGCTGAATGGGCCTCCTGCTCTTTCTGTGTAACAGGCTCGAGGGGCTGAATGGGCCTCCTCCTGTTCCGGTGTAACATGCTCAAGCGGCTGAATGGGCCTCCTCCTGTTCCTGTGTAACATGCTCGAGGAGCTGAATGGCCTCCTCATGTTCCTCTGTACCTGGCTCGAAGGGCTGAATGGGCCTCCTCCTGTTCCTGTGTAGCAGGCTCGAGGTGCGGAATTGGCCTTCTCCTGTTGCTGTGCAACAGGCTCGAGGGGCTGAACAGGTCTCGTCCTTTTCCTGTGCAACAGGCTCAAGATGCTGAATGGGCCTCCTCCTGTTCCTTTGTAACAGGCTTGAGGGGTTGAATGGGCCGCCTCCTGTTCCTATGTAACAGGCTCGAGGTGCTGAATGGGCCCCTCCAGTTCCTGTCTAACAAGCTCGTGGGGCTGAATAGGCCTCGCCCTGTTCCTGTGTAACAGGCTCGAGGCGCTGAATGGGCCTACTCCTGTTCCTGTGTAACATGCTCGAGAGGCTGAATGGGCTTCCTCCTGTTCCTGTGCAGCAGGCTCGAGGTGTGGAATGGGCCTCCTCCTGTTCCTCTCTAGCAGGCTCGAGGGGCTGAATAGGCCTCATCCTGTTCCTGTGTAACAGGCTCAAGGGGCTGAATGGGCCTTCTCCTGTTCCTGTGCAGCAGGCTCAAGGGGCTGAATGGCTGCCTCCTGTTCCCGTGTAACAGGCTCGAGGGGCTGAATGGGCCTCCTCCTGTTCTTGTGTATCAAGCTCGAGGGGCTAATTGGCCTCCTTCTGTTCCTGTGTAACAGGCTCAAGGGGCTGAATGGCTGCCTCCTGTTCCTGTGTAACAGGCTCGAGGGTCTGAATGGGCCTCCTCCTGTTCCTGTGTAACATGCTCGAGGGGCTGAATGGTATCCTCCTGTTCCTGTGTAACAGGCTCGAGGGGCTGAATGGGCCTCCTCCTGTTCCTGTGTAACAGGCTCGAGGGGTTGAATGGGATTCCTCCTGTTCCTGTGTAACAGGATCGAGGGGCTGAATGGGCCTCCTCCTGTTCCTGTGTAACAGGCTCGAGGGGCTGAATGGGCCTCCTCCTGTTCCTGTGTAACAAGCTCGAGGTGTTGAATGGGCCTCCCCCTGTTCCTGTGTAACAGGCTCGTGGGGTTGAATGGGCCTCCTCCTGTTCCAGTGTAACATTACGTGGGGCTGAATGGGCCTCCTCCTGTTCCTGTGTAACAGGCTTGTGGGGCTGAATGGGTCTCCTCCTGTTCCTGTGTAACAAGCTCGAGGGGCTGAATTGGCCTCCTCCTGTTCTTGTGTGACAGGCTCGAGAGACTGAATGGGCCTCCTCCTGTTCCTGTGTAACAGGCTCGTGGGATTGAATGGGCCTCCTCCTATTCCTGTGTAACAGGCTCAAGGGGCTGAATGGTATCCTCCTGTTCCTGTGTAACAGGATCGAGGGGCTGAATGGGCCTCCTCCTGTTCCTGTGTAACAGGCTCGAGGGGCTGAATGGGCCTCCTCCTGTTCCTGTGCAACAGACTCGAGGGGCTGAATGGGCCTCCTCCTGTTCCTGTGTAACAGACTCGAGGGGCTGAATGGGCCTCCTGCAGTTCCTGTGTAACAAGCTCGAGGGGTTGAATGGGCCTCCTCCTGTTCCTGTGTAACAGGCTCGAGGGGCTGAATGGCTGCCTCCTATTCCTGTGTAACAGGCTCGAGGGGCTGAATGGGCCTCCTGCAGTTCCTGTGTAACAGGCTCAAGGGACTGAATGGCCTCTTCCTGTTCCTGTGTAACAGGCTCGAGGGGCTGATTGAGCTCCTCCTGTTCCTGTGTAACAGGCTCGAAGGGCTGAATAGGCCTCCTCCAGTTCCTGTGTAACAGGCTCGAGGGGCTGAATGGGCCTCCTCCTGTTCATGTGTAACAGGCTCGAGGGGCTGAATGGGCCTCCTCCTGTTCCTGTGCAACAGGCTCAAAGCGCTGAATGGCCTCCTCCTGTTCCTGTGTAACAGGCTCGAAGGGCCGGAATGGGCCTCCTCCACTTCCTGTGTAACAGACTCCAGGGGCTGAATAGCCTCCTCTTGTTCCTATGAATCAGGCTCGAGGGGCTGAATGGCCTCCTCCTATTCCTGTGTAACAGGCTCGAGGGGCTGAATGGCCTCCTCCTGTTCATGTGTAACAGGCTCGAGGGGCTGAATAGGCCTCCTCCTGTTCCTGTGTAACAGGCTCGAAGGGCTGAATGGCCTTCCTCCTGCTCCTGTGCACCAGGCTCGAGGGGCTGAATGAGCTCCTCCTGTTCCTGTGTAACAGGCTCGAGGGGCTGAATGGCCTCCTCCTGTTGCTGTGTAACAGGCTCGAGGGGCTGAATGAGCTCCTCCTGTTCCTGTGTAACAGGCTCGAAGGGCTGAATAGGCCTCCTCCTGTTCCTGTGCAACAGGCTCGAGGGGCTGAATGGGCCTCCTCCTGTTCATGTGTAACAGGCTTGAGGAGCTGAATGGGCCTCCTCCTGTTCCTGTGCAACAGTCTCGAAGCGCTGAATGGCCTCCTCCTGTTCCTGTGTAACAGGCTCGAAGGGCCGGAATGGGCCTCCTCCACTTCCTGTGTAACAGACTCCAGGGGCTGAATGGCCTCCTCCTGTTCCTTTGTAACAGGCTCGAAGGGCTGAATGGGCCATCTCCTGTCCCTATGTAACAGGCTCGAGGGGCGGAATAGGCCTCGCCCAGTTCCTGTGTAACAGGCTCGAGGCGCTGAATGGGCCTACTCCTGTTCCTGTGTAACATGCTCGAGAGGCTGAATGGGCTTCCTCCTGTTCCCGTGTAACAGGCTCGAGGGGCTGAATGGGCCTCCCCCTGTTCTTGTGTATCAAGCTCGAGGGGCTAATTGGCCTCCTTCTGTTCCTGTGTAACAGGCTCGAGGGGCTGAATGGCTGCCTCCTGTTCCTGTATAACAGGCTCGAGGGTCTGAATGGGCCTCCTCCTGTTCCTGTGTAACAGGCTCGAGGAGCTGAATGGCCTCCTCCTGTTGCTGTGTAACATGCTCGAGGGGCTGAATGAGCTCCTCCTGTTCCTGTGTAACATGCTCGAGGGGCTGAATGAGCTCCTCCTGTTCCTGTGTAACACGTTCGAGGGCTAAATGGCCTCCTCCTGTTCCTGTGTAATAGGCTCGAGCGGCTGAATGGCCTCCTCCTGCTCCTGTGTAACAGGCTCGAGGGGCTGAATGGCCTCCTCCTGCTCCTGTGTAACAGGCTCGAGGGGCTGAATGGCCTCCTCCTGTTCCTGTGTGACTGGCTCGAGGGGCTGAATGGCCTCCTCCTGCTCCTGTGTAACAGGCTCGAGAGGCTGAATGGGCACCCTCCTGTTCCTATGAAATAGGCTCGAGGGGCTGAATAGGCCTCATCCTGGTCCTGTGTTGTAGGCTCGAGGGGCTGCATGGTCCTCCTTCTCTTCCTGTGTCGCAGCATCGAGGTGCGGAATGGGCCTCCTCCTGTTCCTGCGTAATAGGCTCGAGGGGCTGAATGGCCTCCTCATCTTCCTCTGTAATAGGCTCAAGTTGCTGAATGGGCCTCCTCCTGTTCCTATGTAACAGGCTCGAGCGGCTGAATGGGCCTCCTGCTCTTTCTGTGTAACAGGCTCGAGGGGCTGAATGGGCCTCCTCCTGTTCCGGTGTAACATGCTCAAGCGGCTGAATGGGCCTCCTCCTGTTCCTGTGTAACATGCTCGAGGAGCTGAATGGCCTCCTCATGTTCCTCTGTACCTGGCTCGAAGGGCTGAATGGGCCTCCTCCTGTTCCTGTGTAGCAGGCTCGAGGTGCGGAATGGGCCTTCTCCTGTTGCTGTGCAACAGGCTCGAGGGGCTGAACAGGTCTCGTCCTTTTCCTGTGTAACAGGCTCAAGATGCTGAATGGGCCTCCTCCTGTTCCTTTGTAACAGGCTTGAGGGGTTGAATGGGCCGCCTCCTGTTCCTATGTAACAGGCTCGAGGTGCTGAATGGGCCCCTCCAGTTCCTGTGTAACAAGCTCGTGGGGCTGAATAGGCCTCACCCTGTTCCTGTGTAACACGCTCGAGGCGCTGAATGGGCCTACTCCTGTTCCTGTGTAACATGCTCGAGAGGCTGAATGGGCTTCCTCCTGTTCCTGTGCAGCAGGCTCGAGGTGTGGAATGGGCCTCCTCCTGTTCCTCTCTAGCAGGCTCGAGGGGCTGAATAGGCCTCATCCTGTTCCCGTGTAACAGGCTCGAGGGGCTGAATGGGCCTCCTCCTGTTCTTGTGTATCAAGCTCGAGGGGCTAATTGGCCTCCTTCTGTTCCTGTGTAACAGGCTCAAGGGGCTGAATGGCTGCCTCCTGTTCCTGTGTAACAGGCTCGAGGGTCTGAATGGGCCTCCTCCTGTTCCTGTGTAACAGGCACGAGGGGCTGAATGGCCTCCTCCTGTTCCTGTGTAACATGCTCAAGGGGCTGAATGGTATCCTCCTGTTCCTGTGTAACAGGCTCGAGGGGCTGAATGGGCCTCCTCCTGTTCCTGTGTAACAGGTTCGTGGGGTTGAATGGGATTCCTCCTGTTCCTGTGTAACAGGATCGAGGGGCTGAATGGGCCTCTTCCTGTTCCTATGTAACAGGCTCGAGTGGCTGAATGGGCCTCCTGCAGTTCCTGTGTAACAAGCTCGAGGGGTTGAATGGGCCTCCTTCTGTTCCTGTGTAACAAGCTCGAGGGGCTGAATGGGCCTCTTCCTGTTCCTATGTAACAGGCTCGAGTGGCCGAATGGGCCTCCTGCAGTTCCTGTGTAACAAGCTCGAAGGGTTGAATAGGCCTCCTCCTGTTCCTGTGTAACAGGCTTGAGGGGCTGAATGGGCCTCCTGCAGTTCCTGTGTAACAGGCTCGAAGGGCTGAATGGGCCACCTCCTGTCCCTATGTAACAGGCTCGAGGGGCTGAATAGGCCTCGCCCTGTTCCTGTGTAACAGGCTCGAGGCGCTGAATGGGCCTACTCCTGTTCCTGTGTAACATGCTAGAGAGGCTGAATGGGCTTCCTCCTGTTCCCGTGCAACAGGCTCGAGGGGCTGAATGGGCCTCCCCCTGTTCTTGTGTATCAAGCTCGAGGGGCTAATTGGCCTCCTTCTGTTCCTGTGTAACAGGCTCGAGGGGCTGAATGGCTGCCTCCTGTTCCTGTGTAACAGGCTCGAGGGGCTGAATGGTATCCTCCTGTTCCTGTGTAACAGGCTCGAGGGGCTGAATGGGCCTCCTCCTGTTCCTGTGTAACAGGTTCGTGGGGTTGAATGGGATTCCTCCTGTTCCTGTGTAACAGGATCGAGGGGCTGAATGGGCCTCCTCCTGTTCCTGTGTAACAGGCTCGAGGGGCTGAATGGGCCTCCTCCTGTTCCTGTGTAACAAGCTCGAGGGGTTGAATGGGCCTCCTCCTGTTCCTGTGTAACAGGCTCGTGGGGTTGAATGGGCCTCCTCCTGTTCCAGTGTAACATTACGTGGGGCTGAATGGGCCTCCTCCTGTTCCTGTGTAACAGGCTTGTGGGGCTGAATGGGTCTCCTCCTGTTCCTGTGTAACAAGCTCGAGGGGCTGAATTGGCCTCCTCCTGTTCTTGTGTGACAGGCTCGAGAGACTGAATGGGCCTCCTCCTGTTCCTGTGTAACAGGCTCGTGGGGTTGAATGGGCCTCCTCCTATTCCTGTGTAACAGGCTCAAGGGGCTGAATGGTATCCTCCTGTTCCTGTGTAACAGGATCGAGGGGCTGAATGGGCCTCCTCCTGTTCCTGTGTAACAGGCTCGAGGGGCTGAATGGGCCTCCTCCTGTTCCTGTGCAACAGACTCGAGGGGCTGAATGGGCCTCCTCCTGTTCCTGTGTAACAGACTCGAGGGGCTGAATGGGCCTCCTGCAGTTCCTGTGTAACAAGCTCGAGGGGCTGAATGGGCCTCTTCCTGTTCCTATGTAACAGGCTCGAGTGGCCGAATGGGCCTCCTGCAGTTCCTGTGTAACAAGCTCGAGGGGTTGAATGGGCCTCCTCCTGTTCCTGTGTAACAGGCTCGAGGGGCTGAATGGCTGCCTCCTATTCCTGTGTAACAGGCTCGAGGGGCTGAATGGGCCTCCTGCAGTTCCTGTGTAACAGGCTCAAGGGACTGAATGGCCTCTTCCTGTTCCTGTGTAACAGGCTCGAGGGGCTGATTGAGCTCCTCCTGTTCCTGTGTAACAGGCTCGAAGGGCTGAATAGGCCTCCTCCTGTTCCTGTGTAACAGGCTCGAGGGGCTGAATGGGCCTCCTCCTGTTCATGTGTAACAGGCTCGAGGGGCTGAATGGGCCTCCTCCTGTTCCTGTGCAACAGGCTCGAAGCGCTGAATGGCCTCCTCCTGTTCCTGTGTAACAGGCTCGAAGGGCCGGAATGGGCCTCCTCCACTTCCTGTGTAACAGACTCCAGGGGCTGAATAGCCTCCTCTTGTTCCTATGAATCAGGCTCGAGGGGCTGAATGGCCTCCTCCTATTCCTGTGTAACAGGCTCGAGGGGCTGAATGGCCTCCTCCTGTTCATGTGTAACAGGCTCGAGGGGCTGAATAGGCCTCCTCCTGTTCCTGTGTAACAGGCTCGAAGGGCTGAATGGCCTTCCTCCTGCTACTGTGCACCAGGCTCGAGGGGCTGAATAGGCCTCCTCCTGTTCCTTTGTAACAGGCTCGAGGGGCTGAATGGCCTCCTCCTGTTCCTGTGTAACAGGCTCGAGGGGCTGAATAGGCCTCCTCCTGTTCCTATGAAATAGGCTCGAGGGGCTGAATAGGCCTCATCCTGTTCCTATGAAATAGGCTCGAGGGGCTGAATAGGCCTCATCCTGTTCCTGTGTAACAGGCTCGAGGGGCTGAATGGCTGCCTCCTGTTCCTGTGCAACAGGCTCGAGGGTCTGAATAGGCCTCCTCCTGTTCCTGTGTAACAGGCTCGAGGAGCTGAATGGCCTCCTCCTGTTGCTGTGTAACAGGCTCGAGGGGCTGAATGAGCTCCTCCTGTTCCTGTGTAACAGGCTCGAAGGGCTGAATAGGCCTCCTCCTGTTCCTGTGCAACAGGCTCGAGGGGCTGAATGGGCCTCCTCCTGTTCATGTGTAACAGGCTTGAGGGGCTGAATGGGCCTCCTCCTGTTCCTGTGCAACAGTCTCGAAGCGCTGAATGGCCTCCTCCTGTTCCTGTGTAACAGGCTCGAAGGGCCGGAATGGGCCTCCTCCACTTCCTGTGTAACAGACTCCAGGGGCTGAATGGCCTCCTCCTGTTCCTTTGTAACAGGCTCGAAGGGCTGAATGGGCCATCTCCTGTCCCTCTGTAACAGGCTCGAGGGGCTGAATAGGCCTCGCCCAGTTCCTGTGTAACAGGCTCGAGGCGCTGAATGGGCCTACTCCTGTTCCTGTGTAACATGCTCGAGAGGCTGAATGGGCTTCCTCCTGTTCCCATGTAACAGGCTCGAGGGGCTGAATTGGCCTCCCCCTGTTCTTGTGTATCAAGCTCGAGGGGCTAATTGGCCTCCTTCTGTTCCTGTGTAACAGGCTCGAGGGGCTGAATGGCTGCCTCCTGTTCCTGTATAACAGGCTCGAGGGTCTGAATGGGCCTCCTCCTGTTCCTGTGTAACAGGCTCGAGGAGCTGAATGGCCTCCTCCTGTTGCTGTGTAACATGCTCGAGGGGCTGAATGAGCTCCTCCTGTTCCTGTGTAACATGCTCGAGGGGCTGAATGAGCTCCTCCTGTTCCTGTGTAACACTTTCGAGGGCTACATGGCCTCCTCCTGTTCCTGTGTAATAGGCTCGAGGGGCTGAATGGCCTCCTCCTGCTCCTGTGTAACAGGCTCGAGGGGCTGAATGGCCTCCTCCTGCAACAGTGTAACAGGCTCGAGGGGCTGAATGGCCTCCTCCTGTTCCTGTGTGACTGGCTCGAGGGGCTGAATGGCCTCCTCCTGCTCCTGTGTAACAGGCTCGAGGGGCTGAATGGGCACCCTCCTGTTCCTATGAAATAGGCTCGAGGGGCTGAATAGGCCTCATCCTGGTCCTGTGTTGTAGGCTCGAGGGGCTGCATGGTCCTCCTTCTCTTCCTGTGTCGCAGCATCGAGGTGCGGAATGGGCCTCCTGCTCTTTCTGTGTAACAGGCTCGAGGGGCTGAATGGGCCTCCTCCTGTTCCGGTGTAACATGCTCAAGCGGCTGAATGGGCCTCCTCCTGTTCCTGTGTAACATGCTCGAGGAGCTGAATGGCCTCCTCATGTTCCTCTGTACCTGGCTCGAAGGGCTGAATGGGCCTCCTCCTGTTCCTGTGTAGCAGGCTCGAGGTGCGGAATGGGCCTTCTCCTGTTGCTGTGCAACAGGCTCGAGGGGCTGAACAGGTCTCGTCCTTTTCCTGTGTAACAGGCTCAAGATGCTGAATGGGCCTCCTCCTGTTCCTTTGTAACAGGCTTGAGGGGTTGAATGGGCCGCCTCCTGTTCCTATGTAACAGGCTCGAGGTGCTGAATGGGCCCCTCCAGTTCCTGTGTAACAAGCTCGTGGGGCTGAATAGGCCTCACCCTGTTCCTGTGTAACAGGCTCGAGGCGCTGAATGGGCCTACTCCTGTTCCTGTGTAACATGCTCGAGAGGCTGAATGGGCTTCCTCCTGTTCCTGTGCAGCAGGCTCGAGGTGTGGAATGGGCCTCCTCCTGTTCCTCTCTAGCAGGCTCGAGGGGCTGAATAGGCCTCATCCTGTTCCTGTGTAACAGGCTCAAGGGGCTGAATGGGCCTTCTCCTGTTCCTGTGCAGCAGGCTCGAGGGGCTGAATGGCTGCCTCCTGTTCCCGTGTAACAGGCTCGAGGGGCTGAATGGGCCTCCTCCTGTTCTTGTGTATCAAGCTCGAGGGGCTAATTGGCCTCCTTCTGTTCCTGTGTAACAGGCTCAAGGGGCTGAATGGCTGCCTCCTGTTCCTGTGTAACAGGCTCGAGGGTCTGAATGGGCCTCCTCCTGTTCCTGTGTAACAGGCACGAGGGGCTGAATGGCCTCCTCCTGTTCCTGTGTAACATGCTCAAGGGGCTGAATGGTATCCTCCTGTTCCTGTGTAACAAGCTCGAGGGGTTGAATGGGCCTCCTCCTGTTCCTGGTAACAGGCTCGTGGGGTTGAATGGGCCTCCTCCTGTTCCAGTGTAACATTACGTGGGGCTGAATGGGCCTCCTCCTGTTCCTGTGTAACAGGCTTGTGGGGCTGAATGGGTCTCCTCCTGTTCCTGTGTAACAAGCTCGAGGGGCTGAATTGGCCTCCTCCTGTTCTTGTGTGACAGGCTCGAGAGACTGAATGGGCCTCCTCCTGTTCCTGTGTAACAGGCTCGTGGGGTTGAATGGGCCTCCTCCTATTCCTGTGTAACAGGCTCAAGGGGCTGAATGGTATCCTCCTGTTCCTGTGTAACAGGATCGAGGGGCTGAATGGGCCTCCTCCTGTTCCAGTGTAACAGGCTCGAGGGGCTGAATGGGCCTCCTCCTGTTCCTGTGTAACAGACTCGAGGGGCTGAATGGGCCTCCTGCAGTTCCTGTGTAACAAGCTCGAGGGGCTGAATGGGCCTCTTCCTGTTCCTATGTAACAGGCTCGAGTGGCCGAATGGGCCTCCTGCAGTTCCTGTGTAACAAGCTCGAGGGGTTGAATGGGCCTCCTCCTGTTCCTGTGTAACAGGCTCGAGGGGCTGAATGGCTGCCTCCTATTCCTGTGTAACAGGCTCGAGGGGCTGAATGGGCCTCCTGCAGTTCCTGTGTAACAGGCTCAAGGGACTGAATGGCCTCTTCCTGTTCCTGTGTAACAGGCTCGAGGGGCTGATTGAGCTCCTCCTGTTCCTGTGTAACAGGCTCGAAGGGCTGAATAGGCCTCCTTCTGTTCCTGTGTAACAGGCTCGAGGGGCTGAATGGGCCTCCTCCTGTTCATGTGTAACAGGCTCGAGGGGCTGAATGGGCCTCCTCCTGTTCCTGTGCAACAGGCTCGAAGCGCTCCATGGCCTCCTCCTGTTCCTGTGTAACAGGCTCGAAGGGCCGGAATGGGCCTCCTCCAGTTCCTGTGTAACAGACTCCAGGGGCTGAATAGCCTCCTCTTGTTCCTATGAATCAGGCTCGAGGGGCTGAATGGCCTCCTCCTGTTCCTGTGTAACAGGCTCGAGGGGCTGAATGGCCTCCTCCTGTTCATGTGTAACAGGCTCAAGGGGCTGAATAGGCCTCCTCCTGTTCCTGTGTAACAGGCTCGAAGGGCTGAATGGCCTTCCTCCTGCTCCTGTGCACCAGGCTCGAGGGGCTGAATAGGCCTCCTCCTGTTCCTGTGTAACAGGCTCGAGGGGCTGAATGGCCTCCTCCTGTTCCTGTGTAACAGGCTCGAGGGGCTGAATAGGCCTCCTCCTGTTCCTATGAAATAGGCTCGAGGGGCTGAATAGGCCTCATCCTGTTCCTATGAAATAGGCTCGAGGGGCTGAATAGGCCTCATCCTGTTTCTGTGTAATAGGCTCGAGGGGCTGAATGGGCCTCCTCCTGTTCCGGTGTAACAGGCTCGAGGGGCTGAATGGGCCTCCTCCTGTTCCTGTGTAACAGGCTCGAGGGGCTGAATGGGCCTCCTCCTGTTCCTGTGTAACAGGCTCGAGGGGCTGAATGGGCCTCCTCCTGTTCCTGTGTAATAGGCTCATGGGGCTGAATGGCCTCCTCATGTTCCTCTGTACCAGGCTCGAAGGGCTGAATGGGCCTCCTCCTGTTCCTGAGTAGCAGGCTCGAGGTGCGAAATGGGCCTCCTCCTGTTGCTGTGCAACAGGCTCGAGGGGCTGAAGAGGTCTCGTCCTTTTCCTGTGCAACAGGCTCAAGATGCTGAATGGGCCTCCTCCTGTTCCTGTGTAACAGGCCCGAGAGGCTGAATGGGCCTCCTCCTGTTCCTTTGTAACAGGCTCGAAGGGTTGAATGGGCCACCTCCTGTCCCTATGTAACAGGCTCGAGGGGCTGAATAGGCCTCGGCCTGTTCCTGTGTAACAGGCTCGAGGCGCTGAATGGGCCTCCTCCTGTTCCTTTGTAACAGGCTCGAAGGGCTGAATGGGCCACCTCCTGTTCCTGTATAACAGGCTCAAGGGTCTGAATGGGCCTCCTCCTGTTCCTGTGTAACAGGCTCGAGGAGCTGAATGGCCTCCTCCTGTTGCTGTGTAACATGCTCGAGAGGCTGAATGAACTCCTCCTGTTCCTGTGTAACAGGCACGAGGGGCTGAATGGCCTCCTCCTGTTCCTGTGTGACAGGCTCGAGGGGCTGAATGGGCACCCTCCTGTTCCTATGAAATAGGCTCGAGGGGCTGAATAGGCCTCATCCTGGTCCTGTGTAATAGGCTCGAGGGGCTGCATGGTCCTCCTTCTCTTCCTGCGTCGCAGGATCGAGGTGCGGAATGGGCCTCCTCCTGTTCCTGCGTAATAGGCTCGAGGGGCTGAATGGCCTCCTCATCTTCCTCTGTACCAGGCTCGAGCGGCTGAATGGGCCTCCTGCTCTTTCTGTGCAACAGGCTCGAGGGGCTGAATGGGCGTCCTCCTGTTCCGGTGTAACATGCTCAAGCGGCTAATTGGGCCTCCTCCTGTTCCTGTGTAACATGCTCGAGGAGCTGAATGGCTTCCTCATGTTCCTCTGTACCTGGCTCGAAGGGCTGAATGGGCCTCCTCCTGTTCCTGTGTAGCAGGCTCGAGGTGCGGAATGGGAATTCTCCTGTTGCTGTGCAACAGGCTCGAGGGGCTGAACAGGTCTCGTCCTTTTCCTGAGCAACAGGCTCAAGATGCTGAATGGGCCTCCTCCTGTTCCTTTGTAACAGGCTTGAGGGTCTGAATGGGCTGCCTCCTGTTCCTGTGTAACAAGCTCGTGGGGCTGAATAGGCCTCGCCCTGTTCCTGTGTAACAGGCTCGAGGCGCTGAATGGGCCTAGTCCTGTTCCTGTGTAACATGCTCGAGAGGCTGAATGGGCTTCCTCCTGTTCCTGTGCAGCAGGCTCGAGGTGCGGAATGGGCCTCCTCCTGTTCCTCTCTAGCAGGCTCGAGGGGCTGAATAGGCCTCATCCTGTTCCTGTGTAACAGGCTCGAGGGGCTGAAAGGGCCTACTCCTGTTCCTGTGCAGCAGGCTCGAGGGGCTGAATGGCTGCCTCCTGTTCCCATGTAACAGGCTCGAGGGGCTGAATGGGCCTCCTCCTGTTCTTGTGTATCAAGCTCGAGGGGCTAATTGGCCTCCTTCTGTTCCTGTGTAACAGGCTCGAGGGGCTGAATGGTTGCCTCCTGTTCCTGTGTAACAGGCTCGAGGGTCTGAATGGGCCTCCTCCTGTTCCTGTGTAACAGGCACGAGGGGCTGAATGGCCTCCTCCTGTTCCTGTGTAACATGCTCAAGGGGCTGAATGGTATCCTCCTGTTCCTGTGTAACAGGCTCGAGGGGCTGAATGGGCCTCCTCCTGTTCCTGTGTAACAGGTTCGTGGGGTTGAATGGGATTCCTCCTGTTCCTGTGTAACAGGATCGAGGGGCTGATTGGGCCTCCTCCTGTTCCTGTGTAACAGGCTCGAGGGGCTGAATGGGCCTCCTCCTGTTCCTGTGTAACAAGCTCGAGGGGTTGAATGGGCCTCCTCCTGTTCCTGTGTAACAGGCTCGTGGGGTTGAATGGGCCTCCTCCTGTTCCAGTGTAACAAGCTCGTGGGGCTGAATGGGCCTCCTCCTGTTCCTGTGTAACAGGCTTGTGGGGCTGAATGGGTCTCCTCCTGTTCCTGTGTAACAAGCTCGAGGGGCTGAATTGGCCTCCTCCTGTTCTTGTGTGACAGGCTCGAGAGACTGAATGGGCCTCCTCCTGTTCCTGTGTAACAGGCTCGTGGGGTTGAATGGGCCTCCTCCTATTCCTGTGTAACAGGCTCAAGGGGCTGAATGGTATCCTCCTGTTCCTGTGTAACAGGATCGAGGGGCTGAATGGGCCTCATCCTGTTCCTGTGTAACAGGCTCGAGGGGCTGAATGGGCCTCCTCCTGTTCCTGTGCAACAGACTCGAGGGGCTGAATGGGCCTCCTCCTGTTCCTGTGTAACAGACTCGAGGGGCTGAATGGGCCTCCTGCAGTTCCTGTGTAACAAGCTCGAGGGGCTGAATGGGCCTCTTCCTGTTCCTATGTAACAGGCTCGAGTGGCCGAATGGGCCTCCTGCAGTTCCTGTGTAACAAGCTCGAGGGGTTGAATGGGCCTCCTCCTGTTCCTGCGTAATAGGCTCGAGGGGCTGAATGGCCTCCTCATCTTCCTCTGTACCAGGCTCGAGCGGCTGAATGGGCCTCCTGCTCTTTCTGTGCAACAGGCTCGAGGGGCTGAATGGGCGTCCTCCTGTTCCGGTGTAACATGCTCAAGCGGCTAATTGGGCCTCCTCCTGTTCCTGTGTAACATGCTCGAGGAGCTGAATGGCTTCCTCATGTTCCTCTGTACCTGGCTCGAAGGGCTGAATGGGCCTCCTCCTGTTCCTGTGTAGCAGGCTCGAGGTGCCGAATGGGAATTCTCCTGTTGCTGTGCAACAGGCTCGAGGGGCTGAACAGGTCTCGTCCTTTTCCTGAGCAACAGGCTCAAGATGCTGAATGGGCCTCCTCCTGTTCCTTTGTAACAGGCTTGAGGGTCTGAATGGGCTGCCTCCTGTTCCTGTGTAACAAGCTCGTGGGGCTGAATAGGCCTCGCCCTGTTCCTGTGTAACAGGCTCGAGGCGCTGAATGGGCCTAGTCCTGTTCCTGTGTAACATGCTCGAGAGGCTGAATGGGCTTCCTCCTGTTCCTGTGCAGCAGGCTCGAGGTGCGGAATGGGCCTCCTCCTGTTCCTCTCTAGCAGGCTCGAGGGGCTGAATAGGCCTCATCCTGTTCCTGTGTAACAGGCTCGAGGGGCTGAAAGGGCCTACTCCTGTTCCTGTGCAGCAGGCTCGAGGGGCTGAATGGCTGCCTCCTGTTCCCATGTAACAGGCTCGAGGGGCTGAATGGGCCTCCTCCTGTTCTTGTGTATCAAGCTCGAGGGGCTAATTGGCCTCCTTCTGTTCCTGTGTAACAGGCTCGAGGGGCTGAATGGTTGCCTCCTGTTCCTGTGTAACAGGCTCGAGGGTCTGAATGGGCCTCCTCCTGTTCCTGTGTAACAGGCACGAGGGGCTGAATGGCCTCCTCCTGTTCCTGTGTAACATGCTCAAGGGGCTGAATGATATCCTCCTGTTCCTGTGTAACAGGCTCGAGGGGCTGAATGGGCCTCCTCCTGTTCCTGTGTAACAGGTTCGTGGGGTTGAATGGGCCTCCTCCTGTTCCTGTGTAACAGGATCGAGGGGCTGAATGGGCCTCCTCCTGTTCCTGTGTAACAGGCTCGAGGGGCTGAATGGGCCTCCTCCTGTTCCTGTGTAACAAGCTCGAGGGGTTGAATGGGCCTCCTCCTGTTCCTGTGTAACAGGCTCGTGGGGTTGAATGGGCCTCCTCCTATTCCTGTGTAACAGGCTCAAGGGGCTGAATGGTATCCTCCTGTTCCTGTGTAACAGGATCGAGGGGCTGAATGGGCCTCCTCCTGTTCCTGTGTAACAGGCTCGAGGGGCTGAATGGGCCTCCTCCTGTTCCTGTGCAACAGACTCGAGGGGCTGAATGGGCCTCGTCCTGTTCCTGTGTAACAGACTCGAGGGGCTGAATGGGCCTCCTGCAGTTCCTGTGTAACAAGCTCGAGGGGATGAATGGGCCTCTTCCTGTTCCTATGTAACAGGCTCGAGTGGCCGAATGGGCCTCCTGCAGTTCCTGTGTAACAAGCTCGAGGGGTTGAATGGGCCTCCTCCTGTTCCTGTGTAACAGGCTCGAGGGGCTGAATGGCTGCCTCCTATTCCTGTGTAACAGGCTCGAGGGGCTGAATGGGCCTCCTGCAGTTCCTGTGTAACAGGCTCAAGGGACTGAATGGCCTCTTCCTATTCCTGTGTAACAGGCTCGAGGGCTAAATGGCCTCATCCTGTTCCTGTGTAACAGGCTCGAGGGGCTGATTGAGCTCCTCCTGTTCCTGTGTAACAGGCTCGAAGGGCTGAATAGGCCTCCTCCTGTTCCTGTGTAACAGGCTCGAGGGGCTGAATGGGCCTCCTCCTGTTCATGTGTAACAGGCTCGAGGGGCTGAATGGGCCTCCTCCTGTTCCGGTGCAACAGGCTCGAAGCGCTGAATGGCCTCCTCCTGTTCCTGTGTAACAGGCTCGAAGGGCCGGAATGGGCCTCCTCCACTTCCTGTGTAACAGACTCCAGGGGCTGAATGGCCTCCTCTTGTTCCTATGAATCAGGCTCGAGGGGCTGAATGGCCTCCTCCTGTTCCTGTGTAACAGGCTCGAGGGGCTGAATGGCCTCCTCCTGTTCATGTGTAACAGGCTCGAGGGGCTGAATAGGCCTCCTCCTGTTCCTGTGTAACAGGCTCGAGGGGCTGAATGGCCTCCTCCTGTTCCTGTGTAACAGGCTCGAGGGGCTGAATAGGCCTCCTCCTGTTCCTATGAAATAGGCTCGAGGGGCTGAATAGGCCTCATCCTGTTCCTATGAAATAGGCTCGAGGGGCTGAATAGGCCTCATCCTGTTTCTGTGTAATAGGCTCGAGGGGCTGAATGGGCCTCCTCCTGTTCCGGTGTAACAGGCTCGAGGGGCTGAATGGGCCTCCTCCTGTTCCTGTGTAACAGGCTCAAGAGGCTGAATGGGCCTCCTCCTGTTCCTGTGTAACAGGCTCGAGGGGCTGAATGGGCCTCCTCCTGTTCCTGTGTATAGGCTCATGGGGCTGAATGGCCTCCTCATGTTCCTCTGTACCAGGCTCGAAGGGCTGAATGGGCCTCCTTCTGTTCCTGAGTAGCAGGCTCGAGGTGCGGAATAGGCCTCCTGCTGTTGCTGTGCAACAGGCTCGAGGGGCTGAAGAGGTCTCGTCCTTTTCCTGTGCAACAGGCTCAAGATGCTGAATGGGCCTCCTCCTGTTCCTGTGTAACAGGCTCGAGAGGCTGAATGGGCCTCCTCCTGTTCCTTTGCAACAGGCTCGAAGGGTTGAATGGGCCACCTCCTGTCCCTATGTAACAGGCTCGAGGGGCTGAATAGGCCTCGCCCTGTTCCTGTGTAACAGGCTCGAGGCGCTGAATGGGCCTCCTCCTGTTCCTTTGTAACAGGCTCGAAGGGCTGAATGGGCCACCTCCTGTCCCTATGTAACAGGCTCGAGGGGCTGAATAGGCCTCGCCCTGTTCCTGTGTAACAGGCTCGAGGCGCTGAATGGGCCTCCTCCTATTCCTGTGTAACATGCTCGAGAGGCTGAATGGGCTTCCTCCTGTTCCCGTGTAACAGGCTCGAGGGGCTGAATGGGCCTCCCCCTGTTCTTGTGTATCAAGCTCGAGGGGCTAATTGGCCTCCTTCTGTTCCTGTGTAACAGGATCGAGGGGCTGAATGGCTGCCTGCTGTTCCTGTATAACAGGCTCAAGGGTCTGAATGGGCCTCCTCCTGTTCCTGTGTAACAGGCTCGAGGAGCTGAATGGCCTCCTCCTGTTGCTGTGTAACATGCTCGAGGGGCTGAATGAGCTCCTCCTGTTCCTGTGTAACAGGCACGAGGGGCTGAATGGCCTCCTCCTGTTCCTGTGTGACAGGCTCGAGGGGCTGAATGGGCACCCTCCTGTTCCTATGAAATAGGCTCGAGGGGCTGAATAGGCCTCATCCTGGTCCTGTGTAATAGGCTCGAGGGGCTGCATGGTCCTCCTTCTCTTTCTGTGTCGCAGGATCGAGGTGCGGAATGGGCCTCCTCCTGTTCCTGCGTAATAGGCTCGAGGGGCTGAATGGCCTCCTCATCTTCCTCTGTACCAGGCTCGAGCGGCTGAATGGGCCTCCTGCTCTTTCTGTGCAACAGGCTCGAGGGGCTGAATGGGCGTCCTCCTGTTCCGGTGTAACATGCTCAAGCGGCTAATTGGGCCTCCTCCTGTTCCTGTGTAACATGCTCGAGGAGCTGAATGGCTTCCTCATGTTCCTCTGTACCTGGCTCGAAGGGCTGAATGGGCCTCCTCCTGTTCCTGTGTAGCAGGCTCGAAGTGCCGAATGGGAATTCTCCTGTTGCTGTGCAACAGGCTCGAGGGGCTGAACAGGTCTCGTCCTTTTCCTGAGCAACAGGCTCAAGATGCTGAATGGGCCTCCTCCTGTTCCTTTGTAACAGGCTTGAGGGTCTGAATGGGCTGCCTCCTGTTCCTGTGTAACAAGCTCGTGGGGCTGAATAGGCCTCGCCCTGTTCCTGTGTAACAGGCTCGAGGCGCTGAATGGGCCTACTCCTGTTCCTGTGTAACATGCTCGAGAGGCTGAATGGGCTTCCTCCTCTTCCTGTGCAGCAGGCTCGAGGTGCGGAATGGGCCTCCTCCTGTTCCTCTCTAGCAGGCTCGAGGGGCTGAATAGGCCTCATCCTGTTCCTGTGTAACAGGCTCGAGGGGCTGAAAGGGCCTACTCCTGTTCCTGTGCAGCAGGCTCGAGGGGCTGAATGGCTGCCTCCTGTTCCCATGTAACAGGCTCGAGGGGCTGAATGGGCCTCCTCCTGTTCTTGTGTATCAAGCTCGAGGGGCTAATTGGCCTCCTTCTGTTCCTGTGTAACAGGCTCGAGGGGCTGAATGGTTGCCTCCTGTTCCTGTGTAACAGGCTCGAGGGTCTGAATGGGCCTCCTCCTGTTCCTGTGTAACAGGCATGAGGGGCTGAATGGCCTCCTCCTGCTCCTGTGTAACAGGCTCGAGGGGCTGAATGTGCACCCTCCTGTTCCTATGAAATAGGCTCGAGGGGCTGAATAGGCCTCATCCTGGTCCTGTGTAATAGGCTCGAGGGGCTGCATGGTCCTCCTTCTCTTCCTGTGTCGCAGGATCGAGGTGCGGAATGGGCCTCCTCCTGTTCCTGCGTAATAGGCTCGAGGGGCTGAATGGCCTCCTCATCTTCCTCTGTACCAGGCTCGAGGGGCTGAATGGGCCTCCTCCTGTTCCTGTGTAACAGGCTCAAGTTGCTGAATGGGCCTCCTCCTGTTCCTATGTTACAGGCTCGAGCGGCTGAATGGGCCTCCTGCTCTTTCTGTGTAACAGCTCGAGGGGCTGAATGGGCGTCCTCCTGTTCCGGTGTAACATGCTCAAGCGGCTAATTGGGCCTCCTCCTGTTCCTGTGTAACATGCTCGAGGGGCTGAATGGCCTCCTTATGTTCCTCTGTACCTGGCTCGAAGGGCTGAATGGGCCTCCTCCTGTTCCTGTGTAGCAGGCTCGAGGTGCGGAATGGGAATTCTCCTGTTGCTGTGCAACAGGCTCGAGGGGCTGAACAGGTCTCGTCCTTTTCCTAAGCAACAGGCTCAAGATGCTGAATGGGCCTCCTCCTGTTCCTTTGTAACAGGCTTGAGTGGCTGAATGGGCTGCCTCTTGTTCCTATGTAACAGGCTCGAGGTGCTGAATGGGCCCCTCCAGTTCCTGTGTAACAAGCTCGTGGGGCTGAATACGCCTCGCCCTGTTCCTGTGTAACAGGCTCGAGGCGCTGAATGGGCCTACTCCTGTTCCTGTGTAACATGCTCGAGAGGCTGAATGGGCTTCCTCCTGTTCCTGTGCAGCAGGCTCGAGGTGCGGAATGGGCCTCCTCCTGTTCCTCTCTAGCAGGCTCGAGGGGCTGAATAGGCCTCATCCTTTCCTGTGTAACAGGCTCGAGGGGCTGAATGGGCCTACTCCTGTTCCTGTGCAGCAGGCTCGAGGGGCTGAATGGCTGCCTCCTGTTCCCGTGTAACAGGCTCGAGGGGCTGAATGGGCCTCCTCCTGTTCCCGTGTAACAGGCTCGAGGGGCTGAATGGGCCTCCTCCTGTTCTTGTGTAACAGGCTCGAGGGGCTAATTGGCCTCCTTCTGTTCCTGTGTAATGTGCTCGAGGGACTGAATGGGCCTCCTCCTGTTCCTGTGTAACAGGCTCGAGGGGCTGAATGGGCCTCCTCCTGTTCCTGTGTAATGGGCTCGAGGGGCTGAATGGGCCTACTCCTGTTGCTGTCTAACAGGCACGAGGGGCTGAATGGCCTCCTCCTGTTCCTGTGTAACAAGCTCGAGGGGCTGAATGGGCCTCCTCCTGTTCCTGTGTAACAGGCTCGAGGGGCTGAATGGGCACCCTCCTGTTCCTATGAAATAGGCTCGAGGGGCTGAATAGGCCTCATCCTGGTCCAGTGTAGTAGGCTCGAGGGGCTGCATGGTCCTCCTTCTCTTCCTGTGTCGCAGGATCGAGGTGCGGAATGGGCCTCCTCCTGTTCCTGCGTAATAGGCTCGAGGGGCTGAATGGCCTCCTCATCTTCCTCTGTACCAGGCTCGAGGGGCTGAATGGGCCTCCTCCTGTTCCTGTGTAACAGGTTCAAGTTGCTGAATGGGCCTCCTCCTGTTCCTATGTAACAGGCTCGAGCGGCTGAATGGGCCTCCTGCTCTTTCTGTGTAACAGGCTCGAGGGGCTGAATGGGCCTCCTCCTGTTCCGGTGTAACATGCTCGAGGAGCTGAATGGCCTCCTCTTGTTCCGATGAATCAGGCTCGAGGGGCTGAATGGCCTCCTCCTGTTCCTGCGTAACAGGCTCGAGGGGCTGAATGGCCTCCTCCTGTTCATGTGTAACAGGCTCGAGGGGCTGAATAGGCCTCCTCCTGTTCCTGTGTAACAGGCTCGAGGGGCTGAATGGCCTTCCTCCTGCTCCTGTGCACCAGGCTCGAGGGGCTGAATAGGCCTCCTCCTGTGTAACAGGCTCGAGGGGCTGAATGGCCTCCTCCTGTTCCTGTGTAACAGGCTCGAGGGGCTGAATAGGCCTCCTCCTGTTCCTATGAAATAGGCTCGAGGGCTGAATAGGCCTCATCCTGTTCCTATGAAATAGGCTCGAGGGGCTGAATAGGCCTCATCCTGTTTCTGTGTAATAGGCTCGAGGGGCTGAATGGGCCTCCTCCTGTTCCGGTGTAACAGGCTCGAGGGGCTGAATGGGCCTCCTCCTGTTCCTGTGTAACAGGCTCGAGGGGCTGAATGGGCCTCCTCCTGTTCCTGTGTAACAGGCTCGAGGGGCTGAATGGGCCTCTTCCTGTTCCTGTGTAATAGGCTCATGGGGCTGAATGGCCTCCTCATGTTCCTCTGTACCAGGCTCGAAGGGCTGAATGGGCCTCCTCCTGTTCCTGAGTAGCAGGCTCGAGGTGCGGAATGGGCCTCCTCCTGTTGCTGTGCAACAGGCTTGAGGGGCTGAAGAGGTCTCGTCCTTTTCCTGTGCAACAGGCTCAAGATGCTGAATGGGCCTCCTCCTGTTCCTGTGTAACAGGCTCGAGAGGCTGAATGGGCCTCCTCCTGTTCCTTTGTAACAGGCTCGAAGGGTTGAATGGGCCACCTCCTGTCCCTATGTAACAGGCTCGAGGGGCTGAATAGGCCGCGCCCTGTTCCTGTGTAACAGGCTCGAGGCGCTGAATGGGCCTCCTCCTGTTCCTTTGTAACAGGCTCGAAGGGCTGAATGGGTCACCTCCTGTCCCTATGTAACAGGCTCGAGGGGCTGAATAGGCCTCGCCCTGTTCCTGTGTAACAGGCTTGAGGCGCTGAATGGGCCTCCTCCTGTTCCTTTGTAACAGGCTCGAAGGGCTGAATGGGCCTCCTCGTGTTCCTGTGTAAAAGGCTCGAGGGGCTGAATGGGCCTCCTCCTGTTCCTGTGTAACAGGCTCGAGGGGCTGAATGGGCCTCCTCCTGTTCCTGTGTAACAGGCTCGAGGGGCGGAATGGGCCTCCTCCTGTTCATGTGTAACAAGCTTGAGGGGCTGAATGGGCCTCTTCCTGTTCCTATGTAACAGGCTCGAGTGGCCGAATGGGCCTCCTGCAGTTCCTGTGTAACAAGCTCGAGGGGTTGAATGGGCCTCCTCCTGTTCCTGTGTAACAGGCTCGAGGGGCTGAATGGCTGCCTCCTATTCCTGTGTAACAGGCTCGAGAGACTGAATGGGCCTCCTGCAGTTCCTGTGTAACAGGCTCAAGGGACTGAATGGCCTCTTCCTGTTCCTGTGTAACAGGCTCGAGGGCTAAATGGCCTCATCCTGTTCCTGTGTAACAGGCTCGAGGGGCTGATTGAGCTCCTCCTGTTCCTGTGTAACAGGCTCGAAGGGCTGAATAGGCCTCCTCCTGTTCCTGTGTAACAGGCTCGAGGGGCTGAATGGGCCTCCTCCTGTTCATGTGTAACAGGCTCGAGGGGCTGAATGGGCCTCCTCCTGTTCCTGTGCAACAGGCTCGAAGCGCTGAATGGCCTCCTCCTGTTCCTGTGTAACAGGCTCGAAGGGCCGGAATGGGCCTCCTCCACTTCCTGTGTAACAGACTCCAGGAGCTGAATGGCCTCCTCTTGTTCCTATGAATCAGGCTCGAGGGGCTGAATGGCCTCCTCCTGTTCCTGTGTAACAGGCTCGAGGGGCTGAATGGCCTCCTCCTGTTCATGTGTAACAGGCTCGAGGGGCTGAATAGGCCTCCTCCTGTTCCTGTGTAACAGGCTCGAGGGGCTGAATGGCCTTCCTCCTGCTCCTGTGCACCAGGCTCGAGGGGCTGAATAGGCCTCCTCCTGTGTAACAGGCTCGAGGGGCTGAATGGCCTCCTCCTGTTCCTGTGTAACAGGCTCGAGGGGCTGAATAGGCCTCCTCCTGTTCCTATGAAATAGGCTCGAGGGGCTGAATAGGCCTCATCCTGTTCCTATGAAATAGGCTCGAGGGGCTGAATAGGCCTCATCCTGTTTCTGTGTAATAGGCTCGAGGGGCTGAATGGGCCTCCTCCTGTTCCGGTGTAACAGGCTCGAGGGGCTGAATGGGCCTCCTCCTGTTCCTGTGTAACAGGCTCGAGGGGCTGAATGGGCCTCCTCCTGTTCCTGTGTAACAGGCTTGAGGGGCTGAATGGGCCTCCTCCTGTTCCTGTGTAATAGGCTCATGGGGCTGAATGGCCTCCTCATTTTCCTCTGAACCAGGCTCGAAGGGCTGAATGGGCCTCCTCCTGTTCCTGAGTAGCAGGCTCGAGGTGCGGAATGGGCCTCCTCCTGTTGCTGTGCAACAGGCTCGAGGGGCTGAAGAGGTCTCGTCCTTTTCCTGTGCAACAGGCTCAAGATGCTGAATGGGCCTCCTCCTGTTCCTGTGTAACAGGCTCGAAGGGTTGAATGGGCCACCTCCTGTCCCTATGTAACAGGCTCGAGGGGCTGAATAGGCCTCGCCCTGTTCCTGTGTAACAGGCTCGAGGCGCTGAATGGGCCTCCTCCTGTTCCTTTGTAACAGACTCGAAGGGCTGAATGGGCCACCTCCTGTCCCTATGTAACAGGCTCGAGGGGCTGAATAGGCCTCGCCCTGTTCCTGTGTAACAGGCTCGAGGGGCTGAATGGGCCTCCTCCTGTTCCTTTGTAACAGGCTCGAAGGGCTGAATGGGCCTCCTCGTGTTCCTGTGTAACAGGCTCGAGGGGCTGAATGGGCCTCCTCCTGTTCCTGTGTAACAGGCTCGAGGGGCTGAATGGGCCTCCTCCTGTTCCTGTGTAACAGGCTCGAGGGGCTGAATGGGCCTCCTCCTGTTCCTGTGTAATCGGCTCATGGGGCTGAATGGCCTCCTCATGTTCCTCTGTACCAGGCTCGAAGGGCTGAATGGGCCTCCTCCTGTTCCTGAGTAGCAGGCTCGAGGTGCGGAATGGACCTCCTCCTGTTGCTGTGCAACAGGCTCGAGGGGCTGAAGAGGTCTCGTCCTTTTCCTGTGCAACAGGCTCAAGATGCTGAATGGGCCTCCTCCTGTTCCTGTGTAACAGGCTCGAGAGGCTGAATGGGCCTCCTCCTGTTCCTTTGTAACAGGCTCGAAGGGCTGAATGGGCCACCTCCTGTCCCTATGTAACAGGCTCGAGGGGCTGAATAGGCCTCGCCCTGTTCCTGTGTAACAGGCTCGAGGCGCTGAATGGGCCTCCTCCTGTTCCTTTGTAACAGGCTCGAAGGGCTGAATGGGCCACCTCCTGTCCCTATGTAACAGGCTCGAGGGGCTGAATAGGCCTCGCCCTGTTCCTGTGTAACAGGCTCGAGGCGCTGAATGGGCCTGCTCCTGTTCCTGTGTAACATGCTCGAGAGGCTGAATGGGCTTCCTCCTGTTCCTGTGTAACAGGCTCGAGGGGCTGAATGGGCCTCCCCCTGTTCTTGTGTATCAAGCTCGAGGGGCTAATTGGCCTCCTTCTGTTCCTGTGTAACAGGCTCGAGGGGCTGAATGGCTGCCTCCTGTTCCTGTATAACAGGCTCAAGGGTCTGAATGGGCCTCCTCCAGTTCCTGTGTAACAGGCTCGAGGAGCTGAATGGCCTCCTCCTGTTGCTGTGTAACATGCTCGAGGGGCTGAATGAGCTCCTCCTGTTCCTGTGTAATAATCTCGAGTGGCTGAATGAGCTCCTCCTGTTCCTGTATAACAGGTTCGAGGGCTACATGGCCTCCTCCTGTTCCTGTGTAAGAGGCTCGAGGGGCTGCATGGCCTCCTCCTGCTACTGTGTAACAGGCTCGAGGGGCTGAATGGCCTCCTCCTGCTCCTGTGTAACAGGCTCGAGGCGCTGAATGGCCTCCTCCTGCTCCTGTGTAACAGGCTCGAGGGGCTGAACGGGCACCCTCCTGTTCCTATGAAATAGGCTCGAGGGGCTGAATAGGCCTCATCCTGGTCCTGTGTAATAGGCTCGAGGGGCTGCATTGTCCTCCTTCTCTTCCTGTGTCGCAGGATCGAGGTGCGGAATGGGCCTCCTCCTGTTCCTGCGTAATAGGCTCGAGGGGCTGAATGGCCTCCTCATCTTTCTCTGTACCAGGCTCGAATGGCTGAATGGGCCTCCTCCTGTTCCTGTGTAACAGGCTCAAGTTGCTGAATGGGCCTCCTCCTGTTCCTATGTAACAGGCTCGAGCGGCTGAATGGGCCTCCTGCTCTTTCTGTGTAACAGGCTCGAGGGGCTTAATGGGCCTCCTCCTGTTCCGGTGTAACATGCTCAAGCGGCTGAATGGGCCTCCTCCTGTTCCTGTGTAACATGCTCGAGGGGCTGAATGGCCTCCTCATGTTCCTCTGTACCTGGCTCGAAGGGCTGAATGGGCCTCCTCCTGTTCCTGTGTAGCAAGCTCGAGGTGCGGAATGGGCCTTCTCCTGTTGCTGTGCAACAGGCTCGAGGGGCTGAACAGGTCTCGTCCTTTTCCTGTGCAACAGGCTCAAGATGCTGAATGGGCCTCCTCCTGTTCCTTTGTAAAAGGCTTGAGGGGCTGAATGGCTTCCTCCTGTTCCCGTGTAACAGGCTCGAGGGGCTGAATGGGCCTCCCCCTGTTCTTGTGTATCAAGCTCGAGGGGCTAATTGGCCTCCTTCTGTTCCTGTGTAACAGGATCGAGGGGCTGAATGGCTGCCTGCTGTTCCTGTATAACAGGCTCAAGGGTCTGAATGGGCCTCCTCCAGTTCCTGTGTAACAGGCTCGAGGAGCTGAATGGCCTCCTCCTGTTGCTGTGTAACATGCTCCAGGGGCTGAATGAGCTCCTCCTGTTCCTGTGTAACAGGCACGAGGGGCTGAATGGCCTCCTCCTGTTCCTGTGTAACAGGCTCGAGGGGCTGAATGGGCCTCCTCCTGTTCCGGTGTAACATGCTCGAGGAGCTGAATGGCCTCCTCTTGTTCCGATGAATCAGGCTCGAGGGGCTGAATGGCCTCCTCCTGTTCCTGTGTAACAGGCTCGAGGGGCTGAATGGCCTCCTCCTGTTCATGTGTAACAGGCTCGAGGGGCTGAATAGGCCTCCTCCTGTTCCTGTGTAACAGGCTCGAGGGGCTGAATGGCCTTCCTCCTGCTCCTGTGCACCAGGCTCGAGGGGCTGAATAGGCCTCCTCCTGTGTAACAGGCTCGAGGGGCTGAATGGCCTCCTCCTGTTCCTGTGTAACAGGCTCGAGGGGCTGAATAGGCCTCCTCCTGTTCCTATGAAATAGGCTCGAGGGCTGAATAGGCCTCATCCTGTTCCTATGAAATAGGCTCGAGGGGCTGAATAGGCCTCATCCTGTTTCTGTGTAATAGGCTCGAGGGGCTGAATGGGCCTCCTCCTGTTCCTTTGTAACAGGCTCGAAGGGCTGAATGGGCCTCCTCGTGTTCCTGTGTAACAGGCTCGAGGGGCTGAATGGGCCTCCTCCTGTTCCTGTGTAACAGGCTCGAGGGGCTGAATGGGCCTCCTCCTGTTCCTGTGTAACAGGCTCGAGGGGCTGAATGGGCCTCCTCCTGTTCCTGTGTAATCGGCTCATGGGGCTGAATGGCCTCCTCATGTTCCTCTGTACCAGGCTCGAAGGGCTGAATGGGCCTCCTCCTGTTCCTGAGTAGCAGGCTCGAGGTGCGGAATGGACCTCCTCCTGTTGCTGTGCAACAGGCTCGAGGGGCTGAAGAGGTCTCGTCCTTTTCCTGTGCAACAGGCTCAAGATGCTGAATGGGCCTCCTCCTGTTCCTGTGTAACAGGCTCGAGAGGCTGAATGGGCCTCCTCCTGTTCCTTTGTAACAGGCTCGAAGGGCTGAATGGGCCACCTCCTGTCCCTATGTAACAGGCTCGAGGGGCTGAATAGGCCTCGCCCTGTTCCTGTGTAACAGGCTCGAGGCGCTGAATGGGCCTCCTCCTGTTCCTTTGTAACAGGCTCGAAGGGCTGAATGGGCCACCTCCTGTCCCTATGTAACAGGCTCGAGGGGCTGAATAGGCCTCGCCCTGTTCCTGTGTAACAGGCTCGAGGCGCTGAATGGGCCTGCTCCTGTTCCTGTGTAACATGCTCGAGAGGCTGAATGGGCTTCCTCCTGTTCCTGTGTAACAGGCTCGAGGGGCTGAATGGGCCTCCCCCTGTTCTTGTGTATCAAGCTCGAGGGGCTAATTGGCCTCCTTCTGTTCCTGTGTAACAGGCTCGAGGGGCTGAATGGCTGCCTCCTGTTCCTGTATAACAGGCTCAAGGGTCTGAATGGGCCTCCTCCAGTTCCTGTGTAACAGGCTCGAGGAGCTGAATGGCCTCCTCCTGTTCCTGTGTAACAGGCTCGAGGGGCTGATTGAGCTCCTCCTGTTCCTGTGTAACAGGCTCGAAGGGCTGAATAGGCCTCCTCCTGTTCCTGTGTAACAGGCTCGAGGGGCTGAATGGGCCTACTCCTGTTCATGTGTAACAGGCTCGAGGGGCTGAATGGGCCTCCTCCTGTTCCTGTGCAACAGGCTCGAAGCGCTGAATGGCCTCCTCCTGTTCCTGTGTAACAGGCTCGAAGGGCCGGAATGGGCCTCCTCCACTTCCTGTGTAACAGACTCCAGGAGCTGAATGGCCTCCTCTTGTTCCTATGAATCAGGCTCGAGGGGCTGAATGGCCTCCTCCTGTTCCTGTGTAACAGGCTCGAGGGGCTGAATGGCCTCCTCCTGTTCATGTGTAACAGGCTCGAGGGGCTGAATAGGCCTCCTCCTGTTCCTGTGTAACAGGCTCGAGGGGCTGAATGGCCTTCCTCCTGCTCCTGTGCACCAGGCTCGAGGGGCTGAATAGGCCTCCTCCTGTGTAACAGGCTCGAGGGGCTGAATGGCCTCCTCCTGTTCCTGTGTAACAGGCTCGAGGGGCTGAATAGGCCTCCTCCTGTTCCTATGAAATAGGCTCGAGGGGCTGAATAGGCCTCATCCTGTTCCTATGAAATAGGCTCGAGGGGCTGAATAGGCCTCATCCTGTTTCTGTGTAATAGGCTCGAGGGGCTGAATGGGCCTCCTCCTGTTCCGGTGTAACAGGCTCGAGGGGCTGAATGGGCCTCCTCCTGTTCCTGTGTAACAGGCTCGAGGGGCTGAATGGGCCTCCTCCTGTTCCTGTGTAACAGGCTCGAGGGGCTGAATGGGCCTCCTCCTGTTCCTGTCTAATAGGCTCATGAGGCTGAATGGCCTCCTCATTTTCCTCTGAACCAGGCTCGAATGGCTGAATGGGCCTCCTCCTGTTCCTGAGTAGCAGGCTCGAGATGCGGAATGGGCCTCCTCCTGTTGCTGTGCAACAGGCTCGAGGGGCTGAAGAGGTCTCGTCCTTTTCCTGTGCAACAGGCTCAAGATGCTGAATGGGCCTCCTCCTGTTCCTGTGTAACAGGCTCGAAGGGTTGAATGGGCCACCTCCTGTCCCTATGTAACAGGCTCGAGGGGCTGAATAGGCCTCGCCCTGTTCCTGTGTAACAGGCTCGAGGCGCTGAATGGGCCTCCTCCTGTTCCTTTGTAACAGACTCGAAGGGCTGAATGGGCCACCTCCTGTCCCTATGTAACAGGCTCGAGGGGCTGAATAGGCCTCGCCCTGTTCCTGTGTAACAGGCTCGAGGGGCTGAATGGGCCACCTCCTGTTCCTTTGTAACAGGCTCGAAGGGCTGAATGGGCCTCCTCGTGTTCCTGTGTAACAGGCTCGAGGGGCTGAATGGGCCTCCTCCTGTTCCTGTGTAACAGGCTCGAGGGGCTGAATGGGCCTCCTCCTGTTCCTGTGTAACAGGCTCGAGGGGCTGAATGGCCTCCTCCTGTTCCTGTGTAACAGGCTCGAGGGGCTGAATAGGCCTCCTCCTGTTCCTATGAAATAGGCTCGAGGGCTGAATAGGCCTCATCCTGTTCCTATGAAATAGGCTCGAGGGGCTGAATAGGCCTCATCCTGTTTCTGTGTAATAGGCTCGAGGGGCTGAATGGGCCTCCTCCTGTTCCGGTGTAACAGGCTCGAGGGGCTGAATGGGCCTCCTCCTGTTCCTGTGTAACAGGCTCGAGGGGCTGAATGGGCCTCCTCCTGTTCCTGTGTAACAGGCTCGAGGGGCTGAATGGGCCTCCTCCTGTTCCTGTGTAATAGGCTCATGGGGATGAATGGCCTCCTCATGTTCCTCTGTACCAGGCTCGAGGCGCTGAATGGGCCTCCTCCTGTTCCTTTGTAACAGGCTCGAAGGGCTGAATGGGCCTCCTCGTGTTCCTGTGTAACAGGCTCGAGGGGCTGAATGGGCCTCCTCCTGTTCCTGTGTAACAGGCTCGAGGGGCTGAATGGGCCTCCTCCTGTTCCTGTGTAACAGGCTCGAGGGGCGGAATGGGCCTCCTCCTGTTCATGTGTAACAAGCTTGAGGGGCTGAATGGGCCTCTTCCTGTTCCTATGTAACAGGCTCGAGTGGCCGAATGGGCCTCCTGCAGTTCCTGTGTAACAAGCTCGAGGGGTTGAATGGGCCTCCTCCTGTTCCTGTGTAACAGGCTCGAGGGGCTGAATGGCTGCCTCCTATTCCTGTGTAACAGGCTCGAGAGACTGAATGGGCCTCCTGCAGTTCCTGTGTAACAGGCTCAAGGGACTGAATGGCCTCTTCCTGTTCCTGTGTAACAGGCTCGAGGGCTAAATGGCCTCATCCTGTTCCTGTGTAACAGGCTCGAAGGGCTGATTGAGCTCCTCCTGTTCCTGTGTAACAGGCTCGAAGGGCTGAATAGGCCTCCTCCTGTTCCTGTGTAATAGGCTCATGGGGCTGAATGGCCTCCTCATTTTCCTCTGAACCAGGCTCGAAGGGCTGAATGGGCCTCCTCCTGTTCCTGAGTAGCAGGCTCGAGGTGCGGAATGGGCCTCCTCCTGTTGCTGTGCAACAGGCTCGAGGGGCTGAAGAGGTCTCGTCCTTTTCCTGTGCAACAGGCTCAAGATGCTGAATGGGCCTCCTCCTGTTCCTGTGTAACAGGCTCGAAGGGTTGAATGGGCCACCTCCTGTCCCTATGTAACAGGCTCGAGGGGCTGAATAGGCCTCGCCCTGTTCCTGTGTAACAGGCTCGAGGCGCTGAATGGGCCTCCTCCTGTTCCTTTGTAACAGACTCGAAGGGCTGAATGGGCCTCGCCCTGTTCCTGTGTAACAGGCTCGAGGGGCTGAATAGGCCTCCTCCTGTTCCTTTGTAACAGGCTCGAAGGGCTGGATGGGCCTCCTCGTGTTCCTGTGTAACAGGCTCGAGGGGCTGAATAGGCCTCGCCCTGTTCCTGTGTAACAGGCTCGAGGGGCTGAATGGGCCTCCTCCTGTTCCTTTGTAACAGGCTCGAAGGGCTGAATGGGCCTCCTCGTGTTCCTGTGTAACAGGCTCGAGGGGCTGAATGGGCCTCCTCCTGTTCCTGTGTAACAGGCTCGAGGGGCTGAATGGGCCTCCTCCTGTTTCTGTGTAACAGGCTCGAGAGGCTGAATGGGCCTCCTCCTGTTCCTTTGCAACAGGCTCGAAGGGTTGAATGGGCCACCTCCTGTCCCTATGTAACAGGCTCGAGGGGCTGAATAGGCCTCGCCCTGTTCCTGTGTAACAGGCTCGAGGCGCTGAATGGGCCTCCTCCTGTTCCTTTGTAACAGACTCGAAGGGCTGAATGGGCCACCTCCTGTCCCTATGTAACAGGCTCGAGGGGCTGAATAGGCCTTGCCCTGTTCCTGTGTAACAGGCTCGAGGGGCTGAATGGGCCTCCTCCTGTTCCTTTGTAACAGGCTCGAAGGGCTGAATGGGCCTCCTCGTGTTCCTGTGTAACAGGCTCGAGGGGCTGAATGGGCCTCCTCCTGTTCCTGTGTAACAGGCTCGAGGGGCTGAATGGGCCTCCTCCTGTTCCTGTGTAACAGGCTCGAGGGGCTGAATGGGCCTCCTCCTGTTCCTGTGTAACAGGCTCGAGGGGCTGAATGGGCCTCCTCCTGTTCCTGTGTAATCGGCTCATGGGGCTGAATGGCCTCCTCATGTTCCTCTGTACCAGGCTCGAAGGGCTGAATGGGCCTCCTCCTGTTCCTGAGTAGCAGGCTCGAGGTGCGGAATGGACCTCCTCCTGTTGCTGTGCAACAGGCTCGAGGGGCTGAAGAGGTCTCGTCCTTTTCCTGTGCAACAGGCTCAAGATGCTGAATGGGCCTCCTCCTGTTCCTGTGTAACAGGCTCGAGAGGCTGAATGGGCCTCCTCCTGTTCCTTTGTAACAGGCTCGAAGGGCTGAATGGGCCACCTCCTGTCCCTATGTAACAGGCTCGAGGGGCTGAATAGGCCTCGCCCTGTTCCTGTGTAACAGGCTCGAGGCGCTGAATGGGCCTCCTCCTGTTCCTTTGTAACAGGCTCGAAGGGCTGAATGGGCCACCTCCTGTCCCTATGTAACAGGCTCGAGGGGCTGAATAGGCCTCGCCCTGTTCCTGTGTAACAGGCTCGAGGCGCTGAATGGGCCTGCTCCTGTTCCTGTGTAACATGCTCGAGAGGCTGAATGGGCTTCCTCCTGTTCCTGTGTAACAGGCTCGAGGGGCTGAATGGGCCTCCCCCTGTTCTTGTGTATCAAGCTCGAGGGGCTAATTGGCCTCCTTCTGTTCCTGTGTAACAGGCTCGAGGGGCTGAATGGCTGCCTCCTGTTCCTGTATAACAGGCTCAAGGGTCTGAATGGGCCTCCTCCAGTTCCTGTGTAACAGGCTCGAGGAGCTGAATGGCCTCCTCCTGTTGCTGTGTAACATGCTCGAGGGGCTGAATGAGCTCCTCCTGTTCCTGTGTAATAATCTCGAGTGGCTGAATGAGCTCCTCCTGTTCCTGTATAACAGGTTCGAGGGCTACATGGCCTCCTCCTGTTCCTGTGTAAGAGGCTCGAGGGGCTGCATGGCCTCCTCCTGCTACTGTGTAACAGGCTCGAGGGGCTGAATGGCCTCCTCCTGCTCCTGTGTAACAGGCTCGAGGCGCTGAATGGCCTCCTCCTGCTCCTGTGTAACAGGCTCGAGGGGCTGAACGGGCACCCTCCTGTTCCTATGAAATAGGCTCGAGGGGCTGAATAGGCCTCATCCTGGTCCTGTGTAATAGGCTCGAGGGGCTGCATTGTCCTCCTTCTCTTCCTGTGTCGCAGGATCGAGGTGCGGAATGGGCCTCCTCCTGTTCCTGCGTAATAGGCTCGAGGGGCTGAATGGCCTCCTCATCTTTCTCTGTACCAGGCTCGAATGGCTGAATGGGCCTCCTCCTGTTCCTGTGTAACAGGCTCAAGTTGCTGAATGGGCCTCCTCCTGTTCCTATGTAACAGGCTCGAGCGGCTGAATGGGCCTCCTGCTCTTTCTGTGTAACAGGCTCGAGGGGCTTAATGGGCCTCCTCCTGTTCCGGTGTAACATGCTCAAGCGGCTGAATGGGCCTCCTCCTGTTCCTGTGTAACATGCTCGAGGGGCTGAATGGCCTCCTCATGTTCCTCTGTACCTGGCTCGAAGGGCTGAATGGGCCTCCTCCTGTTCCTGTGTAGCAAGCTCGAGGTGCGGAATGGGCCTTCTCCTGTTGCTGTGCAACAGGCTCGAGGGGCTGAACAGGTCTCGTCCTTTTCCTGTGCAACAGGCTCAAGATGCTGAATGGGCCTCCTCCTGTTCCTTTGTAAAAGGCTTGAGGGGCTGAATGGCTTCCTCCTGTTCCCGTGTAACAGGCTCGAGGGGCTGAATGGGCCTCCCCCTGTTCTTGTGTATCAAGCTCGAGGGGCTAATTGGCCTCCTTCTGTTCCTGTGTAACAGGATCGAGGGGCTGAATGGCTGCCTGCTGTTCCTGTATAACAGGCTCAAGGGTCTGAATGGGCCTCCTCCAGTTCCTGTGTAACAGGCTCGAGGAGCTGAATGGCCTCCTCCTGTTGCTGTGTAACATGCTCGAGGGGCTGAATGAGCTCCTCCTGTTCCTGTGTAACAGGCACGAGGGGCTGAATGGCCTCCTCCTGTTCCTGTGTAACAGGCTCGAGGGGCTGAATGGGCCTCCTCCTGTTCCGGTGTAACATGCTCGAGGAGCTGAATGGCCTCCTCTTGTTCCGATGAATCAGGCTCGAGGGGCTGAATGGCCTCCTCCTGTTCCTGTGTAACAGGCTCGAGGGGCTGAATGGCCTCCTCCTGTTCATGTGTAACAGGCTCGAGGGGCTGAATAGGCCTCCTCCTGTTCCTGTGTAACAGGCTCGAGGGGCTGAATGGCCTTCCTCCTGCTCCTGTGCACCAGGCTCGAGGGGCTGAATAGGCCTCCTCCTGTGTAACAGGCTCGAGGGGCTGAATGGCCTCCTCCTGTTCCTGTGTAACAGGCTCGAGGGGCTGAATAGGCCTCCTCCTGTTCCTATGAAATAGGCTCGAGGGCTGAATAGGCCTCATCCTGTTCCTATGAAATAGGCTCGAGGGGCTGAATAGGCCTCATCCTGTTTCTGTGTAATAGGCTCGAGGGGCTGAATGGGCCTCCTCCTGTTCCGGTGTAACAGGCTCGAGGGGCTGAATGGGCCTCCTCCTGTTCCTGTGTAACAGGCTCGAGGGGCTGAATGGGCCTCCTCCTGTTCCTGTGTAACAGGCTCGAGGGGCTGAATGGGCCTCCTCCTGTTCCTGTGTAATAGGCTCATGGGGCTGAATGGCCTCCTCATGTTCCTCTGTACCAGGCTCGAAGGGCTGAATGGGCCTCCTCCTGTTCCTGAGTAGCAGGCTCGAGGTGCGGAATGGGCCTCCTCCTGTTGCTGTGCAACAGGCTCGAGGGGCTGAAGAGGTCTCGTCCTTTTCCTGTGCAACAGGCTCAAGATGCTGAATGGGCCTCCTCCTGTTCCTGTGTAACAGGCTCGAGAGGCTGAATGGGCCTCCTCCTGTTCCTTTGTAACAGGCTCGAAGGGTTGAATGGGCCACCTCCTGTCCCTATGTAACAGGCTCGAGGGGCTGAATAGGCCGCGCCCTGTTCCTGTGTAACAGGCTCGAGGCGCTGAATGGGCCTCCTCCTGTTCCTTTGTAACAGGCTCGAAGGGCTGAATGGGTCACCTCCTGTCCCTATGTAACAGGCTCGAGGGGCTGAATAGGCCTCGCCCTGTTCCTGTGTAACAGGCTCGAGGCGCTGAATGGGCCTCCTCCTGTTCCTTTCTAACATGCTCGAAGGGCTGAATGGGCCTCCTCGTGTTCCTGTGTAACAGGCTCGAGGGGCTGAATGGGCCTCCTCCTGTTCCTGTGTAACAGGCTCGAGGGGCTGAATGGGCCTCCTCCTGTTCCTGTGTAACAGGCTCGAGGGGCTGAATGGGCCTCCTCCTGTTCATGTGTAACAGGCTCGAGGGGCTGAATGGGCCTCCTCCTGTTCCTGTGCAACAGGCTCGAAGCGCTGAATGGCCTCCTCCTGTTCCTGTGTAACAGGCTCGAAGGGCCGGAATGGGCCTCCTCCACTTCCTGTGTAACAGACTCCAGGAGCTGAATGGCCTCCTCTTGTTCCTATGAATCAGGCTCGAGGGGCTGAATGGCCTCCTCCTGTTCCTGTGTAACAGGCTCGAGGGGCTGAATGGCCTCCTCCTGTTCATGTGTAACAGGCTCGAGGGGCTGAATAGGCCTCCTCCTGTTCCTGTGTAACAGGCTCGAGGGGCTGAATGGCCTTCCTCCTGCTCCTGTGCACCAGGCTCGAGGGGCTGAATGGGCCTCCTCCTGTTCCTGTGTAACAGGCTCGAGGGGCGGAATGGGCCTCCTCCTGTTCATGTGTAACAAGCTTGAGGGGCTGAATGGGCCTCTTCCTGTTCCTATGTAACAGGCTCGAGTGGCCGAATGGGCCTCCTGCAGTTCCTGTGTAACAAGCTCGAGGGGTTGAATGGGCCTCCTCCTGTTCCTGTGTAACAGGCTCGAGGGGCTGAATGGCTGCCTCCTATTCCTGTGTAACAGGCTCGAGGGGCTGAATGGGCCTCCTCGTGTTCCTGTGCAACAGGCTCAAGATGCTGAATGGGCCTCCTCCTGTTCCTTTGTAAAAGGCTTGAGGGGCTGAATGGCTTCCTCCTGTTCCCGTGTAACAGGCTCGAGGGGCTGAATGGGCCTCCCCCTGTTCTTGTGTATCAAGCTCGAGGGGCTAATTGGCCTCCTTCTGTTCCTGTGTAACAGGATCGAGGGGCTGAATGGCTGCCTGCTGTTCCTGTATAACAGGCTCAAGGGTCTGAATGGGCCTCCTCCAGTTCCTGTGTAACAGGCTCGAGGAGCTGAATGGCCTGCTCCTGTTGCTGTGTAACATGCTCGAGGGGCTGAATGAGCTCCTCCTGTTCCTGTGTAACAGGCACGAGGGGCTGAATGGCCTCCTCCTGTTCCTGTGTAACAGGCTCGAGGGGCTGAATGGGCCTCCTCCTGTTCCGGTGTAACATGCTCGAGGAGCTGAATGGCCTCCTCTTGTTCCGATGAATCAGGCTCGAGGGGCTGAATGGCCTCCTCCTGTTCCTGTGTAACAGGCTCGAGGGGCTGAATGGCCTCCTCCTGTTCATGTGTAACAGGCTCGAGGGGCTGAATAGGCCTCCTCCTGTTCCTGTGTAACAGGCTCGAGGGGCTGAATGGCCTTCCTCCTGCTCCTGTGCACCAGGCTCGAGGGGCTGAATAGGCCTCCTCCTGTGTAACAGGCTCGAGGGGCTGAATGGCCTCCTCCTGTTCCTGTGTAACAGGCTCGAGGGGCTGAATAGGCCTCCTCCTGTTCCTATGAAATAGGCTCGAGGGCTGAATAGGCCTCATCCTGTTCCTATGAAATAGGCTCGAGGGGCTGAATAGGCCTCATCCTGTTTCTGTGTAATAGGCTCGAGGGGCTGAATGGGCCTCCTCCTGTTCCGGTGTAACAGGCTCGAGGGGCTGAATGGGCCTCCTCCTGTTCCTGTGTAACAGGCTCGAGGGGTTGAATGGGCCTCCTCCTGTTCCTGTGTAACAGGCTCGAGGGGCTGAATGGGCCTCCTCCTGTTCCTGTGTAATAGGCTCATGGGGCTGAATGGCCTCCTCATGTTCCTCTGTACCAGGCTCGAAGGGCTGAATGGGCCTCCTCCTGTTCCTGAGTAGCAGGCTCGAGGTGCGGAATGGGCCTCCTCCTGTTGCTGTGCAACAGGCTCGAGGGGCTGAAGAGGTCTCGTCCTTTTCCTGTGCAACAGGCTCAAGATGCTGAATGGGCCTCCTCCTGTTCCTGTGTAACAGGCTCGAGAGGCTGAATGGGCCTCCTCCTGTTCCTTTGTAACAGGCTCGAAGGGTTGAATGGGCCACCTCCTGTCCCTATGTAACAGGCTCGAGGGGCTGAATAGGCCGCGCCCTGTTCCTGTGTAACAGGCTCGAGGCGCTGAATGGGCCTCCTCCTGTTCCTTTGTAACAGGCTCGAAGGGCTGAATGGGTCACCTCCTGTCCCTATGTAACAGGCTCGAGGGGCTGAATAGGCCTCGCCCTGTTCCTGTGTAACAGGCTCGAGGCGCTGAATGGGCCTCCTCCTGTTCCTTTCTAACAGGCTCGAAGGGCTGAATGGGCCTCCTCGTGTTCCTGTGTAACAGGCTCGAGGGGCTGAATGGGCCTCCTCCTGTTCCTGTGTAACAGGCTCGAGGGGCTGAATGGGCCTCCTCCTGTTCCTGTGTAACAGGCTCGAGGGGCGGAATGGGCCTCCTCCTGTTCATGTGTAACAAGCTTGAGGGGCTGAATGGGCCTCTTCCTGTTCCTATGTAACAGGCTCGAGTGGCCGAATGGGCCTCCTGCAGTTCCTGTGTAACAAGCTCGAGGGGTTGAATGGGCCTCCTCCTGTTCCTGTGTAACAGGCTCGAGGGGCTGAATGGCTGCCTCCTATTCCTGTGTAACAGGCTCGAGAGACTGAATGGGCCTCCTGCAGTTCCTGTGTAACAGGCTCAAGGGACTGAATGGCCTCTTCCTGTTCCTGTGTAACAGGCTCGAGGGCTAAATGGCCTCATCCTGTTCCTGTGTAACAGGCTCGAGGGGCTGATTGAGCTCCTCCTGTTCCTGTGTAACAGGCTCGAAGGGCTGAATAGGCCTCCTCCTGTTCCTGTGTAACAGGCTCGAGGGGCTGAATGGGCTTCCTCCTGTTCATGTGTAACAGGCTCGAGGGGCTGAATGGGCCTCCTCCTGTTCCTGTGCAACAGGCTCGAAGCGCTGAATGGCCTCCTCCTGTTCCTGTGTAACAGGCTCGAGGGGCTGAATAGGCCTCCTCCTGTTCCTATGAAATAGGCTCGAGGGGCTGAATAGGCCTCATCCTGTTCCTATGAAATAGGCTCGAGGGGCTGAATAGGCCTCATCCTGTTTCTGTGTAATAGGCTCGAGGGGCTGAATGGGCCTCCTCCTGTTCCGGTGTAACAGGCTCGAGGGGCTGAATGGGCCTCCTCCTGTTCCTGTGTAACAGGCTCGAGGGGCTGAATGGGCCTCCTCCTGTTCCTGTGTAACAGGCTCGAGGGGCTGAATGGGCCTCCTCCTGTTCCTGTGTAATAGGCTCATGGGGCTGAATGGCCTCCTCATTTTCCTCTGAACCAGGCTCGAAGGGCTGAATGGGCCTCCTCCTGTTCCTGAGTAGCAGGCTTGAGGTGCGGAATGGGCCTCCTCCTGTTGCTGTGCAACAGGCTCGAGGGGCTGAAGAGGTCTCGTCCTTTTCCTGTGCAACAGGCTCAAGATGCTGAATGGGCCTCCTCCTGTTCCTGTGTAACAGGCTCGAAGGGTTGAATGGGCCACCTCCTGTCCCTATGTAACAGGCTCGAGGCGCTGAATGGGCCTCCTCCTGTTCCTTTGTAACAGACTCGAAGGGCTGAATGGGCCACCTCCTGTCCCTATGTAACAGGCTCGAGGGGCTGAATAGGCCTCGCCCTGTTCCTGTGTAACAGGCTCGAGGGGCTGAATGGGCCTCCTCCTGTTCCTTTGTAACAGGCTCGAAGGGCTGAATGGGCCTCCTCGTGTTCCTGTGTAACAGGCTCGAGGGGCTGAATGGGCCTCCTCCTGTTCCTGTGTAACAGGCTCGAGGGGCTGAATGGGCCTCCTCCTGTTCCTGTGTAACAGGCTCGAGGGGCTGAATGGGCCTCCTCCTGTTCCTGTGTAATCGGCTCATGGGGCTGAATGGCCTCCTCATGTTCCTCTGTACCAGGCTCGAAGGGCTGAATGGGCCTCCTCCTGTTCCTGAGTAGCAGGCTCGAGGTGCGGAATGGACCTCCTCCTGTTGCTGTGCAACAGGCTCGAGGGGCTGAAGAGGTCTCGTCCTTTTCCTGTGCAACAGGCTCAAGATGCTGAATGGGCCTCCTCCTGTTCCTGTGTAACAGGCTCGAGAGGCTGAATGGGCCTCCTCCTGTTCCTTTGTAACAGGCTCGAAGGGCTGAATGGGCCACCTCCTGTCCCTATGTAACAGGCTCGAGGGGCTGAATAGGCCTCGCCCTGTTCCTGTGTAACAGGCTCGAGGCGCTGAATGGGCCTCCTCCTGTTCCTTTGTAACAGGCTCGAAGGGCTGAATGGGCCACCTCCTGTCCCTATGTAACAGGCTCGAGGGGCTGAATAGGCCTCGCCCTGTTCCTGTGTAACAGGCTCGAGGCGCTGAATGGGCCTGCTCCTGTTCCTGTGTAACATGCTCGAGAGGCTGAATGGGCTTCCTCCTGTTCCTGTGTAACAGGCTCGAGGGGCTGAATGGGCCTCCCCCTGTTCTTGTGTATCAAGCTCGAGGGGCTAATTGGCCTCCTTCTGTTCCTGTGTAACAGGCTCGAGGGGCTGAATGGCTGCCTCCTGTTCCTGTATAACAGGCTCAAGGGTCTGAATGGGCCTCCTCCAGTTCCTGTGTAACAGGCTCGAGGAGCTGAATGGCCTCCTCCTGTTGCTGTGTAACATGCTCGAGGGGCTGAATGAGCTCCTCCTGTTCCTGTGTAATAATCTCGAGTGGCTGAATGAGCTCCTCCTGTTCCTGTATAACAGGTTCGAGGGCTACATGGCCTCCTCCTGTTCCTGTGTAAGAGGCTCGAGGGGCTGCATGGCCTCCTCCTGCTACTGTGTAACAGGCTCGAGGGGCTGAATGGCCTCCTCCTGCTCCTGTGTAACAGGCTCGAGGCGCTGAATGGCCTCCTCCTGCTCCTGTGTAACAGGCTCGAGGGGCTGAACGGGCACCCTCCTGTTCCTATGAAATAGGCTCGAGGGGCTGAATAGGCCTCATCCTGGTCCTGTGTAATAGGCTCGAGGGGCTGCATTGTCCTCCTTCTCTTCCTGTGTCGCAGGATCGAGGTGCGGAATGGGCCTCCTCCTGTTCCTGCGTAATAGGCTCGAGGGGCTGAATGGCCTCCTCATCTTTCTCTGTACCAGGCTCGAATGGCTGAATGGGCCTCCTCCTGTTCCTGTGTAACAGGCTCAAGTTGCTGAATGGGCCTCCTCCTGTTCCTATGTAACAGGCTCGAGCGGCTGAATGGGCCTCCTGCTCTTTCTGTGTAACAGGCTCGAGGGGCTTAATGGGCCTCCTCCTGTTCCGGTGTAACATGCTCGAGGGGCTGAATGGCCTCCTCATGTTCCTCTGTACCTGGCTCGAAGGGCTGAATGGGCCTCCTCCTGTTCCTGTGTAGCAAGCTCGAGGTGCGGAATGGGCCTTCTCCTGTTGCTGTGCAACAGGCTCGAGGGGCTGAACAGGTCTCGTCCTTTTCCTGTGCAACAGGCTCAAGATGCTGAATGGGCCTCCTCCTGTTCCTTTGTAAAAGGCTTGAGGGGCTGAATGGCTTCCTCCTGTTCCCGTGTAACAGGCTCGAGGGGCTGAATGGGCCTCCCCCTGTTCTTGTGTATCAAGCTCGAGGGGCTAATTGGCCTCCTTCTGTTCCTGTGTAACAGGATCGAGGGGCTGAATGGCTGCCTGCTGTTCCTGTATAACAGGCTCAAGGGTCTGAATGGGCCTCCTCCAGTTCCTGTGTAACAGGCTCGAGGAGCTGAATGGCCTCCTCCTGTTGCTGTGTAACATGCTCGAGGGGCTGAATGAGCTCCTCCTGTTCCTGTGTAACAGGCACGAGGGGCTGAATGGCCTCCTCCTGTTCCTGTGTGACAGGCTCGAGGGGCTGAATGGGCACCCTCCTGTTCCTATGAAATAGGCTCGAGGGGCTGAATAGGCCTCATCCTGGTCCTGTGTAATAGGCTCGAGGGGCTGCATTGTCCTCCTTCTCTTCCTGTGTCGCAGGATCGAGGTGCGGAATGGGCCTCCTCCTGTTCCTGCGTAATAGGCTCGAGGGGCTGAATGGCCTCCTCATCTTCCTCTGTACCAGGCTCGAGCGGCTGAATGGGTCTCCTGCTCTTTCTGTGCAACAGGCTCGAGGGGCTGAATGGGCGTCCTCCTGTTCCGGTGTAACATGCTCAAGCGGCTAATTGGGCCTCCTCCTGTTCCTGTGTAACATGCTCGAGGAGCTGAATGGCTTCCTCATGTTCCTCTGTACCTGGCTCGAAGGGCTGAATGGGCCTCCTCCTGTTCCTGTGTAGCAGGCTCGAGGTGCGGAATGGGAATTCTCCTGTTTCTGTGCAACAGGCTCGAGGGGCTGAACAGGTCTCGTCCTTTTCCTGAGCAGCAGGCTCAAGATGCTGAATGGGCCTCCTCCTGTTCCTTTGTAACAGGCTTGAGGGTCTGAATGGGCTGCCTCCTGTTCCTGTGTAACAAGCTCGTGGGGCTGAATAGGCCTTGCCCTGTTCCTGTGTAACAGGCTCGAGGCGCTGAATGGGCCTACTCCTGTTCCTGTGTAACATGCTCGAGAGGCTGAATGGGCTTCCTCCTGTTCCTGTGCAGCAGGCTCGAGGTGCGGAATGGGCCTCCTCCTGTTCCTCTCTAGCAGGCTCGAGGGGCTGAATAGGCCTCATCCTGTTCCTGTGTAACAGGCTCGAGGGGCTGAAAGGGCCTACTCCTGTTCCTGTGCAGCAGGCTCGAGGGGCTGAATGGCTGCCTCCTGTTCCCATGTAACAGGCTCGAGGGGCTGAATGGGCCTCCTCCTGTTCTTGTGTATCAAGCTCGAGGGGCTAATTGGCCTCCTTCTGTTCCTGTGTAACAGGCTCGAGGGGCTGAATGGTTGCCTCCTGTTCCTGTGTAACAGGCTCGAGGGTCTGAATGGGCCTCCTCCTGTTCCTGTGTAACAGGCACGAGGGGCTGAATGGCCTCCTCCTGCTCCTGTGTAACAGGCTCGAGGGGCTGAATGGGCACCCTCCTGTTCCTATGAAATAGGCTCGAGGGGCTGAATAGGCCTCATCCTGGTCCTGTGTAATAGGCTCGAGGGGCTGCATGGTCCTCCTTCTCTTCCTGTGTCGCAGGATCGAGGTGCGGAATGGGCCTCCTCCTGTTCCTGCGTAATAGGCTCGAGGGGCTGAATGGCCTCCTCATCTTCCTCTGTACCAGGCTCGAGGGGCTGAATGGGCCTCCTCCTGTTCCTGTGTAACAGGCTCAAGTTGCTGAATGGGCCTCCTCCTGTTCCTATGTTACAGGCTCGAGCGGCTGAATGGGCCTCCTGCTCTTTCTGTGTAACAGCTCGAGGGGCTGAATGGGCGTCCTCCTGTTCCGGTGTAACATGCTCAAGCGGCTAATTGGGCCTCCTCCTGTTCCTGTGTAACATGCTCGAGGGGCTGAATGGCCTCCTTATGTTCCTCTGTACCTGGCTCGAAGGGCTGAATGGGCCTCCTCCTGTTCCTGTGTAGCAGGCTCGAGGTGCGGAATGGGAATTCTCCTGTTGCTGTGCAACAGGCTCGAGGGGCTGAACAGGTCTCGTCCTTTTCCTAAGCAACAGGCTCAAGATGCTGAATGGGCCTCCTCCTGTTCCTTTGTAACAGGCTTGAGTGTCTGAATGGGCTGCCTCTTGTTCCTATGTAACAGGCTCGAGGTGCTGAATGGGCCCCTCCAGTTCCTGTGTAACAAGCTCGTGGGGCTGAATACGCCTCGCCCTGTTCCTGTGTAACAGGCTCGAGGCGCTGAATGGGCCTACTCCTGTTCCTGTGTAACATGCTCGAGAGGCTGAATGGGCTTCCTCCTGTTCCTGTGCAGCAGGCTCGAGGTGCGGAATGGGCCTCCTCCTGTTCCTCTCTAGCAGGCTCGAGGGGCTGAATAGGCCTCATCCTTTCCTGTGTAACAGGCTCGAGGGGCTGAATGGGCCTACTCCTGTTCCTGTGCAGCAGGCTCGAGGGGCTGAATGGCTGCCTCCTGTTCCCGTGTAACAGGCTCGAGGGGCTGAATGGGCCTCCTCCTGTTCCCGTGTAACAGGCTCGAGGGGCTGAATGGGCCTCCTCCTGTTCTTGTGTAACAGGCTCGAGGGGCTAATTGGCCTCCTTCTGTTCCTGTGTAATGTGCTCGAGGGACTGAATGGGCCTCCTCCTGTTCCTGTGTAACAGGCTCGAGGGGCTGAATGGGCCTCCTCCTGTTCCTGTGTAATGGGCTCGAGGGGCTGAATGGGCCTACTCCTGTTGCTGTCTAACAGGCTCGAGGGGCTGAATGGCCTCCTCCTGTTCCTGTGTAACAAGCTCGAGGGGCTGAATGGGCCTCCTCCTGTTCCTGTGTAACAGGCTCGAGCGGCTGAATGGGCCTCCTCCTGTTCCTATGAAATAGGCTCGAGGGGCTGAATAGGCCTCATCCTGGTCCTGTGTAGTAGGCTCGAGGGGCTGCATGGTCCTCCTTCTCTTCCTGTGTCGCAGGATCGAGGTGCGGAATGGGCCTCCTCCTGTTCCTGCGTAATAGGCTCGAGGGGCTGAATGGCCTCCTCATCTTCCTCTGTACCAGGCTCGAGGGGCTGAATGGGCCTCCTCCTGTTCCTGTGTAACAGGTTCAAGTTGCTGAATGGGCCTCCTCCTGTTCCTATGTAACAGGCTCGAGCGGCTGAATGGGCCTCCTGCTCTTTCTGTGTAACAGGCTCGAGGGGCTGAATGGGCCTCCTCCTGTTCCGGTGTAACATGCTCGAGGAGCTGAATGGCCTCCTCTTGTTCCGATGAATCAGGCTCGAGGGGCTGAATGGCCTCCTCCTGTTCCTGTGTAACAGGCTCGAGGGGCTGAATGGCCTCCTCCTGTTCATGTGTAACAGGCTCGAGGGGCTGAATAGGCCTCCTCCTGTTCCTGTGTAACAGGCTCGAGGAGCTGAATGGCCTTCCTCCTGCTCCTGTGCACCAGGCTCGAGGGGCTGAATAGGCCTCCTCCTGTGTAACAGGCTCGAGGGGCTGAATGGCCTCCTCCTGTTCCTGTGTAACAGGCTCGAGGGGCTGAATAGGCCTCCTCCTGTTCCTATGAAATAGGCTCGAGGGCTGAATAGGCCTCATCCTGTTCCTATGAAATAGGCTCGAGGGGCTGAATAGGCCTCATCCTGTTTCTGTGTAATAGGCTCGAGGGGCTGAATGGGCCTCCTCCTGTTCCGGTGTAACAGGCTCGAGGGGCTGAATGGGCCTCCTCCTGTTCCTGTGTAACAGGCTCGAGGGGCTGAATGGGCCTCCTCCTGTTCCTGTGTAACAGGCTCGAGGGGCTGAATGGGCCTCCTCCTGTTCCTGTGTAATAGGCTCATGGGGCTGAATGGCCTCCTCATGTTCCTCTGTACCAGGCTCGAAGGGCTGAATGGGCCTCCTCCTGTTCCTGAGTAGCAGGCTCGAGGTGCGGAATGGGCCTCCTCCTGTTGCTGTGCAACAGGCTCGAGGGGCTGAAGAGGTCTCGTCCTTTTCCTGTGCAACAGGCTCAAGATGCTGAATGGGCCTCCTCCTGTTCCTGTGTAACAGGCTCGAGAGGCTGAATGGGCCTCCTCCTGTTCCTTTGTAACAGGCTCGAAGGGTTGAATGGGCCACCTCCTGTCCCTATGTAACAGGCTCGAGGGGCTGAATAGGCCGCGCCCTGTTCCTGTGTAACAGGCTCGAGGCGCTGAATGGGCCTCCTCCTGTTCCTTTGTAACAGGCTCGAAGGGCTGAATGGGTCACCTCCTGTCCCTATGTAACAGGCTCGAGGGGCTGAATAGGCCTCGCCCTGTTCCTGTGTAACAGGCTCGAGGCGCTGAATGGGCCTCCTCCTGTTCCTTTGTAACAGGCTCGAAGGGCTGAATGGGCCTCCTCGTGTTCCTGTGTAACAGGCTCGAGGGGCTGAATGGGCCTCCTCCTGTTCCTGTGTAACAGGCTCGAGGGGCTGAATGGGCCTCCTCCTGTTCCTGTGTAACAGGCTCGAGGGGCGGAATGGGCCTCCTCCTGTTCATGTGTAACAAGCTTGAGGGGCTGAATGGGCCTCTTCCTGTTCCTATGTAACAGGCTCGAGTGGCCGAATGGGCCTCCTGCAGTTCCTGTGTAACAAGCTCGAGGGGTTGAATGGGCCTCCTCCTGTTCCTGTGTAACAGGCTCGAGAGACTGAATGGGCCTCCTGCAGTTCCTGTGTAACAGGCTCAAGGGACTGAATGGCCTCTTCCTGTTCCTGTGTAACAGGCTCGAGGGCTAAATGGCCTCATCCTGTTCCTGTGTAACAGGCTCGAGGGGCTGATTGAGCTCCTCCTGTTCCTGTGTAACAGGCTAGAAGGGCTGAATAGGCCTCCTCCTGTTCCTGTGTAACAGGCTCGAGGGGCTGAATGGGCCTCCTCCTGTTCATGTGTAACAGGCTCGAGGGGCTGAATGGGCCTCCTCCTGTTCCTGTGCAACAGGCTCGAAGCGCTGAATGGCCTCCTCCTGTTCCTGTGTAACAGGCTCGAAGGGCCGGAATGGGCCTCCTCCACTTCCTGTGTAACAGACTCCAGGAGCTGAATGGCCTCCTCTTGTTCCTATGAATCAGGCTCGAGGGGCTGAATGGCCTCCTCCTGTTCCTGTGTAACAGGCTCGAGGGGCTGAATGGCCTCCTCCTGTTCATGTGTAACAGGCTCGAGGGGCTGAATAGGCCTCCTCCTGTTCCTGTGTAACAGGCTCGAGGGGCTGAATGGCCTTCCTCCTGCTCCTGTGCACCAGGCTCGAGGGGCTGAATAGGCCTCCTCCTGTGTAACAGGCTCGAGGGGCTGAATGGCCTCCTCCTGTTCCTGTGTAACAGGCTCGAGGGGCTGAATAGGCCTCCTCCTGTTCCTATGAAATAGGCTCGAGGGGCTGAATAGGCCTCATCCTGTTCCTATGAAATAGGCTCGAGGGGCTGAATGGACCTCCTCCTGTTGCTGTGCAACAGGCTCGAGGGGCTGAAGAGGTCTCGTCCTTTTCCTGTGCAACAGGCTCAAGATGCTGAATGGGCCTCCTCCTGTTCCTGTGTAACAGGCTCGAAGGGTTGAATGGGCCACCTCCTGTCCCTATGTAACAGGCTCGAGGGGCTGAATAGGCCTCGCCCCGTTCCTGTGTAACAGGCTCGAGGCGCTGAATGGGCCTCCTCCTGTTCCTTTGTAACAGACTCGAAGGGCTGAATGGGCCACCTCCTGTCCGTATGTAACAGGCTCGAGGGGCTGAATAGGCCTCGCCCTGTTCCTGTGTAACAGGCTCGAGGGGCTGAATGGGCCTCCTCCTGTTCCTTTGTAACAGGCTCGAAGGGCTGAATGGGCCTCCTCGTGTTCCTGTGTAACAGGCTCGAGGGGCTGAATGGGCCTCCTCCTGTTCCTGTGTAACAGGCTCGAGGGGCTGAATGGGCCTCCTCCTGTTCCTGTGTAACAGGCTCGAGGGGCTGAATGGGCCTCCTCCTGTTCCTGTGTAATAGGCTCATGGGGCTGAATGGCCTCCTCATGTTCCTCTGTACCAGGCTCGAAGGGCTGAATGGGCCTCCTCCTGTTCCTGAGTAGCAGGCTCGAGGTGCGGAATGGACCTCCTCCTGTTGCTGTGCAACAGGCTCGAGGGGCTGAAGAGGTCTCGTCCTTTTCCTGTGCAACAGGCTCAAGATGCTGAATGGGCCTCCTCCTGTTCCTGTGTAACAGGCTCGAGAGGCTGAATGGGCCTCCTCCTGTTCCTTTGTAACAGGCTCGAAGGGCTGAATGGGCCACCTCCTGTCCCTATGTAACAGGCTCGAGGGGCTGAATAGGCCTCGCCCTGTTCCTGTGTAACAGGCTCGAGGCGCTGAATGGGCCTCCTCCTGTTCCTTTGTAACAGGCTCGAAGGGCTGAATGGGCCACCTCCTGTCCCTATGTAACAGGCTCGAGGGGCTGAATAGGCCTCGCCCTGTTCCTGTGTAACAGGCTCGAGGCGCTGAATGGGCCTGCTCCTGTTCCTGTGTAACATGCTCGAGAGGCTGAATGGGCTTCCTCCTGTTCCTGTGTAACAGGCTCGAGGGGCTGAATGGGCCTCCCCCTGTTCTTGTGTATCAAGCTCGAGGGGCTAATTGGCCTCCTTCTGTTCCTGTGTAACAGGCTCGAGGGGCTGAATGGCTGCCTCCTGTTCCTGTATAACAGGCTCAAGGGTCTGAATGGGCCTCCTCCAGTTCCTGTGTAACAGGCTCGAGGAGCTGCATGGCCTCCTCCTGTTGCTGTGTAACATGCTCGAGGGGCTGAATGAGCTCCTCCTGTTCCTGTGTAATAATCTCGAGTGGCTGAATGAGCTCCTCCTGTTCCTGTATAACAGGTTCGAGGGCTACATGGCCTCCTCCTGTTCCTGTGTAAGAGGCTCGAGGGGCTGCATGGCCTCCTCCTGCTACTGTGTAACAGGCTCGAGGGGCTGAATGGCCTCCTCCTGCTCCTGTGTAACAGGCTCGAGGCGCTGAATGGCCTCCTCCTGCTCCTGTGTAACAGGCTCGAGGGGCTGAACGGGCACCCTCCTGTTCCTATGAAATAGGCTCGAGGGGCTGAATAGGCCTCATCCTGGTCCTGTGTAATAGGCTCGAGGGGCTGCATTGTCCTCCTTCTCTTCCTGTGTCGCAGGATCGAGGTGCGGAATGGGCCTCCTCCTGTTCCTGCGTAATAGGCTCGAGGGGCTGAATGGCCTCCTCATCTTTCTCTGTACCAGGCTCGAATGGCTGAATGGGCCTCCTCCTGTTCCTGTGTAACAGGCTCAAGTTGCTGAATGGGCCTCCTCCTGTTCCTATGTAACAGGCTCGAGCGGCTGAATGGGCCTCCTGCTCTTTCTGTGTAACAGGCTCGAGGGGCTTAATGGGCCTCCTCCTGTTCCGGTGTAACATGCTCAAGCGGCTGAATGGGCCTCCTCCTGTTCCTGTGTAACATGCTCGAGGGGCTGAATGGCCTCCTCATGTTCCTCTGTACCTGGCTCGAAGGGCTGAATGGGCCTCCTCCTGTTCCTGTGTAGCAAGCTCGAGGTGCGGAATGGGCCTTCTCCTGTTGCTGTGCAACAGGCTCGAGGGGCTGAACAGGTCTCGTCCTTTTCCTGTGCAACAGGCTCAAGATGCTGAATGGGCCTCCTCCTGTTCCTTTGTAAAAGGCTTGAGGGGCTGAATGGGCCGCCTCCTGTTCCTATGTAACAGGCTCGAGGTGCTGAATGGGCCCCTCCAGTTCCTGTGTAACAAGCTCGTGGGGCTGAATAGGCCTCGCCCTGTTCCTGTGTAACAGGCTCGAGGCGCTGAATGGGCCTACTCCTGTTCCTGTGTAACATGCTCGAGAGGCTGAATGGGCTTCCTCCTGTTCCTGTGCAGCAGGCTCGAGGTGCGGAATGGGCCTCCTCCTGTTCCTCTCTAGCAGGCTCGAGGGGCTGAATAGGCCTCATCCTGTTCCTGTGTAACAGGCTCGAGGGGCTGAATGGGCCTACTCCTGTTCCTGTGCAGCAGGCTCGAGGGGCTGAATGGCTGCCTCCTGTTCCCGTGTAACAGGCTCGAGGGGCTGAATGGGCCTCCTCCTGTTCCTGTGTAACAGGCTCGAGCGGCTGAATGGGCCTCCTCCTGTTCCTATGAAATAGGCTCGAGGGGCTGAATAGGCCTCATCCTGGTCCTGTGTAGTAGGCTCGAGGGGCTGCATG